>NC_063354.1:21004652-21015189 GCF_021869965.1 Rhincodon typus | reverse complement strand
ACCTCATCCCGCCCCCTTGACCTGTCCGTCCTCCCTGGACTGAACTATCCCCTCCCTAACTCCCCACCTACACTCACCTTTCCTGGCCCCATTCCCACCTCTTCGACCTGTTTGTTTCCTCTCCACCTATCCTCTCCTCTATCCATCTTCTATCCGCCTCCCACTCTCTCCCTATTTATTTCAGAACCCCCTTCCCCTCCCCCTTTTCTGATGAAGGGTCTCGGCCCGAAACGTCAGCCTTTCTGCTTCTATGATGCTGCTTGGCCTGCTGTGTTCATTCAGACCTGCACCTTGTTGTCTCGGATTCTCCAGCATCTGCAGTTCCTACTATCTCTATTCAGTGATGACTTTGTAATCCTTCAGGTCAACTTTATTCAGCAAATAATGTGACCACATCCATGTCTTTACTGTCCTGAGAAGTAAGTAGAGGCAAGATCATTCAATATATTTTAAATCAGAGGTAGATAGACTTTTGTTAGGCAAGAGAATCAAAGGCTGTCAGACATAGATGGGAATGGGAGTTCGAAATACAGGCAGATTACTCGTGATTTTATTGAAAGATGGAGCAGGCTTGAGAGATTGAATGGCCTACTTCTGCTCCTATTTTGTATGCTCATATGTTTAATGTTGGCTTGGTATTTAATCATACCTTAAACATTAACCCAGTTTCTACTTCTACAGATGCAACCAGACTTATTGAGTCCTTTCTCTTTTATTTCTGTGCTTCTCTTCCTGCCTGTAGTGTGTGCACTGCTAGCAGTTCTCCTTCATCTCTTTCTACTCATGTTCAACACTGAGGCCTTTATTAATGGAAATCTACATCATGGAATATATCATAACTCAGAAGTTGAGGAAAATGAAGTCTTCTTGTTTGCAATTTTATTTTATACTTCCACTTCACCAGCAGATTATCAGCCATGTTTTAGATTTCCAAGAAGGTATTTTCCAATTCCTCCTCCACCAAAAGGTAGATAATTCTGCAATGATGGAAAATGAACAAATTGTACTGCCTGAAGATCTTACATTCACAACCATTATTTTCATGTTGGTGTAGCAAGTTGACGTGGTTCTCTCTAAGGATGAAGAGCCAGTGGTTATAAGTTAAAGCCAGGACTGTTTTACACAAGTTTACTGAAAAGGCAGTGCTAATTATGGCTGCAGGATACCTGAAACCAGGTGGTACAGCTATCAGAGTTCAGTTGCTGCAAAGTTGCTCATCCTGAGTGTCAATATATATGTGCCATTGCGTAAAGTATTTTGGACAGGAAGTCAACAATTCTATGCTACAACTTGTATTTTTATTATCTAACAGAATTCTGGATAAGTGTACTCATTCACATCCCTCATGCACGGCAATTCTGCATTTTTTTTGAAGGTTACCTAGAACAAAGACTTCCAAGCGTAAAGAATCTAACAACAAAATATTTGTTTCTTTTCCCTGTTTATTCATCACTTCCAGTCAGCTCTGCAAAAATGCATTCCCATTTCTAGCTGCCATCAATAATGCTCAAATTCCTTTACAATAGATTTACATTTCTTGATGTTTAAAAAGTTACCCCCAAAAATAAAATACCATTCACTGATTTCACCCTAATATTTTACATAAGCACCAAGTGGTGAATGAGACTGAGTGTGTCACCAGGAAGTCAGCTGCAGCTTTAAAGGTGTGCTGCTACCGAGAATTTGAGATTGTGTGTAGATATGATGAAGAATCCCCAATTATCACGAGATGCAGAATTGTTAGAAATAATAGTTGAAGTAATCAATTCTTGCAGTTCTATTATCTTTCGACAATTTAAAAGATTCAAACCTTGAAAAGATTCTTCCTGGATACTTGAGGGATCATTAGTTTTTTTTTAAACCATATACAGCCATTATTAATAGCATTTCCAATGCTTATGAACTAACTATAATCTCTACAAAGTATAAGTATCGTGAACAGTTCAGAGAGAGGGGGACCGGGAAAAATAATTAGTTAGTAATGTTTCCAAGAATTGCTGTGCATACAGCCAGCAACTCAGAAGGCAAATAGTATGTTAACCTACTATTACAATGAGATTGAAAGAAAGAGGAAGGTGAGAAAAAGGGATTTAATTTTTACTTTACCCTCAAAATAAATACTGCTGATAATTCAGTTCTTTAGTTTTAGAATTCCTATAGTGTGGAAGTAGGCCATTCGGCCTATTGAGTTCACACTGACCCTCCAAAGAGCATCCCATCCAGACCTACCCCACCCCTGTAACCCAGTATTTCCCATGTGCATCCCTGGACACCATGGACAATTCAGCATGGCCGATCCACCTACCTTGCACATCTTTGGACTTTGGGAGGAAACCAAAGGAAACCCATGCAGACTTGGGGAGAATGTACAAACTCCACACAGACAGTTGCCAGAGGGTGGAATCGAGCCCAGGTCCCTGGCACTGTTGTGGTAGCAGTGCTAACCACTGAGCCACCGTGTCACCAATGCACCTAAAGGTAGTTTTATTTCTCACCCATTCCTGTCTCTTCTACAAGGGACAAAGCCACTTTAGTAAAATAGAGCTCAAGTTGAGGAAAACTTACATGAAATAACATTCCACAATCATGTCAAAATTTGAAACTTCCGACTTTCTGTTGTTTGATTTTTCATCGAAGGTTTGAAGCATGTTAAAAATACATGGAAAATTCTGCCAATGATTCTGAGAGTTTATCCAATGATCAACAATGCAATCCAGGAAGAGTTTGAATGCTATTTCATGTTGGTTAGTTGATCTTAGTCAGACTTATAGTAAGAAGACCACCATTTGCCTCAGAGCCCATTGTTAAGGCAAAGAAAAACAAGCAAGGTTTCCAGCTCCATTACTGGAACTCCATTGTGGTGCCCAAAATATCTGAACAGTTTCTCAACATGAACTACCATTTAAACATGAATGAAAGCTATTTGGATAAAATACTGAATTGGCTGAGAATTCTTCTTTCAGCAAGGAGCTACAGTGATGTCTTTAAGAGAGAAGAGTAAAATGGAGAAAGTATGTGAAAATAGAAACAAAACAAACTGTGGTGAGTAAAAACAAATTGTATGCTAAACTCTATTACAAAGAGACTGAAATATAACAGTAAAAAGAAGCCTTATTGCAATTTTACAGGGCATGATGAGACCATACCTGGAGTACAGTGTACAATTTTGGTCTCTTTAAAGAAGTCAGAAGTCACACGACACCAGGTTATAGTCCAAGGAGCAGGGAAGTCAATGTTCTGGGTTGAAAGCCTTCATCAATGTCTTTACCTGACAAGGGGCAGTGCTCCAAAAGCTTGTGGTTTCAAATATACTTGCTGGACTATAACCTGACATCATGTGACTTCTGACTTTGTCCACCCCACTCCAACACTGGTACCTCCACGTCATCTTTAAAGAAGGATATATCTGCTTTACATGGAGTGCAATATGGAGTTTTGCCGGCCTGATTCTTGGAATGAGGGATTATCCCATGAGAAGAGTTTGTGGAAACTATGCCTATATTTCCTGGAGTTTAGAAAAATAAGAGATGATTTCTCTGAGGCATATAAAATATAAGGGACTTGATAAATGCTGGGGATTCTACAATTAGGAGTCACAGTCTTGGAATAAGGTGTTATTACAAAAAAACATAAGAACATAAGAACTCGGAGCAAGAGTAGGCCATCTGGCCCCTCGAGCCTGCCCCGCCATTTAATAAGATCACGGCTGAATTTTTGAGACTCAGCTCCACTTACCCGCCCACTCACCATAACCCTTAATTCCTTCACTGTTCAAAAATTTATCTAGCCTTGCCTTAAAAACATTCAGCGAGGTAGCTTCAACCGCTTCACTGGGCAGGGAATTCCACAGATTCACAACCCTTTGGGTGAAGAAGCTCCTCCTGACCTCAGTCCTATATCTGCTTCCCTTTATTTTGAGGTGATGCCATCTAGTCCTAGTTTCACCTGCTAGCGGAAACAACCTCCCTGCCTCCACCTTATCTATTCCCTTCATAATCTTATATGTTTCTATAAGATCTCCCCTCATTCTTCTGAATTCTAATGAGTATAATCCCAGTCTACTCAGTCTGTCCTCATAATCCAACCCTCTCAACTCTGGAATCAACCGAGTGAATCTCCTCTGCACCCTCTCCAGCGCTAGTATATCTCTTCTCAAGTAAGGAGACCAAAACTGCACACAGTACTCCAGGTGTGGTCTCTCCAGGACTCTATACAGCTGCAGCATAGCCTCCCTGTTTTTAAACTCCATCCATATTAAACTCCATATTACAGGGATGAAAAAAAATTTCTTTACTCAGATTTGTGGTCCACTGAAGTTCTCTCATCCAGAGAGTTCAACATTTGCTGAGGATGTTCAAATCCAAGATCAATATATTTCTGGGTACTGAGAAAATAAAGAGATGTATGCATAGTATGGAAGATGGAAAAGATAAAGTCAATATTAAATGGTGAAACAAGCCAGAGAGGCAGAATGGTCTATTCCAGCTCCTGTTTCTTATGGTTTAATGAGTTCTAAAACATTTGAAATACTCAAAGCAGGTAAGGAAAATAATAGAAATTCTGTATTATTGTTTGGCTTGACACCATTAAAAAATGGATTTAGTTATTTGTTGCCTGTTACAGCTATCACTTATCAAAGTAGATGCTCATTAGTAGAGACAATGCTATTTCCATCAAAAAAGCATTTGAAGTATTGTCACAAAAACTACCATCTCTGAAGTATTGTCACGTCCATGTGCTGACACACAAAAAGTACCAGACTTGCATCTCATTGCATTGTCCTGCCTGATAAATCACCTCCACTCTAGGTTAAGCAATTCTGCCATTCAGGTAATTAACATATCATTTAAGCAGTCATTTAAAATGTAAAATTGCTAATCCACTCATTTATCAATGGTGTGTCCTGATCATCCTCTTCTTCCAATTCAACATTGCCGACCCTCATTTGAAAAGCTTATGTTAAACTTTTCGTTAGAAATGCTCAGATGTTTGCTATGAGCCTTTCATTTTCAAATTAACAGCAGCAAATTTTTTTGGGATTTAGAATTATTTAGTGACAACAGAAAGAAAGAAAGGATTGAAATGACACATCAGAATCTTGCTTGCTGTTAAAGCTTAGAAAGCACGTAAAACCGTTGCTAGCCTGCCCGTAGAAGATGAATTCAAATTTTCCAGTTCTATACATGTCAAGCTGAAAAACAGAAATAGCTGAGTAACCATTTAAAAAAAAATAGTGTTTAAAAAAATCTACCATAGTAACAGACCCCAAATTGGCCTTTGACATATATTGACTTAAAGTGCTTTGGGATGCAGGCTTGTCATGACTTAAGCGGCAGATGTCCTACCTAAAAATTACTGAGTGTGAAACTGTGGCAGAATTTGCAGTGAACTTCCCACACGTTTTGCAGAGGAATTGTGGATGTACATTGGTTTGGCAGAAGAGTTTGAGACTCTGAAAAGCTCAATGAGCATTTGCCAGAAATCGAGTGATGGATGGCAAAACCAATCGTGCATCATACTGAGGCCTGGTTGGCTTTAACTCGAGGGAAGAAGAAAGAGAAATACCCTTGTGACTGAGCAAATGGAGAGGTCCTACTGGATGGTGTGAATGAAGGTAAGATATTGAATAGGAATTGGAAGACTTTACGCATATAGGACATTTAGTGGTAGATAGAAGAGCAGCGAATACATAGAAGAAAGGGAACAAAGTGGCAAATTGAGACCAGGGCAAAAGCTCAGAAAGCGAAAATACAGAATATATTGAGCAGTAAACAGGTATGGAGTTTATTGGATGGTATTAAATGACATGATTATAGGTGGAGCAGGTTATTCATCTCTGTGAGCCTGCTCTGCAATTCCAGACGATCTACCTCAAATCCATTTTCCCCTGCTATCCCCCTATTGACCCAATGACTGAGCTTCCATGGTTCTAGAAAATTCCAAAGATTCACTACCCTGAAGAAATTTCTCCTCATCTCAGTCCTGAATGGCTTGCCCTTTATTCTGAGATTGAGCACCCTGGTTCTAGGGACACCCTCACCAGGGGAAATGTCCCCTCTGCATTAACCCTGTCTAGCCCTTGAGGAATTTTGTAAGAACTCACCTCTTATTCTTCTAAACTCTACAGAATACAGACCTGGTATCTGCAATCTCTCCTCATAGGACTGTTCCGCCATTCCAGAAATTATGATGGAACCTCCATTGCTCTCCCTCTGTGGCAGGTATATTCTTCTTTAGGTAGAGGGACCAAAATGGTTCACAGTACTCCAGGCACTGTCTCACTTCTTGTATGATGGGTCCTTACCATAGCTCATCTTGATAAAGGATATATTTGATAGATTTGATAGATCTGATGCCATCATCCTTTATCCTGGTAATGTTCGACAGGGCCTGACTGATCCAGTGTGCCACATCAAAAGCAACTTGGTAGTCTAATGAGAGGCAGGTCTTGTCTTCATGAAGATGTAACTTATTGCATGATTGTAATGAGGTACTGAGTTATGTTGTTATGACAGACCTTAAGGGGAGGTGACAGTCTAGCGGTATTATCCCTGAACTGTTAATCCAGAGACCCAGGTAATATTCCGCGTTCGAATCCCATCACGGCAGGTGGTGGATTCAGTAACAATCTGAAATTAAGAGTTTAATGATGACCACAAAACCATTGTTGGTCATCAAGAAAAAGCCCATCTGGTTCACTAATGTCCTTTAGGGAACGAAACAGCAATCCTTACCTAGTCTGGCCTACATGTGACTCCAGACCCACAGCAATGCAGTTAACTCTGCATTGCCCGCTGGGCAATAAATGCTGGCCTAGCCAGGGATGCCCTCATCCCGTGAATGAATCTAAAAACACATTCTTATTGAGAACACGAGAGAGAGATCTCAATGTTAATTCTTTCTCCTTTGAGATCCAACACTGTTCTCTGCCTGGCTCCAAATAACATCACCAATTTGGGTGGTGTGTAATGGAATACCCCCCACTTGCCTAGCTGAGTGCAGCTCTGATAACACTGAAGAAGCTTGACACCATCCAGCACAAAGCGCCCCCCTTGACTGGCATCACATCCACCACAAAATTAACGGATTCAGAGTTTTACACCCTAATACAACGTAATCCCCCAAAACTTTTTCCATTGTCAATAGTTATATATTTGTGTACATAATTACATTTATCACTAGCCCATCTCGACTGATCTACAGTGAGATGACACTTCTGCAATTCCATCAAATCTGTGTACAATATGCGATCACTGCCGGTCTGCAGCCCTTTGAATAAACTAGCTTTCCTATAAAGTTCCCACATCCAATACTTGTTGCCCTAGTCCCAAATGTGTCAATTGTGTGGCATGGTGATGTTTATTATAGTGTGTGGCCTAATGCCCAAGGTCAGACGGGTCCTTTTTATACATAATTTGAAAGCCTGTGGGACTAACTATAGGAGTAACAAAGAAGTCAGCTTCTTTGATAGGTGAGACATCTCAGTCTTCAGTTGTTGACCCATTAGAAATTCTAATGGTGATAAGCCGCACTGGCGAGGTGTGGCTTAGTAATTTAATGTTGCTGCATAAAAGTCAGGATTTTTTAATTTGAAAGCGACTTGACTGCCTGCAAACCCCAATTAGCCTTGACATTCCACTGCGGTACCTCGCCGAACTTCTGACATATTCATATCCAGTTCTCCCTTGGCTTTTCTTATATTAATGTGATTTCATCTTTCGGTGGAATTTAGATTCTAAGGTGGAGGAAAATTTGGTTTTCGTTTTCAGTTCTGTGAAGGTGACTGTTTTTAAGAAAAGATCAGAAAGTCATTTGGAACAGTGTACCAAAGATTGCATTATATGACTCAGCTAAATAACTCAAGTGTTAATGTGATTATTTATTTTCCTTATGTTAAATGTTTTTAATTCAACAGTACAGCAATGCCACTGCTTCATTTAAAGCATGTTAGAACCTATAGGCAAGTGACATTGGGGTGATAGATATTGTTCCAAAGACTATGAGGGATGTTAGGTCTTTCTCTCTGAGGTGCAAAACTGTTCTCCTGTCTGAATTCATATGACATCACCGCATTGGAGAGTGCTTAATGCAATCCTCATCATTAACTCTGACAGAACCTTCCTCCTTATACAACCTCATAACGGCCTTGTGCAATTGTATCACAACATCTTTACTCTTGTACTCAATTGTTTCATGATAAAAGCCAACATATCATTCTTCTGAGTTGTTTCTTGCACCAGCATGTCAGCTTACAGTGACTTGTGAACAGGTCACTCAGGTTCTTTTGGACATCAACATCACCTAATCCCTTGCCATTTAAGAAATACACTGCACCTCTGTTCCTACCAAAGTGGATAACCTCACACTTATCCATGTTATACATCTATCTGCCATGTTCTTACCCATTCACTGAGCCTGTCCTAATCCCTTTGAAGCTTCACAACAATCTTCACAACACACATTCCCACCTAACTTTTTGTCTTCCACAATCTTGAAAATATTATATTTCATCCCCACAGACAAACCATTGATAAAGATTGTGAACAGCTGGGACCCAAGCATTGATCCTTATGGTAACTCCATTGGTCACAGTCTGCCAATTGAAGCATGACCCATTTATTCCTATACTCTGTCTTCCCTCCGAAGGAACATCGAATCTGTGCCAGTGTATTGTAACTTCGATCTCATATGCTCTCATTTTGTTTACTAACTTCCTGTGAGGGACCTGATCCAAAGACTTCTTAAAATCCAAACACATCACGTTCACTGTTTCCCCTTATATACTGCTTTAGTAAAATTCTCGAAAAACTCCAAAAGGTTTGTCCAATTTGACCTCCCTTTCATAATTCAATGATGTGTAGATTGAAGTCAACCTTGATTACCACATTACCCTTGTTACATCATCTCTACTTTTTTTTGATCTTTACAACTCCCTATAATACCACTAAATTTCTGTGACTATAAACAACTCTGACTGATATTCGCTTCCTCTTGCTGTCTTTTGGCCCCATCTAAGTAGATTTTACATCCTGTTGTTCTGATCTAAGATTCTTTCTCATTAGTGCGACGATCCCGTTCATTATTAACAGCATCATTCCAACTCCTCTTGCTCTTAGCCAGTTCTTCTTAAATGTTTAATATCCTTAAATATTCACCTCTCATAAAGGCTATCCCTGAAGCCACATCTCCATAATGTCAATTAGATCATGCACCTTGACTTCTATTTGTGCATCAATTTATCTACCTTTTTGTGAATGCTAATTCAGATAAAGTGTTTTTAAGAGATAGTAGGAACTGCAGATGCTGGAAAATCTGAGATAACAAGGTGTAGAGCTGGATGAACACAGCAGGCCAAGCAGCATCATAGGAGCAGGAAGGCTGACATTTCGGGCCTCGACCCTTCATCAGAAATTTTTAATGTTTTTAATGCTGTCTATCGAAAATGATTCCTTATTTTGACTCTCTATTAGATGTTGGCATTTGTTTCCACTGTCTTTCACTTTAGTTTACCATTTTTTTGACATTCCATTATCAGCTTTGTTTTTCTCCGATTTGACTTCTTTCTTAAGTTACAGCCCCTAAAAAGCAAGTTTAAACCCTCCCCAACAGCACTGGTGCATCATCTTGAGGATCTTAATCCCAGTCCTGCTAAAGTCTAACCTGCCTCCCCTTACATAGGTCCCACCTACCCCAGAAACATTCCCAATGTACCAGGAATCTAATCACAAAAAAATTCTAAGGTGACAAGAAAAAATGTTTTTAGTCAATTTCTTTTTTCTACCACTCAGTGGTTCTCTTTTTTGCACTGCCTGGTTTCTCCTAACACTGTGTACATTGCCTTAAAATGCACCCTCCTAAAGTGGTCCAATTATCTTGTTTTCCCCATTAAGGACATTTGGACTCTCTGGTTTTGTGTTTTATTGATTTCTTCCCATCTCATCTCTCACTCTACACCCCGAGTATCAGGCACTAATTGGATTATAGTATTTGTCTGCTCCCTTCTTCATACATTGAACCATATCACAGTCTTCTCTCACATTTGAAATTCCTGACTTTCTTTATTAAACCATCTCCCTCTGTTTTTGGACAGTTAGCATCTTCCATAACAAGACATTTTCTTTGCTGGATGTTTTTCTTATTTATCTGTATAATATCTGATGGATATCAGTTGTTTTTCCTGAAGGCCTATGGCAAATTCACAGCAGAGTTTCTCTTTGTTTCCATCATTTAACTGTAACTACGGTGATTTAGTTTCCCTGAGGTCTTTTTGCCTACATCCTTGTTTTCCTTTATAAATAGTGCAGATCTTTTCCTTAATGCCTAGTTTATACCAAACAAGTTATACCCTTCAAGTTTTTTTTTCCCTTTTACACATAATGGTTAACCAAGTTCTGTGTCAGTATCATGTATAAATAAAACCTACAGACCACAAATGGATAGAGATAATGAGGTGTAGAGCTGGATGAACACAGCAGGCCAAGCAGCACCAGAGGAGCAGGAAGGCTGACGTTTCAGGCCTAGTCTAGGCCCGAAACGT
>NC_063354.1:20993760-21004152 GCF_021869965.1 Rhincodon typus | reverse complement strand
ACAAAACTGAAGGAGCCGGAGCCCCGGCGGAAAACAACCCCGCCCCCTTCGCTGGAGTGTGGCGCCTCCCCATTGGCCGGCGGCCGCCTTACGTGACGGCGACCCGCCAATGACACCAGCCGCGGCGCTGACCTGGACCAATCAGCAGCGGCGCCCGGGGAGTCTGCGCAGTGCGGTGTTAGTGGAGTTGGGTGTTGTGGTAGTGCTCTGTCATTGCAACTTGTGCAATGCTGCAACTGATGTTCATCAATGATGTGGACACTGAGTGCTCTGGAACTTTTATTTGAATAAAATGCACTGTGATTCCAAATTCTGGAACTCCCTTTTGTAACATAAACGAATAGGAGCATTTGACCCTTTCAGCCTGCTCCACCATCCAATATGATCATTGGCTGAGCATCCCATTCAGTGCCCTGTTGGTACTGAGCAGAGACAAAATTACGGTTGAGGCTGCGATGAGATTGATTTCTGAAGAAGGGTCTAGGCCCGAAACGTCAGCCTTCCTGCTCCTCTGATGCTGCTTGGCCTGCTGTGTTCATCCAGCTCTACATCTTGTTATCTCAGATTCTCCAGCACCTGCAGTTCCTACTATCTCTGGATTTTTTTGTGTCTGTCATTTGTTGTTTTGGCGGGGGTGGTGGGTTAGTGGGGAGTGTGGAGCAGACGAGGGAGTCACGGAGAGAGCGGTCCCCAAGAAAGGCAGATAGGGGTGTGGAGGGAATATGGGGTTGGTGAGATGACATGATTTGGATTGAAGCTTTTTTTTAAAAAAAATGTTTGGATCATTGTAACAAATTCTGCATTGGATTGGGATTAAAAATATGCTGCAAAGTTTAAGGATTTGACGATTCTGGTTTCTGTCACAGTTCACCAATCACTAGGAGGCATATATTTTAATTCTGAATCTTGCTAATTGGGACTTAGAAACAAATATATTCGATGATTTGAATTCCAAAGGAAAAAAAAACTGAAAAGTTTGGAAAGGTGGCGATTAATCTAAAATCCTGCAATGAAGATAGCTAGATTTAATGATTCAAGTTACTGGCTAAGAGTGACAGTGTGACTCTAAAGTTAAAACAAATTGCCACGACAGTGGACAAAACTCTAATCATTGCTAAATTCAAAACTCTCATACTAAAGTTAAAAGACAAAAGTAGTTCAAATGTTTTCAACTTTCAGGGAACACAGCAGTCCAGCGAGTTTTGAGAACCCACAGATTGCTGACGCGAAAGGATTATTTTGTTTGTGGCCAATGTGCACTTTAAACAAACTAATTACTCTGAATGTAGATTAGCCCATAACGATCTCAAAAGTTACTTTCAGCCAAATCACTGAATTTATAGCACTGACCAAAATCCTAAAGAGGATCACAACATACAAAGTTAATTGGTATACATTTGTAGTAGTGCCTGATTACATGATCACATGGAACAGGCAAGAATATACATATCCTCAGATGGAGGACATATACAACATGAAACCATAATTTAGAACCTCAGTGGCAGATGGCTGGTGCAGATTTTCCAATGGCCAGATAATTGTTGTAGCATAGATGGGAACTGCACATCAGATTCCTGCAAAATTCCTGATGTGGCAGACGCTGAGGAAACAAGCTGGGAAATCAAGGTTTCTGTTGGCCTATTAACCTATCCCTGGAATCCTCTGAAAATATCCATTTAAACAGATGTTAGGGGGTTTTGCTGCAGTTAAGTAAATATTTGCATAGCAGAAATTACACTATTAAAAATCAAGACTCAGTCCTGACCAACTATTAAACTGGTACCCCAATTACCCCCACATTACATTGGGGAGTATCAGGCATCTACAGCTAAACACTGATCCCACAGGTTTGCCAATCCTCACAAAATATGAACCGTTATCCCAGTTGCATCAAGGGCTAATTAGATTATATTTGCAAAACCAAACTGGCAATCATGCAGCTGTCAAGAACCTCCAAGATCCTGATGAACAGGGATGCTCGCCCATATAGAAATGGAAAGGAAAGGTCAGTGGAACTATTGAAAACATATTTAAGAACATGGAGATGCCAAAAAAAGAGAACTAACTGGTGACACTGACATCTCCTGCTTTCTCTCTTTACGGTTTCCATGGTCTGTAACACTGCTGATGTGTTTGGTAACCATGAGTGTAGAAGGAATTGAGTCAGTCAACCAAGGGGACACAACAAGGCCTGCCCCACAAAACCTCGAGCAATTCCACTCTCAAGGAACATTAAACGATATGATTAACAAACTAGTATGCCCGGAGAGTAGCTCAAGACAGTTAGGAGGCTTCAAAACATAGCAACAAAGCTATATCTCTGGAGTCAATTTCATCCATAATAGGGTAAATGTTATAACCCTTAGTAAAACTGTTTTCAGGTACACTGTCAGAACAATTCAAGTTGTTTGTTGCCAAATTGTCCAAGCAATGAGAGTGTTGACTGCTAGCACACATCTTTGGGTAATCTATTCAGTGTTTGCAGGCTGAATAGTAAATGTACATGAAAATGTAGCACTTTGCTGATCTGTACCACCAGTCATTAATTTAATTGTAACATTTAATTTAGCAAAAATAAAGGATTTTGAATTGATAAGAATTGTTTACAGCTAGTCAGCATTCACCAATGACTTACAAATCTTAGGTATTAACTTGTTGACTTCTAAATTACCTTGACGTTCAATTGCAATTTTAAATTTGATTTTGAATTTAAACCAACATAGCAAAACATTTCAGAAAAAGATATCTTGCGTGGTAGCAACAAAGGATTTCCCCCACCCTCAAATAATTGACTTGCTAGTTGGGTGTAGAGAATATTTCCTCACATCATAAGCATGACAGTTGCACATGGCTCCAGTACCACCCTAAATGGTACCCTTGAGATTTTCATTACCTGCCATGGACAAAGATGGCATACAGAGGTACAGAGGAATACAGCAAGACCACCAACAGTACAGTAATATTCACTGCTCAGTGAGTAACCCAATTTTCTGATTTCACCACCGTCCCCCTCCTTCCAAACCCCAATGTCTACATTAATTAACACTAATTGTCAAACAGGAGGCCGGAAGAACACAGCAAGCCAGGTAGTATCTGAAGGAAAGGAGAAGTCAACGTTTCACGTATAATCCTTCTTGTTTGTCTACCTCAGATTCCAGCACCTGCAGTTTTTTTTTGTCTCTAGTGTTAACTAACATCTGGCTTTCCCATGGAAAGCAGATGAACATAACCAATGATCTACCATAGGACTTGATGAGATACCTATTTAGAGGAAATGAAACCCAAAACTAGCAGAACACAAATAAGAAAAGGCACCAGACACCAATGAAACAATATCAGCAAATCTAACAGGAAATCAAACAACTGGGAGCGAATGTGGAAGGCAAACTGGAAGACAGCCATCACACATGGATTGGGACTGGGATATTATAATGGACGTGCTATTTTCTTAGAATTGCTTCTCACATACTGGCAGTGGTGCAGCTGGTAAACCAAGTTGGACTCATGATTGAATGTAGAGCTTGCTGCCAGAATAGACACTGATAAAACCAATATACAAAAGGTTGCAGGCAGATAGGGGTTTCAGGAAGGTATGTTGCAAAGATAAAGTTGCCACAGTCATACTGGAACTAGGGCTGCTCTTGCATGGCAAAGAGATGACTGGTGGTAGTTTACCAAAGGGTCACCACACCTCATCCAAGGGGAGAGGGTGAAGAGTGTCCTTCATAGTTACCAGCCAGTGCAGGAATTCAACCCATGCTGTTGGCATCACAAACCAGCTGACCAGTCAACTGAGCTAACCAACCAACTATTATGTCATATAGCTTTACAGATTCATTGGAATGTGCGAATCTACCAACCGGCCACCAGAATCCAGGACAAGGAGCAGGAAGCAGTAAACAGAAATTATAGTGGCTTCCTTAGGCACAGCCAAGAAATGCACAGGAGTTTAGCCTTAAAATGAAAAGCATTTATCCTATCTCGGGATTCGTTCTGCCTTCTGAAACAACAATACTGTAGTTGTTACACATGTATAATCATGTGGAAGAATAGTATACCAAAATGTATGTGACTTGTAAAGACTGCATTTTTATTTGTGTGCTTTTAAAAATTGGACTGAAATGAGAAAGAATTTTGGATTCCAGGGATTTACAAAGATTCCTGCACGTTTTGAGAGTAAAAAATTTGATACCTATTGTGAACTCTTATCTATGGTTTCCAGAAGCACACAAACTGGAGTGGGGTGTTGTTAACAAGTGAAGTTGACTGGTCCCTAGTCCACAAACCAATGACAACATGACCTGCTAACAATCATGTGATTGTCTGTCAGTCAGAGGGAGAACTTGGACCATAAGCCAGACAGAGAAAAGCTAATCATACCAGCAGAGAAACCTGGTCTGCAGCAGCCAAAAAACTTGATTCTCTCCAGTAAGCCACTTTAAACTTGAAGAAAACCAGCTTATTCTTTTTTCAGCAGACGTTGCAAGTTGTGACTTTGACTGACACGAGACAGACATCTTTCGTAAGTGAAATAGCCATGATGTGCCTCTTGCAAACCAGTGGAAGCATTGGAAGAGGGAAGGTGAAATCTTTGGATCAGTTATGGTGTCAGGTCAAGTACTATTCAAGAACCAACTCAAAAAATTTTGTGAACAAAGACAATGGAAGTCTTCTCACTATCTCTCTTCCCCCACTCCTCCTCCCCTGCTTGGCCAATACTTACCTCATTCAACAAATACAAGAAAATTACTAGCCATTTCTCACTGCTGTCTGCATGACCGCACTGTGCACAAATTGATTGCATTAATTCTTTACAAAATGACTACACAGTACACAGTATTAGACTGACTTGTATTCAAAGTGCATTTTGTGAACCCAAAATGGTATGTGCTGCTGGCAAACTCATCTGTTTGGATGGGTAGGTAAAAATATTGCAAATCACAAAGCAATTTTTGTAGTTTTTTTATTCAATAAAATCTGAACATCATCTAGAGATTTCAACTGTTTACTTCAGCTCTTTCACTGCCAGACCTAATGGGGGAAAAAATAATTAAGGTTAGAGTAATGTAAAGGCACAAAAAAAAATCTTAGAACACTATCCAAATAAACACCCATTAACATGATATTTAAAAACATGAAAAGGAAGAATATTAATTTAAGTTTCCTTCATGGCGAGAGTAATTTGAATTTTTAAAATCTAAAATTCAGCTAGTAATCAGTAAAATTAACACTTATAGCATCTTTCACCACATCTGAAAGCATTTTATATACAAGTATAATAACTGGTAAAATGTAGCAGCCAACTTCACAAACCAAGCTCTCACAAATAAAGCAATGACAAGATAAAAAGAGTTTTTTTGTTTGAAGTCATGCTTGAGGAAAAAATAGCTAAGAAGCGAGGGTTAAAGGACCTCTTCTTCAAATAGTGCCCTGCATCACTTGCACAGTGAAGGGCAGACTGGGTTTGGTTTGATGTCTTATCTAATAAACAGCATTTCAGATGCAGTAACACTTTAGTGCTGTAAACTCAACCACAACGCTGGACTAGTACCAAGTTAACAGGCTATAGAAGTTAAGGTATCATCTCAAAGCAGTGGTTTGGATTCCATTAGTAAAGGAATTTTCAAATTGGGAACTCATACCAAATGAATTGTAAAGAAGCAAATTCACTGACATCCCAACATAAGCTATGGATTTGTAATTTAATTCGTAACTGGAAGTTTATTTCATGTCAAGGGGAACTTGAAAAGCTGAAACAGCAGCTAACAGACACTCCATGCTGATTTGCTCTTGTGCATTTAGTTCTTATTCCTTAGCCATCAATTTAAAACTGAATATCAACACCATCTTTATATCATTAGGTAAATATTGTTTCAGTCCTTAAAGAGATTTTCAACTTTACATGAATCTCTAATTTCAAATTTGTCTGTGTTACAGCATAAAATGTTTACACTTTTTTCAGGTTTTAACTAATATATTGCCAATTGTAACACTAAACTTTTCCAGCAAAATTACAATTGGACCATCCTCACACCCACCAACGTGCACATTCTACACATTTCTTACCTGGAGGCAGGGACTGTTTGAGTTTCTCAGCCTTTTCTTTGTCCGTGATGACTAATGTATATAGGTACCTGCTGCACCGAACTTTGAATTTGACATTGTCCTTATTCTTCTTAATTTTCACAGCTACACAAAACAAAGACAAATTGTCTTAATAAGACAAAACCAATCTTTCAGACGAAACTCCCAAATTGCATTCCTACAAAAAAGGAGGCTTATTCCAAAACATAGCAAGCAACAGAAGTTGATGCTGTCCAAGCAATGCAAATTGAAATCTCATGACTTTCCAAGACCACAAACTTATACAAATCGACTTTAAGTCGATGTAAGTGATTAGTTACAACAAATGCATAACTAAAAATTTAGGTGTCCCTACCGCTGGGCAAGGCAGGCTGGGTTTAAATCCCACCTGCTCCAAAGGTGTGAAATTGCATGTCTGAACAGATTGGTTAAAAATATCTAGAACTAAAATTAACTTCTTTACCTACCTTCACATCAAGACTAACAATAAAACGCCCTTTGATCCAGGCCACTTAAAACTTTAGAGACTATGATACCTTTGCCGTTAGTAGGGCCAAGCTACTCGATTGGCAGTTTGTGGATATAGCTACATATACTGAAGTTACTTCCCTGAGATAATAACATTGATTCAAATATATAGAAATTCTGAGCTTCAACCTATTTCACTATTAACTGGTTCACAAAATAAAAATGCCATAACTTCACGTGCCCCTGATGAATTATCTACGCAGTGCAGAGACAATATTCTAATGCTTCTCCACTTAGTCCATTAAAAGCATTAGAATGAAACATTCATCTGCAGTTACAGGAAATTCTGACCCAGCAACCGGTTTCTCTCAAATCAATGAGCTAGACTGACTGTTCCATTAAGCGGTCTCCAGTATTGCAGTCCTATCTGGCTCAGATCAGATTGCACAAGTCCACGAGCTCCAATTTACAATCTCTATTTTCCCCATAAAAAGGTTCTGATAAACTGACATCTTTCACATTGTGTGACCACTCTCCCAGAACCCTTTATGGCACATATTCACTTACTCCAGCCTCTAAATTTAATCTTTATTGATGATTGAACATTACTGACTAAATTCAATTTCAAAGAATTCAAGCCGAGAGTTCATACTTGTGACCGGTGGCTCTTTTACATTCCAACTACCTTAAATATCTGAGCCACCCAATCAAAATACTGCAAGTGCAATTATTCAGGAACAAATTCTATCAATTACTTCCTCTGTTCAAATCCAGCCCCTTCACCGAAATTGCTGAGTTAATGAGACAAAAATATAACTGAAGGCATTTGCTTCCTTCCACTTATTCAACCAGGGAGCTCTGCATTTGGGTTCCCTGCATTTTACTCCTTTCAGAATATACGAACTGTATCAGAACACATTTTCCAAAAGCAATTTGCCAATATTGTAAAATCAGATAAAAACTTAACTAGAGATAATATGAACTGCAGATGCTGGAGAATCCGAGACAACAAGGTGCAGGGCTGGGTCCCAAAACCAGTCCAGCTCGTCCCCGCCTCCCTAACCTGTTCTTCCTCCCACCTATCCCCTCCTCCCACCTCAAGCCGCACCCCCATCTCCTACCGACTAACCTCATCCCGCCCCCTTGATCTGTCCGTCCTCCCTGGACTGACCTATCCCCTCCCCAACTCCCCACCTACACTCACCTTTACTGGCTCCATCCCCGCCCCTTCGACCTGTTTGTTTCCTCTCCTCTATCCGCACCCCCACTCTCTCCCTATTTATTTTCAGAACCCCCTTCCCCTCCCCCTTTTCTGAAGAAGGGTCTAGGCCCGAAACGTCAGCCTTTCTGCTCCTATGATGCTGCTTGGCCTGCTGTGTTCATCCAGCCCTGCACCTTGTTGTCTCAAAAACTTAACTAGGATAGATCTATGCTCAACCCTTACTATTACCTTAAATTGCTCCTTGTTCTCTTCTATTACTAAACCAAATCTCAAATACTATCATAGTAAAGGATATTTTAGGAAACAATGACTTGATCCACCTCACTTTGTTGAAGCATATTCGCAAATACCTCCTCCTTCACTGGGCTAGAAAAAATGATTAAGAAAATTCACCTGGACACACTTCAGGAACTCTTCCCCTCTCTGTACTATGAATGTCCCAGCCTCCAGTATGACAAGTCAATTCTCTAATTAGCAGTACTTTACAGGGATCAATATAACCCCTGCATCTACCATGAAGCCTTAAAAAAAATTGTTTTGGCTTTATTTTACTGAAGGTTTACTTTTCACTTCCATTAACAAATGTGACCCCCATTGTCAAGCACACAACCAACCCTGCTCCTTTTCTCTCACGTTTTTAAGTGTTCCCTCCCTTCCCAAAGCTGGACTGCTTGTTGCTGTTCATGTGATTTCTATTTCACTGTGCTCTCGTTACCAGGGCCTCATAAGTTACAGGTGATGAAATTGACACCAGGCAATCCACGCTTCCACATCACTGACAATTATAAGAACGCACTCTGTAATTAAGTGTGCACATATATGGAATTTCCCAACTTTTCAGAAATGCTCAGGAAAGTAGTGATCAGTAAATAAGTCAGAATTTTGAGTATTCTGAAGAACTAGCTATTGTTGTCCCAGGTGGGCCTGTGCTCTCGGTTTCACACTATCTGCTTTCCCACCGTCTTTTGATTACACCCTTTTAAAATGAAAAGAGCCATTATCCCTGACAGAAAATAGACAACTGATCAAGCATCTAAGGATCAGTACTTTCTGGGGCAACCCTAGAAGAAGTGAAGAACCAGCATGTATAAACACAACCAACCCGTTTATGTATAAATTCCATCCCTCCACAGTCCCATTAATTTGAAGATCAGCCTCTGCATCATTTCTTCAGCATTTTCTCTCCTCAGGTGCAGATCACCAGTAGTTGTGTTTTAAAATTATTATTGCATTTACATACAACCCAAATCGAAAGTAACATTTACTGAGTAAATATAGCATGGCGTTAACCACCAGGTTTGGTTCCGATGGCACTCTCTGATAATAAAGTTTCTCAATATTTTCAGATATACTCGGTGTTAATAGCTTCAATACAACAGGTGATGGCTTCAAGAATGAAGTGCTGCAGTAATCATAAACAAAGGCATACTTCAATATAGATCAATGTTGGAAAGAATCAAGTCATGCAACATCTGTTGAAAGGAAGGCAGAATGCATGGATCATGTCAATGATCCTTCGTCAGAAGTGGAGAAATTAGGAGATAAAACAGTTCTTAAAATACATAGGCAAGCAAGGAAAGAATTTAAGGTTTGTGAAAAGGCAGAAGATTAAATGGCAAAAAAGGATAATGGTGCAAGGGCTGGACTCAGCCAAGTAAAGAAATAAAGAATAGATAAGAGATCTAGAGAAGCTATAAATAGCAAGAGAAAAATTTTAAAAGTTGCAGGTATGAGCAATGCTAATGGCAAAAGCTTTCTCTACCTCCACTTGCTCAAAACTTATGATATCGCTAAGTTCTTCCAGTTCAGACAAAACGTTAACCTTTTTACTAAAGTTTCTTCTTTCCATTGATGATGCCCCATTGGAATATTACTAGCAGTTTCTGTTCTCAAAGAACAGATTTTCACTGTCCACAGTATTTTTCTTTTGTAATTAAGAATGATAAATCAGTCATCAACACTATGTCAATGTCCAACATAATACTCATTAAAAATGGACATTTCCACCAAATTCAAAATAATAAATAGTCTTGTATGACAAGGAATTAAGAGGAAATTCAGACGGGGTCACCACTTTGCGAAACACCTGTGATAGGTGCATAAAAATGACCCTCAGTTTTCAACTACCTGTCACTTCAACACACCACGTTCCCATGTCAACATTTCTGTCTCAGGCCCACTGCAGTGCTCCAGTGAAGTGCAATAAAAGCTGGAAGAACACTTCATTTTCCGCTTGGGACATTACAATCTTTAGTTCTCAATATCGAAGTTTAATAACTTTAAGAGCATGGCCACCTCCTTCCTTTATTACCCACCCCAGGTCCTGTCATGAAATGAGTTGCTGTCAGTACAGTCAATTCATTTTCACCTACAGGTAAAGTCCCATTATCAGGCATATAGCCTCTTCTCCCCCCCACCCCCACCTCACTGTCAACAATCCCTTTATTTGGAGATAGTAGGAACTGCAGATGCTGGAGAATCCCAGACAACAAGGTGCAGAGCTGGATGAACACAGCAGGCCAAGCAGCATCATAGGAGCAGAAAGGCTGACGTTTCGGGCCTAGACCCTTCATCAGAAAAGGGGGAGGGGAAGGGGGTTCTGAAATAAATAGGGAGAG
>NC_063354.1:20986538-20993260 GCF_021869965.1 Rhincodon typus | reverse complement strand
CGCCTGCTCCTGCCCCACCGAACTTATCTCCACCTATTTCGACTCCATTTTCTCCCCCTTGGTCCAGGAACTTCCTACCTACGTCTGTGACACCACCCATGCCCTCCACCTCCTCCAGAACTTCCAATTTCCCGGTCCCCAACACCTCATCTTTACCACGGACGTCCAGTCCCTATACACCTGCATTCCCCATACAGATGGCCTAAAGGCCCTCTGCTTCTTCCTGTCCCGTAGGCCCGACCAGTCCCCCTCCACTGACACCCTCATCCACTTAGCCGAACTCGTCCTCACCCTCAACAACTTCTCTTTTAATTCCTCCCACTTCCTACAGACAAAGGGGGTGGCCATGGGTACCCGCATGGACCCAAGCTACGCCTGCCTCTTCGTAGGTTATGTGGAACAATCCCTCTTCCGTACCTACACTGGCCCTAAACCCCACCTCCTCCGCCGTTACATTGACGACTGTATCGGCGCTGCCTCGTGCTCCCACGAGGAGCTCGAACAGTTCATCCACTTCACCAACACCTTCCACCCCAACCTTAAGTTCACCTGGACCATCTCCAATACCTCTCTCTCCTTCCTGGACCTCTCTGTCTCCATCTCTGGCAACCACCTAGAAACCGATATCCATTTCAAGCCCACCGACTCCCACAGCTATCTAGAATACACCTCCTCCCACCCACCTTCCAGCAAAAATGCCAACCCCTTTTCCCAATTCCTTCGCCTCCACCGCATCTGCTCCCAGGATGAGGCATTCCACTCCCGTACATCTCAGATGTCCTCATTTTTCAAGGACCGCAACATCCCCCCCTCAGTGGTCGAGAACGTCCTCGACCGTGTCTCGTGCATTTCCCGCAACTCATCTCTCACACCCCGCTCCCCGCAATAACAACCAAAACAGAATCCCCCTCGTCCTCACATATCACCCCAACAACCTCCGGATCCAACGCATCATCCTCCGACACTTCCGCCATCTGCAATCCGACCCCACCAAAAACATTTTTCCCTCCCCACCCTTTATCTGCTTTCCGGAGGGACTACTCGCTCCGGGACTCCCTTGTCCGCTCCACGCTCCCCTCCAGCCCCACCACACCTGGCACTTTTCCCTGCAACCGCAGGAAGTGCTACACCTCCCCCTACACCTCCCCCCTCACCCCCATCCCAGGCCCCAAGAAGACTTTCCACATCAAGCAGATGTTCACCTGCACATCTGCTAATGTGGTATACTGCATCCGCTGTTCCCGTTGTGGCCTCCCCTACATCGGGGAAACCAAGCGGAGGCTTGGGGACCGCTTTGCAGAACACCTACGCTCGGTTCGCACTAAACAACTGCACCTCCCAGTCGCGAACCATTTCAACTCCCCCTCCCATTCCTCAGACGACATGTCCATCCGGGGCCTCCTGCAGTGCCACAACGATGCTACCCGAAAGTTACAGGAACAGCAACTCATATTCCGCTTGGGAACCCTGCAGTCCAATGGTATCAATGTGGACTTCACAAGCTTCAAAATCTCCCCTCCCCCTACCGCATCCCAAAACCAGCCCAGCTCGTCCCCGCCTCCCTAACCTGTCCTTCCTCCCACCTATCCCCTCCTCTCACCCCAAGCCCCACCCCCATTTCCTACCTACTAACCTCATCCTGCCCCCTTGACCTGTCCGTCCTCCCTGGACTGACCTATCCCCTCCCGACCTCCCCACCTACACTCACCTCTACTGGCTCCATCCCCGCCTCTTTGACCTGTCTGTCTCCTCTCCACCTATCTTCTCCTCTATCCATCTTCTATCCGCCTCCCCCTCTCTCCCTATTTATTTCAGAACCCCCTTCCCCTCCCCCATTTCTGAAGAAGGGTCTAGGCCCGAAACGTCAGCCTTCCTGCTCCTCTGATGCTGCTTGGCCTGCTGTGTTCATCCAGCTCTGCACCTTGTTATCTCAGATTCTCCAGCATCTGCAGTTCCTGCTATCTCTGTTTGAAAGACATGTTTCCTGCATTAATCTTCATTTGTACCCTTCTCTTTTCTATTGTTTATTTCAAAGACAGTCTGATCACATGATCAGTTCCTGGGACAAGATGCTTTCTTGCAAGACGTCATCTTCTCAAGAAAACTAGTCCTCAGTCTTGAAGTCCAAAATATTTGTCACTTTTTTTATATTTGCCAAAGAGATGCATGAAAATAGAATCAGTTAAGTTAGAAGGATGATTCCCTCACTAAAAATATCTTTTGAGCTGTTAGCGTTTACAGAACAGCTCTTTTTGAGGTCATATGTTACTACTTTCCAGAAACCAAACAATATTACAAAGATGAGCAAAAGTCAATTCACCAACTTTACGAATACATTACAATTACTGATACTTTTTTATGGGGAAGCAAAGAAACACTACTTTGCATTAAGATCTTCATATTCACTTACACTACCAAGCTGCATGAGTGTGTAGACATAATTCTCATCCTTTTCCACTTTCTTCCTATAACGAATGGTATGTTCCAGATCATTTGCATTTATATCTTTGGGCCAGCCACCCTCTACATGGTTAATCCCTCGAGTCTCTGTCTTAAAACGTTCTGTATTGGCCTTAAAGTGGAGAGAAAAAAAAAACGGTAAGAATATTGGAGAACTGCAACAAATTTCTTCATTTGGCAGAATATCATATAGGGTACTATGGTCAGATTTCTTCTGTTTTCACAAAGATCTCAGCCACACCTTGTATCTAAAATTAATGTTTGTTTGTAAAGAAAGTCATAATCACATAAGACAATGATGCAGATAGTTATCATTCTTTGTCTTCTACATTTTCATTACAATATTTTTATAAACAAGTCAGGAGGCTGACCACTCTGTTCCCTCCCCTTATGAGTTGCTGACAACAGACCGAGAATTCAAAAGAAATGTTATATATCCAAATTAATAAATAATTCATTGCGTATAACTTGACGTAAAAAATAAGACAGCCACATTCCTTAAGTTAACAAAGGAAAGCTAGTTTTATTTCTAAAACTCACACAAAAACAAATGCTGGAATTATTAACAATAGATTAAAAACATACAAATATATCCAACAACTCACTAATGCAAAAGCAACACACAATCACCACCAACTGCCCCACATCCCCAAACATGGAAAAAGTTCTGCAGTGTGTCAGGTCTTAAAACTTGGATAAGTTGAATTTAAAGTAATGAAAAAAATTCCTCATAGGATGTTCAAATTCTTGTTTACAGTAGCTGCTGGTCCCAGAGTTTCTCGGTGCAATTGCGACTGACTTATATTTGTTCTGTTGTTTTGGAGGCAGTAACTTTGATTCAAAATTAAGAAATCTTGCCTTGCAGTAGAAGAGTCCTGTGATGAGTTTTCAGCTGTCAAACCTTGATTAAAGAGATTTCAGAGAAAGAGAAAGGGGTAAGGCTGTTGTGTCGTTGGCAGTTTCTGACTGACTGACTGTTGAACTGCTGAACCTAGAACTGATGTGGATGACCTGTCAAAGCACTCTAAGAGACTTTCATGCTTGTAAATAGTCAGGAACAAATGCAGCAAGTATTGGATCATCTTTTATCAGAATGTGTGAACGTTATATTTTACCAAGGAAGCTTAGAAATTGTAGGGAAATTCAAGAATAGAAAAAAACTTATAGCCTTTGCATCTTAATGTACAAAGCGTACGGAATAAGTTAGCTGCGCTGACAGCACAAATTGAGGTAAATAAATATGATCTCATAACTATTATGGAAAAATGGTTGCAAGGAGATCAAAACTGAGAACTTAATATTCAGGGATATTTGACTTTTTGGAGAGATGCGAGAGTGGTGAGATAGCACTATTAATAAGAGATTAAATGAGGACAGTTGTGTGAGATGATCTAGGCTCAGATGATGTACAGTCCATTTCGGCAGAGGTAAAAAGAAGAGTAACGGAAAGGAGCCATTGATTGAGTAATGTACGGACCTCCAAATAGTCGCTATTCTGTCAGCAAGGCTATAAATCAGCAAATAATAGCAGTATGCAAAAAGAATGGAGCATTAGTTATGGGTGACTGTAACCTTCAGGTTCAGGGGGTTAAGTAAATTGGAAGAGGCAGCTATGACAACGAATTCATTGAGTGCATTAGTAGTAGTTTCCTCGAGCAATACGTCAAGGAGCCAACTAGGGAGCAGGTTATCTTGGATCTGGTAATGCGTAATGAGGCAAGTTTAATAAATGACCTCAGGGTAAAAGATCCGCTAGGAAGTAGTAATCATAACTGTATTTAATATTCAGTTTGAGAGTGATAAACTTGTGTCAGAAAAAAAACTGTTATACTTAAATGAAGGAAATTATAATGAAATGAGGCTAGAGTTAGCTAAAGTGAATTGGGAGGATAGATTAACAGGAATGACAATAAGCAAGCAGTGGCAGACATTTAAAGAGGTAGTTCGTGATTCTCAGCAAAATACATCCTAGTAAGAAGGAAAGATTCTAAGAGGGAGACATGGCTAACAAAGGAAGTTGAGGAGAGTAATAAGTTCAAAGTAAAAGCATTTAAAGAGACCAAAGTTAGCGATGATCCGGAAGACGGGGATAAATTCAGGATCCAGTGAAAGAAAACCAAAAACATAATAAACACAGAAAATAAACTATGAGGGCAAACTAGTGACGAATAGAGAAAAGGGAGACAGTTTTGGGGAACAAGGAAATAGCAGAGGAGTTAAACAGACATTTTACATCAGTCTTTAGTGGAAGATATTTCAAACATCCCATTCATACTAAAAAATACAGGGGAGGAGCAAGTGCTCATAACATCACTAAAGAAGTAGTATTAAACAAATTAATGGGGCTAAAGGGAGATGGATCCCCAGGCCCCAATGGCTTGCATCCAAAAAGAGGTAGCTACAGAGATAGTAATTGCATTGGCTGTAATTTGCCAAAAATCATTGGATTCCAGCAAAGTACCAGAAGATTGGAAAACTATTATTGTGATATTCCTATTCAAAAAGGAAAGGAGGCAAAAAGCAGGTAACTATAGGCAAATTAGTCCAACATCTATTGTTGGAAAAGTATTGGAATCAATTATTTACAAAGTAATACCAGAATATTTGGAAAATTATAATCTAATCAAGCAGCATCAACATGGCTTCATGAAAGGGAAATGGTGTCTGACTAATTTATTAGAGATTTTCAAGGAATAAATAAAAGGACCCAGTAAATGTGCTATGTTTGGACTTTTTACAATTAACTCACATAAGGGTAAGTCATAAGATAAGATTGCATTGTGCTGAAAACAGTATATTGGCATGGAGAGAGATTTGGCTAAAGGGCAGGAAACAGAAGGGGATAAGGAGCTCTTTTACAGGTTGGCGACCTGTGAATAGTGTGGTTCCACAGGGATCTGTGCTGGGACCACCACTGTTTACAACATATATTAATGACTTGAAGGAAGGAACTGAGTGTATTGTAGCCAATTTTGTAGATGACTCAAAAATAGGTGGAAACATTGGTTGTGAGATGGACACAAACAGTTTACAGAAAGATACTGATAGATTTAGTAAATGGGTGAAAAGCTGGCAAATGGAGTATAATCTGGGAAAATGTGAAATTGTTCATTTTGGAAGGGACAGCAAAAGAACAGAATACTACTTTATTCAGGAAAAACTGCAGAAATTTGCAACACAAAGGGATTTGGGATACTTGCACAGCAAACTTCATTTTAACTGGTACCTTGTGAACTGGCACTCTCAATAAACCAGCAAAAAAACAATAAAATACCGGAATTTTATTGTATCATCGCAATCTCTGCAGCATCCAAGTACAAGTAGTTGCATGTGCAGGTAAGAAAGATCTTTGTCAGTAAGTTTTATTTAAGGCAAAGTTACATTATTATTTAAATGATTTATGTATAAAATAACGAATAACAGCAATGTGTATACCTCCGCGTTACATTTCTATAACCTAGTGTGTGCTTTTACATTGCTGATGCAGACCTCTTGATCAACCAGAATATTTGATCAACCGGCACAATCCTGATTCCAAAAGTGACGATTAATAAAACGTTTGCTGTACATGAAACAAAGTTAGCACACAGGTGCAGCAGGTAATCAAGAAGACGAATGGAATGTAGACCCTTATTTAAAGAGTGTTCGTGTATAAGAGTAAGGAAGTTTTACTGCAACTGTGGAAGCTGCTGGTGAGACCATTTCTGGAATACTGAGTGTAATTTTGGTCCCGTTATTTAGGGAAGGATATCATTTCATTGGAGGTGGTTCAGAGCAGGTTTACTAGGATGATCCCCTGCAGGACGATCCCTGGTATGGAGGGATTTTCTTATGAGCAAAAGGATGGATAGAGCAGGGACAGGAATGGTTGTTGCAGGTTCCGGGGTTTAGATGTTTCAGTAAGATCAGGGAAGGTGGTAAAAGAGGGGGAGGTGTGGCATTGTTAGTCAAGGACAGTATTACAGTGGCAGAAAGGACGTTTGATGACAACTCGTCTACTGAGGTAGTATGGGCTGAGGTTAGAACCAGGAAAGGAGAGGTCACCCTGTTGGGAGTTTTCTATAGGCCTCCGAAAAGTTCCAGAGATGTAGAGGAAAAGATTGCAAAGATGATTCTGGATAGGAGCGAAAGTAACAGGGTAGTTGTTATGGGGAACTTTAACTTTCCAAATATTGACTGGAAACGCTATAGTTCGAGTACTTCAGATGGGTCAGTTTTTGTCCAATGTGTGCAGGAGGGTTTCCTGACACAGTATGTAGATA
>NC_063354.1:20982506-20986528 GCF_021869965.1 Rhincodon typus | reverse complement strand
GGATTGAGTTTCGGAGCCATGAGGTCATGTTGCAGCTGTACAAAACTCTGGTGCGGCCGCACTTGGAGTATTGCGTACAGTTCTGGTCACCGCATTATAGGAAGGATGTGGAAGCATTGGAAAGGGTGCAGAGGAGATTTACCAGGATGTTGCCTGGTATGGAGGGAAGGTCTTATGAGGAAAGGCTGAGGGTTTTGAGGCTGTTTTCGTTAGAGAGAAGAAGGTTAAGAGGTGACTTGATAGAGACATACAAGATGATCAGAGGATTAGATAGGGTGGACAGTGGGAGCCTTTTTCCTCGGATGGTGATGGCTAGCACGAGGGGACATAGGTTTAAATTGAGGGGTGATAGATATAAGACAGATGTCAGAGGTAGGTTCTTTACTCAGAGAGTAGTAAGGGCGTGGAATGCCCTGCCTGCAAAAATAGTAGACTCGCCCACTTTAAGGGCATTTAAATGGTCATTGGATAAACATATGGATGATAATGGAATAGTTTAGGTTAGATGGGCTTCAGATTGGTTTCACAGGTCGGCGCAACATCGAGGGCCGAAGGGCCTGTACTGCGCTGTAATGTTCTATGTTCTATGTTCTATGTTCTACTCATTGGACTTTAGAAAAATGAGGGGTGATCTCATTGAAACATGTAGGATTCTTAAGGAGCTTGACAAGGTGAAGCTTGCTGAGAGGATTTTCTCCTCATGGGAGAGTCTACAATTCTTCAGTCTCAAAATAAAGGGGCCCCAATTTAAGGCTGAGATGAGGAGGAATTCCTTTTCTCTGAGTACCGAGAGTCTTGGAACTCCTTGCCAGAGAGAGCTCTGGGGGCAGTCCTTGTGTAAATTTAAGTCTGAGACAGATAGATTCTCGATTGGGGCGACAGCAGTTGCGGGGGGGTGCGTTCGGATCTAAGGTTACAGGGAAAATGTAGGAAATTGGACATGAGGAATGTCAGTTCAGCTATGATCTTACTGACTGGCAGAACAGACTCGAGGGGCTGAATAGCATACTCCTGTTCCTATTTCTTATTGTCTGTCTGGGATGTTACAATTTTCAGCTAACTGACTTGCCATAGTTATCAATTTCAGAACACAAAAAGACAAAACAAAAGCATTACATATTCTCCTTAGGAGAAGTGAAGGTTTCTGTACAACGTCTTTGAAAGAAAAACAAGTTCTTATTATTTTGAACTTTTAACAAATATTTTATTCCATATTGTACAGCTAAAATTTTCACTTGCATCCATATACATATTATACTAGCAAAGTTATAAAGGCTTATGCAAGTTAATTTAACAAGTGTGATTAGCAGGATTCACACTGTGACATTAACAGAATTCAGGGCCCGCATTTTCCATGTGCCTTTTTTTAAAAGCTCTGTACAGATCATCAATAATTATTGTTTTTTTAAATAATCTTTTTAGGGCAAATATAGTAAAATTACATCAAAGTTTCCATTAGAAACATTTTGACCAGCTTGTTTTTTTTCTATTTTCTACTTTGGGTTCTCAACAATTCTGATGGAATGACAACCAATACTCTGGCAACCTGTGCCTCTTCACATATGGATGCATACTAGTCATGTTGCGTGACACAAATGACTTTTGCCTAGGAAGAGATTAAAGAATGCCTGCAAAGTGCATATATAAAAGACAACCTGCCAATTAGGTGGTAGGGGACTTCATAAAAATGCCAAGTTCGGAAAAAGTTTTTGGTCGGATACAAGATCAAAAACAACACAGAAGCACACCACTCTTCTTCAAAACATTAAAAACCTAATTTACTTTGCACACTCTGCCACAAGCTTTTCTAACCAGTATAGCAATGTATATGCAAGAAGCGAGAAAGACGTTGCAAATATTAGCCTCTTTTTAAGGAATATCTCAACTTATTTACATTTTGGCTACATTTGTGAAGATTACTGTAGACAATATGAAATGTTTTAAAAAACCTTCAAAGATACTGAATGGTATGTAAAGGATTTTTGAAGAACTGGATATTCAGATATGTGAAATTTCTGGTGACTACCTGAAACAGGTTTTAAACATAGGAAATAACTAATAGACAGAATTGGCAGAGAAACCTGGGATTCAGTTCAACCTCCCCTTGTTAAGTGTGCAGTAACTCCTAGCAGTATCAGGAATTTTTAAGAAGACTCAAAAATTCAACTGTTGCTATCCTACCTCATGTTCAGACATGTCCTTTGAAACTTGTACAAACACATCAACGGGATTTTTCTCGATGAAGTTTTCTGCCAATGATGGATCCGGGACAATGTCAACATGTAGCTCTGCTGGGCGATCTGAAAAGTTACACTGCCGCCCAAACTCGCTCCGTATTTTAGTATAGACATACACTATTTCCATCATCTCTGCAATGTACCAAAATAACGTATTTAGTTCAACAAATTATTTAACTACTCTATATTCCAATAATTTAGTGAAATAAATAATCACTGATGGTGGACAAGTAGAATGATTTGACATTTTAATAAAATCAGTTTTATCTTTAACTTTATCTCATGCTCAGTCCCTGCAGTACCTCAAGTAATATTTTGACTATTATTCAAATCTTTGGTTGATTTATGATCAAATCTCATCACTTATAATTTTTATCATTTGATCTCCTGCTTCATTGCTAACATTGTAGCAGAACTGTGACGTTTAGCATGGTTCCATCCTGAGTTCGAGACTGACATAGTCGGGGCTATGGAGTGAAACAAAACAGTGCAAGAGAGGGACATGACTTATAACTCTCTACTTTGAATAAACGAGAGACTTTCAGTATTAATTACAGAACCATAGAATCCATATAGAATAGAATCAGGCCATTTGGCCCATCAAATTCACACCAATCCTCTGAAGAGCATCCCTCCCACACCCAACATGCCCGACCCTATCCCTGTAACCCTGCATTTCCCATGGCTAATTCACCTAGAATGCACATCCCTGGACACTAAGAACAATTCAGCATGGTCAATCTCACTAACTTGCACATCTTTGGACTGTGGGAGGAAACCGGACCGCCCGGAGGAAACCAGCACAGACACTGGGAGAACCTGCAAACTCCACAGAGACAGTCGGCCGAGGATAGAATCGAACCCAGGTCCCTGGCGCTGTGAGGCACCAGTGTTAACCACTGGACCATCGATTAACAGTGGTAGGAAAACCACAAATGATATTAGCAACTATTGTGACAATTATTTTCTGAACCTAATTCCAAATTGAAGGCTGTGAAGGAGTGTCACAGTTTTGGAGTTCACTAAATATGCACTTGGTGGGATCATATCTTCTATGATCTGGGATGCACTGGTTCTTCACAACATGTAAGTAAATAGAACAGCAACTCAGGGAGAAGGAAAAGGAACATTCTAGTCTAGACTTCTTAAGGGTATCAGCTGGACTGGAGGAAATTTCTTATGAGTATTACGTTTTTCCAACAAGAGAGAATCAAACCATTGCACCTTAACATTGAATGGAATGACTAAAATATTTCTAATCACAACATCTGATCTACAACTTGTGAATAACCTGATCTTAAATAACACAAGGCAACTTTTTAAATCCACACAAAACTATTTACTGCATGCCAAATAAACCTTTGGGGTGGAGGCTGCGAGAAGGTACAGTTGCAGGGGTTAGGCAATTGGCAGCAGGGAGGTGGGTGGGGATTGAGTTGCACTGCTATTGTGCTACAGGCTGAAGTCTGACCATGAGGTCAGCATTGGAGAAATTGTCAGGAGGGTCCGGGCAGTACAAATTTCCCCATGAAAAGTTTAAACTTCCAAAACAATTACTGCATTTTTGTGCGAGTCAGGATTTCTGAAGGGATGTGCAAGAGGCAGAAAATTGACTGTTTTCAAGGAGTTAGACAGAGTTATTGGGGCTAAAGGGGTCAAAAGGTATACGGAGAAAGCAGGAAGAGGGCACTAATTTGGATGATCATGATCGTATTGAATTGCACAGCCCAAAGAACCAAATGGCCTACTGCTGTTTCTATTTTCTATGTTTCTAACCCACATGCA
>NC_063354.1:20973494-20982006 GCF_021869965.1 Rhincodon typus | reverse complement strand
GACATGTCTTCATTCAGAGGCATTTGAACTGAGATAAGTAATGAATATCTATCTTGCACCTTAATACAATTCAGTCTCCTTGACAACTGTTTATGAAATATCATACAAGAATTTTCCAACGTTTGTATACAGCCATCACATTGTGAAGGTCATTTGTTTAATTCAGAAATGTTGTCTTATAATAAATGGCCTAAGAAATGTATTCTCAAAAAGGCCCTTTAACCCTTAGTGGGCTGATCTTCTATTATTTAAGAATTTCTATGACCAGAAACTAGTTGCGTATTACTTTACTTGTAAATCTATTCCTTTTGGTCTGCATACAACGATAGTTATCACCTTTTGGAGCAGATAAGAAATTGTACTGGACATCTCAGAATCCCTACAGTGTGGAAACAGGCCATTCAGCCCAACAAGACCACACCGACTCTCCAAAGAGCATCCCACCCAGACTCACCCACCTACCCTATCCCTATAACCTCACATTTCCCGTGGCTAATCCACCTAACTTACACATCCCTTGGACACTATAGACAATTTAGCACGGCCAATCCAACCTAACCTGCACATCTTTAGACTTTGGGAGGAAACCGGAGCACCCGGAGGAAACCCACGCAGACATAGGGAAAATGTGCAAACTCCACACAGATCATTGCCTGAGGCTGGAACTGAACCCAGGTCCCTGGTGCTGTGAGGCAGCAGTGCTAACCAACGAGCCACAGTTAAGGGACAATTGCATAGAACACTATTATACTTACAGCAGGTGCATTATAATTTACAGAGTTCATGGCAAATCATTTTGCACACTACTGCATGAGGACCTTTCTGTAATTCAATTTTTGGCACCCAGGCCTACCTGTGTATTACGCTACTAGGTCAACACATCTTCCCTGTGTAATAGTGTAACTCACAAGCCAAAGAACATTACTTCATAACACATTTTAACATCTACTTAGACATCAAAGAACAGCATAGTGACCTACTTAGCATAGTTACTGGCCATCAGTTCTGCCACAGTTACATTAGAATTCAGGAAGTCCATCAATTAAAATGGCAACACCTGGTCAGACTTCAAGCTGAAGTTACTTTTGGATGCTGTTCATACCTGATTGCTTCTTTTCCTTTAAGTTCTGTAGGCACTGCTTCCACCACCTCATTAAATGCAGGTCCAAGGCCAAATTCAATTTCGCTAATTGAATCAATGTGATTATAATGTTTCTGTTTATGGAACCAATATGAGGGTTTAAGGAAGTAGAAAAAAGGCTGACGTTGCCCAAATTCACCTAAATATACAAAGGAAGGAAACTTATGACAAAAACATGCTGAATGAGAAATAATAAATACTGAAATATTATAAAATTTCTTCATTACTGAAACTAAGATCAAACAACCACGTATATTTATTAAAATCACTAATCACACATTGAGCATAGCAGCAAAGACAGAATTATCTTGGACCAACAGGGAAAAAGAGCAGTTTTAGACATTATATTTCTAATGCAACAGAGGAAGTTAAAGAAGATTTTGAAATCAAACAAGTTAATTCTATGCAACCTACCCTTATCAGAACACACAATGATACTGAGCTTACCTCAGTAAATAGAACTTGCAAAGGTACAACAAAGGGGCAAACAGATAAGTAAAACTTTACTTTGCTATCCTTAGATAGAAATCTAATTTTTCTCTTGCATTCAGCACAGAACTCAAAACAAAATGCTCTGTGCAATGCAATTTTAGTTGTAACTCTCCATGGCTTTGCAATGCAGTTTTTGCAAAGACTGTATAAAGCACAATAAGATATGAAGCATAATACTTATACCATATTCCATTTCTACATTTTCATATGTGCCCCTAGAAATTATCCTCTGTGCATAACAATAGTAGATATTTAAGTGCTTCAAGTATGATGCTTCAGTACATGTGCAAATATGGTTATACTGTTCAAATAACATTTAATTTATAGTAATGCTCCTGTTTAAATGAACAATGATCATTTAAATAATGTAACACACAGAAATATTTAAAAACACAGGAAATAAATTCCACTTCAGCTTTCAAAACAAGTATGATTCAAAAGAAATACAGCATGCAACAAGTGGTTTAAAAAATTCAGACGTAATCTGAAGAATTCAAGTTGACTAAAGGTCTAGCCCAGCACCCAGGGAAAATCTATTTTTCTATTCAACAAAGAGCTGATTGGTTCAGTACTGAATACACCCAATAATTCCTTTTAAACAATGACCAATCAAATTCTCTTTTTGCAGGGTGTATCACACTTATACAACTGGCAAAGGTCTTAGAAAATTATGGCTCATGCACTAATTTACCAATCTGTGTTGTTATTTCAATTCGGTTATCAAATTGCACCTAGCAATTCCTACTGGCAAATTAAATAGCTTCTCGTGTATCTAAAAGATGAAATCACTGCTTTATTTGCATATTTACATACCTGGGAGAACTTGGTCAAGATATACAGCAATAAGCAGATACAGGACACTGTCCAGGACTAACATGAAAAGAGGTATGTATAAAGGGAATGGGCTTGCTGACAGATTCGAGGGCTGAGCGCCATCACCAACAGCTTCAAGAAGCACAACCTAACAAAAACAAAGAGTTTCAATTAAAATACCATCCAGCAAGAAACAAGGCCAAGTGCGTGACATACAATCTGAATCATAGTTGACAGAAAAATAACCAAATTTACGCCAGTTCGTAAACAGATTTCGGGGTGGTGGGAAAAAGAGAGAAGAACATTTCCACTGACAGCAACCAACAGTGCAGTAATAGAATTTATATTGTTACAGCTGCCAGTCTAACTAGAAGGTATCTTGTACAACTGGACACAGTGGCTATTTTGGACAAAAACAACTACTCAAACTTCAAATGTCTGAAATAATTTAGCTAAGATTATTAGTTCTAGCAGATTGTAAATTTCAAAACACAGAGCATTGCAATTCAAGGATGAGAAAACCCAATAAAATCAGTTCAGCTCCAGGACGAAATTATAGGGAAATCATGGATGGGTAGTTATAATGTGCACAGATTAAATTATTATTCATATTATACTCATTTACAACTGAATAAAGAAGCATTTCAGTGATTTTCATGGGTCTGAGGAACAAGCTTCGCTAGAGTAACTGGCACATTTGTTTCATTAAATATTATGCCAGTACAATGTGTCAGCATAGGGATAGATGCGTTTGTAGAAACAATCCCCAAAGGACAAAATTACCAAACTCAGTTTCCTATCTCGCACATGGCAATAAAGTAATTAATTGTTTTGATGTGGATAAAACTAGTTTTGGCCACAAATAGTTAAAGCCAAATAGCAGGGTAGAATCAGCTAAAAGTAAACATGAAGGAAAAAACTCCCCCCTCTTTGTGTTCCTAGTTCTCCAAAAACTTCTCTGTAGCCAGAGTATTAAAGGTAAAACTGGGAACTGACTGCATGCCAGACCAAGCAGTCAAGTAAACAATGCAAAAGAAAGATCAAACTCTACTTAATACAGAAATTCAGTTAAGCAAAAATAACATGACCACTCATGGTGTATAAACTAGTAAAGTGCATTCTGCATTACTGATGTTGACATTTTACAATGTAGATTATATCATATGATAGTTTTGAAATTGGTGTGCGCAAATTATCTAATGTTTGGCAACAGTTTGTTAGCCTCATTGTTAATTGTGCAAAAAAATCCAGCCCAATATTTTTTAAAAAGCAGAAAAATAGCTGAAATTGAAAGAACTGGGTGTGTAAATTGGGTATGCCATCAGTTTAAGGACTTTAACAAAATATCATTCAGTACAGCAATAAATGTAAAAAAAGAAGAATTATTAGGTTTATATTCTGCTTTTAACCAGGCTCCTTCTTGGTGAATGTGACACCTTAAAGTGAGAAACACCAACACCGACAGCAATGTGAGGCAAAAGCCATGTTAAGCCTAGCCTCATTTAAATTTTTAAATCCAACTCCTGTTGAAGACAACAGGAATGATGCAATGGCTAGTGAGTCAGGTGTGGGAAATTTTGGTCAATAAATATTGAGATAAACCACATTTACCCAACAAAATTAGTTCCCTGCATCTGAATACCTGTGCAATTCCAATGGCTAAGGCACTAGGGGAGAATACACATAGTCCCCACACAGCAGATACTGGAAAATCTCTGACCAGAATTGTAGGAAGGCTAAACAATCCAAAACCCATCAGCATTAAGGATCCAACCAAACCAGCAATCTTCTGATTCTTAAAAAGTGGAGTCAACAGAAATGAAAAGGGAATCTGTAAAAGAAAAGATTTAGATTTTAAAGTTATAGTCCATTTGGGCTTAAGTTTCTCTTGCTGAAAAATAACATTCTCAATATATTACATTTATGAACAAAGAAATCAGAGCATAAAAAATTGCTAATTGACCAATCAAGTCCACCCCTTCCAAAGTGTTTAAAAGCTAAATTTGTAAAAATCTTATGTAGTTCTTAATCCAGACTGATTACATCCATGCATAGTAAAACAAGCTAGTAAATACAGACAACAGATACATGTTTACATATTTAAAAAAATTACAGTGGACTGATCAGAGTACAACCCATACGATTCTCATTTTTCTTTAGGTAGGGAGCAAGAGCAAGCCAAAGGGAGTAAAACTGTCAGCTTCGCACCAGCAGTAGTAAACAAAATTAATCAAAGTAGTAATAGTGGAATATCCAGCAACTACACCACATAAGAGAAGTCAATAAGAATTTCAAAAGGGCAAACCATGCTTGACCAATATGATTCAAGTTTCTGAAGAATGATAAACACTTGAGTGCTTATGAAAAAGACAAATTTTATCAAAGCTTTTATCCTGTATTCATCAGGACAGTTCACAAGAATACCACTGTAAAGGGAAAACAGCATTTATACCATATGAATGGAGAGTGATGATTGGCTGGCAAGCAGCTTTTGATAAATGGATGTGTTGATGGCTGACAGTTAACTGCCGAGTCTTGTTTAAATTTTAAGCCAGGCAGATTGACTCTGATTGGTCAAGGTACTGTCCTGAGCAAAGATCTTTTGTTGAAAACAGTTACAGTGTGTGTCCATGTTTTTCTATCTGCAAAGAATAAGGTCCCATGTATAAATATTTAGCTGCCAGTCCACACAAGTGCAATGCAGTGTGAGCTTGACTGACAATCTTAAATTGGTTGTGAACATAATTTTTTGCATGCTCAAGATTATTTAGCAAATGTTACCCAAATGCCAAAGTCATAAGTTGAACACTTGTGCTTTAAGTTTTGCAAACACAGACAGGTTGGATAGTTTGACAGTACCTTTTTTGTTATAAACAGCCAAATGGATATGCTATGTGATATATTCTGTTAGTGTCTTTTGGGGTATGATTTACATACCTAGCGTCACTCTAGCACTGAGATTCATATACCACATTATTCATTTATTTGATAAGCAGAATGCCTTTTTGGCTTGACAACAGCATCCAATTAGTGGCGAACACCTCTCATTGTTCCAGCTTAGTCCCAGTGCAAAAGAGCTAGCTTCACCTGCACTCAAACCTTTGAGACACTTTACCTTTCCAGGGTAACCAGAAGTAGAATGGGCATTAATGTCTCATTATAGAAGCATTAATATAGTACATTTAACATACAGCAAACTTTTTTATAAACCGGCACCTATGAGGCCAGGTGCGTGCCAATTGATCAAATATTCAGGTTTATCAAGAGGTCCACACAATCAATGTAAATCATGATAGAACAAAGAACAAAGAAAATTACAGCACAGGAACAGGCCCTTCAGCCCTCCAAGCCTGCGCCGATCCAGATCCTCTATCTCAACCTGTCAACTATTTTCCAAGGATCTGTATCCCTCTGCTCCCTGCCCATTCATGTATCTGTCTAGATACATCTTAAATGACGCTATCATGCCCACCTCTACCACCTCTGCTGGCAACGCGCTCCAGGCACCCACCACCCTCTGCGTAAAAAACTTTCCACGCATATCTCCCTTAAACTTTTCCTCCCTCACCTTGAAATCGTGACCCCTAGTAATTGAGTCCCCCACTCTGGGAAAAAGCTTCTTACTATCCACCCTGTCTATATCTCTCTTGATTTTGTAGACCTCAATCAGGTCCCCCCTCAACCTCCGTCTTTCTAATGTAAATAATCCTAATCTACTCAACGTCTCTTCATAGCTAGCGCCCTCCATACCAGGCAACATCCTGGTGAACCTCCTCTGCACCGTCTCCAAAGCAACCACATCCTTTTGGTAATGTGGTGACCAGAACTGTATGCAGTATTCCAAATGTGGTCAAACCAAAGTTCTATGCAACTGTAACATGACCTGCCAACTCTTGTACTCAATACCCCATCTGATGAATGAAAGCATGCCATATGCCTTCTTGACCACACTATCTACCTGCGTTGACACCCAGATCTCTCTGTGCATCAATTTTCCCCAGGGCTTTTCCGTTTACCGTACAGTTTGCCCTTGAATTGGATCTTCCGAAATGCATCACCTCGCATTTGCCTGGATTGAACTCCATCTGCCATTTCTCCGCCCAACTCTCCAATCTATCTATATTCTGCTGCATTCTCCGACAGTCCCCTTCACTATCTGCTACTCCACCAATCTTAGTGTCATCTGCAAACTTGCTAATCAGACCATCTATACCTTCCTCCAGATCATCTATGTATATCACAAACAACAGTGGTCCCAACACGGATCCCTGTGGAACACCACTGGTCACAGTTCTCCATTTTGAGAAACTCCCTTCCACTACAACTCTCTGTCTCCTGTTGCCCAGCCAGTTCTCTATCCATCTAGCTAGTACACCCTGGACCCCACACGACTTCACTTTCTCCATCAGCCTACCATGAGGAACCTTATGGAACGCCTTACTTAAATCCATGTAGAGGAGATCTACAGCCCTTCCCTCATCTATCAACTTTGTCACTTCCTCAAAGAATTCTATCAAGTTGGTAAGACATGACCTTCCCTGCACAAAACCATGCTGCCTATCACTAATAAGCCCATTTTCTTCCAAATGTAAATAGATCCTATCCCTCAGTATCTTCTCCGGCAGCTTCCCCACCACTGACGTCAGGCTCACCGGTCTATAATTTCCTGGATTATCCTTGCTACCCTTCTTAAACAAGGGGACAACATTAGCAATTCTCCAGTCCTCCAGGACCTCACCCGTGCTCAAGGATGCTGCAAAGATATCTGTTAAGGCCCCAGCTATTTCCTCTCTCGCTTCCCTCAATAACCTGGGATAGATCCCATCCGGACCTGGGGACTTGTCCACCCTAATGCCTTTTAGAATACCCAACACTTCCCTCCTCCTAATGCTGACTTGACCTAGAGTAATCAAACATCTATCCCTAACCTCAACATCGATCATGTCCCTCTCCTCAGTGAATACCGACGCAAAGTACTCATTAAGAATCTCACTCAATAATAATACAATAAACTTCAGTATTTCAGGTATATAATTTTTCCCGGTTTATCAAGAGTGCTGGTTTAAACAATGTTTACTGTACTTGGATTTTCAAATCGAAAAGGTAACAGAGAGCGTTGATCCAGGAAATGTTGCTGCTGTGGTGTAAATGGACTTCCAAAAGCCATCTGATACAGTGCTGCAGAGCAGACCTTTGTGCAAAATTATAGCTCATGGAATAAAAGAGGTAGCAGCAACATGGATATGAAATTGGCTGAGCGACAGGAAACAGAAACTATTGGTTAATGAATGTTTCATCAGCTTGGAGGAAGGCGTGTACTGGGGTCAGCGTTGGGGCCCCGATATATAGTGCAGGGTAAGTTGGATTGAAATGACTATTTCTGTGCTGTAAGTTCAATGAACTTGTATGTCAAATTCCCATCTTGTTATAAGACATAGAATGTCACCCCGTAGATATTTAAAAAGTTGCAGGTAACTAACATAGGGCTCTGCCAATATTTAAAAATGATGTGGAGGTGCAGGTGTTGGACTGGGGTGAACAAGGTCAGAAGTCAGACAACACCAGATTACAGTCCAACAGGTTTACTTGAAATCACTGGACTTCACCTGATGAAGGCGCAACACTCTGAAAGCTTATGATTTCAAATAAACCTGTGGACTATAACCTGATGTTGTGAGACTTCTGACAATATTTTTTTAAAAAAAGAGAGGTATCAATCAGTGGTTGTTGTAGTTTTTTTATTCTGTTGCAGCTGTATTACTTATAAGGTAAAATTCTAAGGAACCTAAATGAATTTGCATCTTGTAAACAATCAGTGCAGAAAAGCATCTATTCATAATATACAGTGAAGCTCTTCTCATCACCTGTGAAAAATAATTAGTTAATAAACAGCATATAAAAAAAGTGATTCAGAGAGAGTAGGAACTGCCGATGCTGGAGAATCTGAGATAACAAGGTGTAGAGCTGGATGAACACAGCAGGCCAAGCAGCATCAGAGGAGCAGGAAAGCTGACGTTTCGGGTCTGGACCCTTCTTCAGAAAACTTTGGCTTTCCTGCTCCTCTGA
>NC_063354.1:20930983-20973094 GCF_021869965.1 Rhincodon typus | reverse complement strand
TCAGAGGAGCAGGAAAGCCAAAGTTTTCTGAAGAAGGGTCCAGACCCGAAACGTCAGCTTTCCTGCTCCTCTGATGCTGCTTGGCCTGCTGTGTTCATCCAGCTCTACACCTTGTCATCTATATTTAAAAAAAGTGGTTGCTGGGAATCTTAAAACAAAAGAAGTAAGATCGATGACAAACAACAGTACTTGAAGAGACAGTTAATTTAATAAAAGACTAATGGAATTAAAGCCCCAAGACCCATTCTGGCTTAGATCTGTGCCCTTGCTGACATTCTTTGCCTCACATGTAGTCCACAGACCACCTACTTGTATGGTATCTAGTCTTGAATGAGCTGTGATTTCTTTCAGTTAAGCATTGGGAAAATCAAAGTCACCATCTCCAGTTGCATCAAATTCCTTATCCACACGACTGATTTTATCCTTTGGCCACTGGCAGAGAGTTTTGGTAGACAGACTTTTGAAGTGGAGAAAAACTATCAGTGTAGATGTGGTTTTGGGAACTAGCTACAAAAGCAGGAAGGTAAAGGGTAGAGGACCAGTTGTCAAAACAAGAGACAGTAGTTCATGATTGTAACACTAAAAGGTGCAGACTAAGATTTATGCATAAATTTTAGATAAAGTTGGGTTAGGCCTTGGAGAAATTTGAGAATGAGCGTGAATCCAATGAAGCTAATTCACTTTGTGCAAAGGAATCACTGGAGCTTGGCAAAGACACAGTTTAAAGCAGAATTGAACTCTGCATAATTGAGGTCACAGAATTTTGGATGACAAAGGATGGATACAGAAAGGTGAAAACAGATGCACTCAAAATCAAAGAAACACACAATAGCTAAGAGGATAATGTTGTAGGGTTATCAGTTAAATTCAGCTGGCATAGGCACGGTGGACCAAAATGGAATCATTCTTGTGTTGCATGTGAAACATAGAAGCATAGTATCGAAAATCAAATGAAAATTTTCTCTTCCAAAATTGGATGCAGCAATGTTTTAGTTAAGAGGATATACAAAGTGAAAATTGCTCATTGGTTTTCAATACAAACCAATTGAGCAAATCTAGATGGATTAAGACATGAAAAATAATAGTGACATTTTCATAGCTGAGAATAGTACCAAATGAAACTGGTTCCCTTTTGTATCCAGTATCCATAAAACACAAGAACTAGTGACTTTCCAGTACAGTAAGCAATTAAAGAGTAATCTGTATACACCATTTTATAATTATCAGCCACACACTGTACACAACAATTGTATCACAATTTAATTAATGTACAACACATAGGATATCAAGTTCTGTGAGCTGTATTTTCTCATACATGTCTACATATCAATTTTGGGGAATCGCAGAGAGGGTTTCAGCAGTGGCAGAACAGCTTGCTGAGCCCATCGTCATTCACCCAGGCTACACATCATTTCAAATGTTGCAAGGCAAAAACAAGCCTTCACAGTGTGTTGTTGGTGCAATTCCAAAGGAGATGTCTGAAAAAGAGAAGTTAGCTCCCACTTTGCCAATAAAGACCTGGAGGTCCTCACGGACAGTGTTGCAGAGGAGGATCATCCTTTTCCCCAGGATTGCCAGAGAGAACCACAGCACCAAACCCTATCAGTGTAGTCTAACATAGCCACTCAATGCAGTGCAGTGTCCATGATCCCTAGCAATGTTGCATACATTCTGCTCTCTGCAAGAAGTGCCACCATCTTCTCTCCCGATATCTTATGCTCAATCTAACTCCACTACTGTACCCACTTATAACCAAGGCTCATGGACTACCATTTTCAGTTTTTCAGGTATCAAGTCCTATTCAATGGCTCTCACCCACCCCATCTTCCAAATCACTAATCCTCCTGCCCTCTTTACACCTATACCCTCAGATAGGACACCTTTCCTGCACATATAACAACACTAACAGCTTTTCAGGCCATCTTCATCCCATTCAGTCCGACTCTTTGTCTCTCTGCAGGAGAAATCTGTCCACAATAGGGTGAAGAAGGATAGGACATGTGGCCTGATGGCTGACATTTATCTCCTCACCTCAAACAAGGAAAGAATCCTTGAGCTTATAGGAGAGGATAGAGACCGCTCACTGTGGTCATACTGAGACTCCATATCCCAGCAACCAAGTAACATTCATTGGGATATACTGCAGTGCTTCCCCTTACCACTACTGTGAATGTATTCTTAGAGTGCTCAAGTTTCTACCCCTACTGAGCAACTCATTCCTTCGCTTATCTCCTGCAGGAACCCAGGGCATCTAAACAGCTTTCTCCCATAAGAGACCAGACCCTCTGGTCACTTGCTCCTCCTCCACAATTGATGGAGAAGCCACTGATCCCTCAGAGGAAGCAGCAGCAAGGCCGTCTCCTTGACCTTTGCACAAGCTCAGATACTTTCACTTTAGTGACTACATTGTTAACTAGATTAGACTCAGAAGCCCATTCCAGTGAGCAGATATATCCACAGGACGAGGAAAAAACACCCCAGATTACTGGTAGTCAAAGCACTGTCAGAAACCAGATACCTGCTCAACTCCATCCAAGAGAGAACTCATGGTGTCAGAAATTAGTAACTTCATAAAAATACACACACACAGAAGCTGCAGATAAGTATATTAGAAATACTTGGTAAACGGGTCGAAAGTTGGAAGAATCTGGCAACACTATTTATACTGTTCTGAGGAAGGGTCACCAGAACCAAAACATTAAGTCTGATTTCTCTTCACAGATGCTGCCAGACCTGCTGAGCTTTTCCAGCAATTTCTGTTTTTGTCACTATTTGTACTGTGCTAGCTCTAGCATGAAATGTGACTGGCTGTCTCCATGATAGACAGGTAGCTGCCATGGAAATCTAGTTCGCAAGTTCCACTTCAGCAGATGACACAGTTTTATGACGGTGTACCAGGACATCCTCAGTCTGCTAGAGAAATGTATCTCACTCATTTGGAGGAAATGACAGTGAAGACAATAAACTCTGGGCCTCCTGTACCTTCCCTGCATCCTGACAGAACCACCTGATTGAACTTCCTATTGGGGCTCTTTGGCAGCAACTGGAGTTTGCTAATGCCTTTGTTCCTCCTCAATTTCCCTGTGCCTTCATTGTGCAGCAGCTACAGAAATGATACGACCTGCTGTGCCCAGGTCTGTTGTGGATAGTTTAAATGAGTCTTAAAGGGCATTATGAGATTAAAAAAACAGCCCTTGAGCAATGTGAACAGTCAGCAGTCATAGGACACACAAATCAGAGTTCACCGTAGTTTTCAATAAGTGGAACATAGAGACCTGCAACAAGGAAGGTCATGGGATGCCTCTACATAGACCCCGACACAGTTGATCTTTCTCAGAAGAAACAAAAATGTTTCTATTTTAGACCTTATTCAGATGTGTGCAACACAAGTCAGGTCGTGCAAATACAGTAAGAGATCATAAGTGTGGTGGAACTACTGAAATCTTTTCTGACCAACCTCCTACATTACCCAATAAAGGCAGCATTGCATATTAAAACATGTTGTGAAATATTTACAGTTCAATGCAAGAAGAAAGCAGCTCTGCCCTTGTGCAGCTTATGATCTTCGACTCTGTTTGGAAAATGTTAACTGCAAGTGGTACTTTAAAGGAATCACTTCTGTTTCACAGAGATTGGTAGGGTTAATTTGTAATGATCAATGGCATGACTGGGACTGGTGATCAGGATATGTAATCTACATAGTTGATCCCTGGATAATATACACATGCAGAATTTGTGATTGCAGATTTCTCTAGTCTGGAATTGGTGAATGCCTGATTAATGCAATTGGCCCTTGAAGAGACTCACATTGCACTTAAGTGGAACCTGCTCTCACAGACAAAAAAGCTTGTTCCACATACACATGCTGGCACCCATTTATGATTTTCATTGCACAGTTGAGAACTGGATGGAGATGGAGGCTTTATGTATTGTGGTGAGAAACTAAATAGTGTGCTCCCCCAGTTATTCTAGATGCACCCCCACCTTCATCTTTCTTTCTGCACTGCAGTCCCTATCAGCTCCATCAGGTTTAAGCGTTCCTATGCTCCACTCAACATTTCTCTTTAACGGTTTATCTCCCCTATATACCTCTCGATTCCTTTGCCCTAGCACTTAGTAATGCCTAACATAATGATACATTATTCCTCCCATTGAAGGATGGTGATGACTGTCAATGATCTTGCCCCTGAAGCACCCAATGCCTTCCCATGATATATCCTCTCCCACCCTACATGCAGAGTTATCCTCCTTCACAGTGATTGGCATCTCTGCACATCTCCTCCGAACCTTATATTTTGCTTGCTCAACATAGCACGCACCCCTGACAAACTCTTCTTGACGTTTAGTGCACAAACCCTCAGCAATGAATGTGGCTCACTCACCAACCAACTTTGGAAGACAGCCACAACTGATGGCAGACCAGACCCCTTACTAATCTCTGTGCAACTCCCCGTCGGCCTGATTAAACTCAACCTGCAGGACAATGGCTTAATCCCCAATACAGATGCTGATCCCTGGACAATGATCTCACCAAACAGCTGACTGACAAAAGCGCTAGATTGAGACTAGGCAATGCACTTAACTGAATGAGGCCTTCTCACTGACCATACTCTTCCTTGAATAGACTAAGGACTACTCCTCTTAGACTTTCAGACACGGAAATTAGGTTAACACACATGTAGTATGTTTTCCACGTATGATAGCTGCACATGCTGAAGATGTGATATTAATGTAGCATAGTGCCATACACCAACATGTCCATCCACCTGACTGATCATTTAAGTCAAATGTGCCAAGCTGCCTGGTTCTCTCTATGCTGAGCCTGTAAATTCTGAATGAGGCAGCAATGTATTAAAAGGCAAGTAGAGATTTTGGGAGCCTCCATGTATGTGCAAAATGAGTCAGCACTGCAATGCTGAACTGCATTACGAGTCAGTCTGAGATATGCCATGATGCTTTGCCAATGCCAACGTGTGAACAAAGGGTGTGGGTGGTTGCTGCACATGGAATGTGCCCTGAGACGTTGTGGAATGCTGTCCAAGATGAAGGCACATAGAAGATGCTGGAAAGTTGCAGCTGCCAGATAACCGCACTGACTTTCAAGTCAGGAATTGAGTCAGGTGTGTCTAGTTTCAGGACAGTGTTTAGGAAAACAGCAATCTGCGTATAAATGAGTGAGTTACATGACAATAAGATGTTAATGCATGCAATTATGGCATTATCTTCTCACTAGCAAGGTTCTAATCTCACTGTTACAACCTCAAAAAGAAAATTGGACCTTTCTTGCGATATTGATAATCTCATCTCTTCATTCTCACTGTACTTCCCCAATTTTCTCATTTGCGTTATTCAGAACCTGGGAAAATTATGATCACAGTTATAGAGTTTTACAGCATAGAAACAGGCCCTTCAGCCTACCATGTCTATGCCTACCAACAAACACCAAACTATACTAATCCTGTTTACCTGCACTTGGTCCACAGCCTACTATACCCTGGCATTTTAACTATTCATCCAGATGCTTCTTAAATGTTGCAAGAGTGTGTCCACCACCATCTCAGGCAGCATGTTCCCCTGGGTGAAAAAATATTTCCTCAGATCCTCTACAAACCACTTACTCCTCACTGTAAATTTATGCCCTCTGGTCTTAACACTAGTCTGCCATGGGAAAAAGATTCTCACAATCTACCCTATCTATGCTTCTCGTAATTTTATATATCCCAATCAGAACTCCCTCAGTCTCCTCTGCTCCAGGGAAAACAAACTCACCTATCCAGTCTCCTCATAACTGAGACTTTTCATCCCAAGCAACATACTGGCGAATATCTTCTGTACCCTCTCCAGTACAATCATATGCTTCCTATAGCACGGCGGCCAGAACAGCACACAGTATTCCATCTGTAGACGAACTAACGCTCGCTAAAGTTGCAACAGGACATTCCTGCTCCTACATTCTAAGCCCCAGATAATGAAGGCAAGCATCCTGTTTGCCTTCTTCACCGCTCTACCAACCTGTGCTGACACCCCTTTCCTGCAACAATTCCTTGTTACATTGAAATACAGTTTGTCATAAAAGGAAAGCAGGTTTCTGTAACATGTGAAGTTGGTTTCAACTTACTTTCATTAATAAAGGATATACTTGCCATAGAGGACGGAGGAGATTCACTAGCCGGATACTGGGGATGGCAGGACGGTCATATGAGGAGAGATCAGTTCGACTGAGTCGGTATTCACGAGCAATTAGAAGGATGAAAGGCGATCTGATTGAAACGTGGACAGAGAAGACGCAGGGAGGATGTTTTCCCTGATTTTGAGCCTAGAACTAGGGAACTCAGTCCATTTAGGAGTGAGATGAGGAAGAAGGGTAATGAACCCGTGGAATTGTCTACCACAGAAGGCTGTGGAAGCCAAGTCAATGAATATGTTCAAGAAAGAAAAATATACATGTTTAGATGTTAAAGGCATCAAGCGGAATGGAGAGAAAGTGGGCATGTGGCATTGAGATGTATGATCAAAATGGCAGAGCAGATTCAAAAGGTCAAATGGCCTACTCCTGCACCTAGTTTGTACACTTCTATGTTTCATTAATCTGACATAGTGAATGATAAAACAGAGCATTGTCATATTTAAAAGTACTCCATCAAAAACATATCACACAACTTGTCGTAGTGAAATTAAGGCATGCACTGAACTAAATGCATTGATTTTAATCCTGAATTTATGTTTACATTTCAGCACTGATTAAAACTGGAGTATGACTTACTATAGAAATCCCAAACAAGAACAGCAATGGAAAGATGATCAATATACTGCTTCTTGGAAACAGAGATGTCTGAGTGGCAATGACTGCCATCAGCAAGGATAGAATGAAGATTAAAACCATGTACAGCAAGCCCCAGGAAAGCCTGAAAATGAAAGGATTAGCCAATCATTAACAACATATAAACAGGAAAATAATGAATACCTGTTAGAAACAAGTACCTTTTTGCATGCTATGTTCTCAAGGGTATATTATTTATTGATACTTATAAAAAACACTCATTTGAGCAATATGATTCATCAATCTATAGAATAGAGCTTTAGTTATTCAGCTACAGAAACTCATATTTATCAGTTTTTGTTGTGCACACAATATAAGCTTTTTAACAAGAAAAGTATTGGCTAAGCAGCTGTTTGAGCCACATTCATCATTTCCCCAACAAGATGCGTCTTCTTTCTTTACCCCACAAGCCTTTCCTGAATTATATATGGCCTGTGAAAAGAATCAACTCAGAGGCTTACTTTTCTCAAAACACTTAAAACTTCTAGTTGACATTAAAGCTTCTCAGTGAATTTTATTTTAACCCCAGAAAAACAAAATCGATCTTGCTTCCGAAAATCAGATGCCATATTGGGCTACAGTGATTTCAGTTATCACAGGCTTAGTCTGAATTGCTGGAGCAAAAGATTGGCAGACATGAAATGCTCAATGGCCTCCCTCTTTGATTCTACCATTTTCAGTCAAACAAAAGTACTGACAAGTGAAGAAATCTACATGTCTTGTCTTTTTCAAAGCATAACAAAAGTAAAGAAGCCTAAGTTCATAGAAAATCATTCAGGACTGAAAGCAAACGGAGTTATTTTTTGTTATATAGACTCTCTATCACAATTACCAAAACTTTTAACGGTCTATTTGCAAAAAACAATTAAGGATTGCCAGTTATTTATGTACTAATATTACAGTAATTTCAGGCATGGGCATATTTGGGTCTAAACATGAAATTCCAAAAGTTTCGCAAAAACAATGAGGCACTGTCTGCTTCACAACTGAAATACACTGAATCTCATTAAGTCGTTGCATTTGTGCAATAGTCACAAACTAAACCTACAACACTTACAGAAAGTTAAGTCTGATCCATTTTGGTCAAAGCACCGTTTTAAAGTCATGCTATGTGTTAATTATTATCAAAATACCTGTTTGACATGGAAACCTAACCCCACAGAATTCCTACAGTGCAGAATCAGGCCATTCGGCCCAATGGGTCCACAATGACCCTCCAACCAGTGTCCCACCCTGACCCCCATCCTATCTCTGTAACCCTCAACTCCCATGGCTAATCCACCTAGCCTGTACGTTTAGACACCATGGGCAATTTAGCTTGGGTAATCCACCTACCCCACGCAGACACAAGGAGAATGTTCAAACTCCACACAGACATTTGCCCAAGGGTGGAATCGAACCTAGGTCCCTGGCACTGTGAGGCAGCAGTGCTAACTACTGAGTCACTGTGCCACCCCACAAAAGAATAAAACATATTTGGAGTCTGATTCATGTAAATTTTAATTCTTGGAGGTTTTAAAAATGTAAAATCTAAAACAATTTTTTTTTTAAACTTTTGAGGCAGATAAGGTTGTGAGGATGAATAGAAAGCAGCTGTTCCCTTTAGTTGAAGGGTCAATATCAGGAGGCATAAGGTTTAGGTGGGATTTGAGGGGGGGGAAAAAAAAAATCACTAAAGGTGGTGGAAATCTGGAACACATTGTCTAGGAGAATGGTTGAGGCAGGAAACCTCAGAACCTCTAAAAGTACTTGGATGAGCACTTGAAATGTCATAACATTCAAGGCTCTGGGACGAGTGCTACAAAGTAGGACTGCTGTAGATTTAGTTAGTGCAGACTAAAAGAACAAAAGACCTCTTCTATACTCTGAGATACTAAGAACTACAGATGCTAGATTCAGAGATAACACAGTGTGGAGCTGCAGGAACACAGCAGTTGGTGTGTTCCTCTAGCTCAATACTGTGTTACCTCTTCTATACTGTATGGTTCAATGATTTGCAATTTTTTCACTTACAGCTCTCCTCATTCAATGTCTTTTTTCCTCTTCTCTTCATTTCTCTCTTTATCTTAGCTGGAATTGAATTCATCCCCTCTAATTTTCACTTCCTCATTGTCATTGTGCTGTCGAATTTATAATCCTTCAGTGCGACTAGTTAACGAGACAGCACAGCTGTTGATTCAGGTTCCAAAGACCTGGTTTCCCTTGCTGTGATGTTAACATTCTCACTTTCAGCAACTTGCCTTGCCTAAACAATTTATGTCAAATACGCAAGCATGAGCACTTCCTTTCCTATCATTTGTGGTTCCTCTTATAAGAGTGGTTTTAAAGTTACATTGCACTGTCATATCAAAACTAACCACATAGAAAACCAGTAACAAAATTTGAATAATACTTATTTTAACTCATGCACAAGGTAATGCACTCTTTTTGGCTCACCAGAAAGCAGAGTCATAAAGTCCCATCACCTTCATCATGTCTTTCACTTCCTTTTTTTCTGTTACAAGATTGATCAGCAGAAAATTGACAAAGGGCACAAAAGCAATAACAAAATAGAGAGAAGTGACAAAATGTGAAAAGATATCTGCACCAACATGGCTTGGTAAGCCCATCATTTGTATGTGTAGAGGTATGATATCCTTCCAGACAGAATAATTGGTTTGTGTCTGTAAACAGAAATGGAAGCTGTTAAGTATAAGTAATAATAAGAAGGTGAAATATTTAACAAAAAATTAGTACAAATCAATTACAATAATTTCAATTTTAACTCAGGAAATTAGAATTTTACAAATGTTTTACAGCACTATATTTTTTTCCAATGTTCGGAAAAAATAATAAATTCAGACCACAGACAAATTTGGTCCATCTTTTAGCTCAGCTGCACAGCACAATTAACAATAATGACCAATAGGCTACATAACCTATGAAAGACTACAGAATTATGTGTGAACTGCAATTTAGTTAAGCTTCGCCTGTCTATTAAACACAACTTAATGAAGACCAAATTAATACAAATGCCCTCATTAGCACAACATTGTGCTACATTTTCATGACTAATTGAAAACAAAAGTTTTAAAAGTGGGAGTATAATGTATTTAAAAAACCAAAAGAACTACCAACACTGGAAATCAGAAACAAAACAGAAATTACTAGAAAAACTCAGCAGGTCTGGCAGCATCTATGGAGAGAAATCATCTGCTGCTGAAACTCTCTTCGTTACATCATTACCTCTAAACCTGACTGTTCCAACACACTCCTGATTAGCCTCCTTTCTTATCCTACATAAACTTGAAATCACACAAAACTCTTACTATTCATATTCTAACCCATACCAAGTTACCTAACAACCTGGTGCTCTCTGAACTACATTGACTCCAGGTCAAGCAACAAATCAATTTCAAAAATTCTCATTCCTTATTTCCAAGCTCTTCCATGGCCTTGGCATTGTAACTCTGTAACTGCCAGGAGTCTTAATGAGATGTCCGAGATCTCTGAAAAATATCAGGAGATATTTGAGGCCTATTCTTCATTCTCCAATTCCAACCTATGAAGTGCCAAGAATTTAATTGTTCTATCATTACCAACCACACCTTGAACCTGGAACAAAAACAAAGTTTCTGGAAAAGGTCAGCAGGTCTGGCAGCATCTGTGAAGGAACTTTGAACCTCCATGATGTTACGTTATGGAATTCACTCTCGCAAGCTTTCTGCTTTCTTACCTCTATTCCCTTGTCAACTTTCCCAAAACCTACATCTTTGACCAAGTTTTTGGTAATCTGGCTTAATATTATGTAAATATTATGTAACGCTGATAAATTTTGTTCAAAATGCTCCTGCAAAAAACCTTGGGTCCTTTACACTAAGTTAAAAGTGTGGAATTCTTAGATAATTTTCCAGAAATACAAACAAGTTTAAAAATATTCTGCATTCTGTTTTATTACCCTGATGTACTTATGTAAGGTATGGTTTGCCTGGATAGTACGGAAAACAATACTTTTCACCATATCTCAGTACATGTGACAATAATAAATCAATCAAATCAAAATTAGGTGATGAACTCAGTTCTGATGAAGAGTCACTGGAATTGAAATGTTAACTCTGCTTTCTTCCCATGGATGCTGCCAGACCTGCTGAATTTCTCCTGGAATTTCTGTTTTTGTTGAAAAAGTAATTTCTGTTTCTCTGACACCGACTCCTAATTCCTCCGCCTCCGGCACATCTGCTCCCATGATTGGGCGTTCCACTCCTGAACATCCCAGATGTCCTCCTATTTCAAGGAATGCAACTTCCCTGCTTCGGTAGTCGAAAATGCTCTCGACCACATCTCGTGTTTCCCGCACCTCTGCCCTCACATCCCCTCCCCCCCAAAGAAAAAGACAGAATCCCCCTTGTCCTCCGTATCAAATGTATCATTCTCTGCCACTTCCACCACCTGCAATCCAACCCCACAACTAAAGATATATTTCCCTCCCCACCCCTATCTGCCTTTTGTAGGGACCGTTCTCTCCGCAACTTACTCATCTGCTCCACACTCCCCACCAACCCCAGTACCTTTCCCTGCAACCGCAGGAAGTGCTACACCTGTCCCTACACCTCCCCCGTCACCTCCATTCAAGGCACCAAACAAACCTTTCACATCAGACAGAGGTTCAACTGCACATCCATCAAGGTCTACTGCATCCACTGCTCCCGATGTGGCCTCCTCTACATCGGTGAGACCAAGCAGAGTCTTGGAGACCACTTTGTAGAGCACTGTTCTGGGCTCTGTATAGTGTAGGCTCTGTTCGTGATAAACAACACCACCTTCCGGTTGCGAATCATTTCAAATCCCCTTCCCACTCCCTGGCTGACATGTCCATCCTGGGCCTTCTCCAGTGTCACAATGACACCACCCAAAAACTGGAGGAACAGCACCTCATATTCCACCTCGGGAGCCTACAGCCCAATGGCCTAAGTGTAGATTTTACCACTTTCAAAACCTCCCCACCCTTGGCCTCATCCCATGACCAACCCTCCCTCTCATCCCCGCCTCCTTGACCTGACACAACCTGTCCATCTTCTCTCCCACCTATCCACTCTTCCCACCTCACTGACCAATCCCCACCACTCCCTACCTGCACTCACCGATCACCATTCCACCTACCTTCCCCAGCCCCTCCCTGTCCTCTCTCTATTTATTTCTGAGCTCCCTTAACCCTCCCCCATTTCTGAAGAAGAATCCCAACCCGAAATGTCAACTTTCCTGCTCCTCTGATGCTGCCTGGCCTGCTGTGTTCCTCCAACTCCACACTGTGTTATTTCTGTTGCTCTGATTTAGTTTTAAAATTCACTTGTTTATGTTAATTTTTCTTAAAATGAGTGGCAGTTTATGAAACAAATCTGTATAAAGTCTGCCATATGAAGGTTTCAAATGTAATATGTAATATTTAATCAGTGGTTTGGGTTTCAGTATTAGCCTATTGTAATTTCTCTTAGGTACATTATATGTTATGTATAATAGCATACATTACATCCAAGTGTAATAGAAGGATGTTGGTTTCAGTTCTGTGACCAATCAGCATGGAATTAAGAAATAACATTTCTCTCCATAAGATAAAAATAAATTTCCAAAGCAACAGTTTTCTGCAGTCTATCAGACACTAGAATTTTCATCTTATGCAACCTTTTGACTCAACTCATTTACTTTAGACTAACCTTAATGATTGCAACATCAATATGTTTTTGTATTGTTGCAAATCCTGATAATAGGTACAATGCACCAGGACAGTCCTTCAGTTGACTTAAGGAGGCAGAATCCAAACGGCAACTTGCTGGGATAAATTTAATTGAAGATGTTCTTTTTAATATGAAGTAACAATATTTTCATTTTATCAAAATTACACGAAATATTTATTTTTTTGTATCACTGTTTTCTAAATTAAAAAGAAGTTTTTATATATATATGTGTGTACCACCATGAACAGCAACAGCAGTTCTTTTGAGTTTATATTTGGTGCCCAATTCTAAATCTCAAGTTTAAACCATTAAAAGGGAAATATAACTGAAGAATTTACACTAGCAAAAGTAATTACATTTTACACAAATATGAGTATTTTATGGACACATGTAAATAAGGACACTTAGAAATCTAAATGTAGTTAACAGATAAAAATGTTAAACTGGACAACCAGAAATTTTTAACCATCAAACTCAAGCATAAATTGGTAGCCCTTTGTTAAGTTACAGGGGAGGCGATGGCCTAGTGGTTGTATCTCTAGACTACTAATTCAGAAACACAGCTAAAGAATGGTGCAGAAAAGAGGGGTTCCATTTAGTGAGACACAGGCAGGTGCATTGGGACAGGAAGGAACTGTACAACTGAGATGGACGCCACCTGAACCAATTTGGGACCAGGATCCTAGTGGAAAGATGAAATAAGATGGACACAAGGACTTTAAACTCGTTAAAGTCTGGGTGGACTCCGGAGAGGTTATTAAAGTTTCCAGAACAAATAATAGGACAGGGAGTACTGAAAAGGTCAGCAATCCAACTTCAGGCACAGCCAAGATGGATTTTTGGAGCAGCGTTTGTACAACCCACTAGGGAACAGGCTATTCTGGATTTAGCCTAATGCGTAATGATGCAGACTTGATGAGGGAGCCTAAAGGTGAAGGACTCCCTACAGGGCAGTGACCATAAATGATAGAATTCACCCTACAGTTTGAGACAGAGAAGCTGGATTCAGTATTACAATTAAGTAAAGGTAACGACAAAGACTTGAGGGAGGAGCTGACTAGAGTTGATTGGAAGATAGCGGAGCACCAATGTCAGGAGTTTCTGGGGTAATTCAGGAAGCACAGCAAAAAAAATCCCATGAAAGAAGAATCATACCAAGGGGAGGACAAGCCAACCATAGCTAACAAAGGAAGCCTGGGTAGCATAAAAACAAAAGAAAATGCATATGATGTGGTGAAGATTAGTGGGAAGCCAGAGGATTGGGAAGCCTTTAAAAACTAGCAGAAGATAACTAAGAAGCATTAAGGGAGGGAAGATGAAATATGAGTGAAGCTAGCTAGTAATACAAGAGAAGATTGCAAGACTTTCTTTATATACATAAAAGGTAATGGTGAACAAATAATTGGCAGAGGAACTGAACAGTTACTTTGCAGCATTCTTCATGGTGGAAGACACCAGTAGCATACCAGAATTTCAAGAGAGTCAGGGGACAGAGGTGAGTCTAGCGGCTATCACTAAGGAGGTGCTGGAAAGTTGAAGGGTCTGCAGGTGGATAAATCACCTGGACCAGATAGACAAAACTTCAGGATTCTGAAGACATAGCTAAGGAGATTATAGAGGTGGTGATCTTTCAGGAATCACTGGAGTTAGAAGGATTACAGAGGACTGGAAAATAGCTAAAATAATTCCCCTGTATAAGGAGGGAGGGAGGGAGGGAGGCCCAAATTAAGTTGTTGGTTAAGATTTTAGAGTCCATTATTACAGATGGGATTGTGGAGTTCTTGGAAGTGCATGGTAGATTGGGCTCAGTCAGTATGCTTCGTCAAGGGGACGTCATGCCTAACAAACCTATTAGAATTCTTTGAGGTGGTAACAAGCTAGTTTGTCAAAGGAGAGCCAGTGGATGTGATCTATTTGAATTTCCAATTGGCCTTTGACAAGGTGTCACGCAGGAGGCTTTTAAATAAGATAAGAGCCCATAGTGTTAGGGGTAAGTTACTAATGTGAATAGAGGAATGGCTGTCTGGTCGAAGACAGAGAGTGGGGATAAAGGGGTCTATTTCAGAATGCCAGCTGACTAGTGCAGTTCCACAGAGGTCAGTGTTGGGACAACAACTATTTATGTTATCTGAAATCTGAAGCACAAAGAAACTTAGGACTCCTAGTTCAGGATTCTCTTAAAGTTAACACACAGGTTCAGTTGCAATTAGGAAGGCAAATGCAATTTTAGCATTCATTTCGATAGGACTAGAATACGAGAGCAAGGATATGTTGCTGAGGCTGTATAAGGCTCTGGGTCAGATCGCGTTAGAAATTGTGTCAGCAGTTTTGGGCCTCACATCTGAGGAAGAATGTGCTGGTGTTGGAGGGTGTCCACAGGAAGTTTACAAGAATGGTCCTGGGAATGAAGGGCTTGTCATATGAGGAGCGAATGAGGACTCTAGGTCTGTACTCGATGGAGTTTAGGGGGATGACAGGGGATGTCACTGGAGGACCGGATATAGTGGATATGGAGAAGACGTTTCCACTAGTAGGAGAGACTAGGTCCCAAGGGCAGCCTCAGAATGAAGAGAAAGTTTAAAACTGAGATGAGGAGTAATTTCTTCAACTAGAGGTTGGTGAATCTGTGGAACTCATTGCGTGCAAGCCAAGTCTTTGAGTGTCTTTAGAGAGAGATAGATAGGTCCGTGATTAATAAGGGAATTAAGGGCTACAGGGAGAAGGCAGGAGAATGAGGTTCAGAAACATATCAGCTATGAACGAATGGTGAAGCAGAATCAATGGGCTGAACTGCCTGATTCTGCTGCTATATCTTATGGTCTCACGAACACAAAATGCATGTAGATTTCGAAGACGGATGTAGAAAGTGGATGCCAGGCAGATTTCTGCGGAAAATCATCCCTGCTCATGACTTTGCATGTGATGATGCAGCTGCAAATCCAGTTACTTATAGGTATTATTCTGAATTTAAACATGCGACACCATCATCATCCTCCACCTGTGGAAAGCATTTGATTTCCATCATCAAAATTAGCCCTCTTCTCAATGTGCTTCAACAGCTTAGTTAGATCCAAGATATGCAAGAAACAACTGACCCTTTCAGAAAGCATAGTAAAAGTAGCAACTACAATGTATATTTAAACCCTGCGACCAGTCAAAGCACTAGAACAGTCATACTATTGTCATATCCATATTTGCAATTTTTAACATATACTTTTACTGAAATAAATTCATTTCAATGTGAATATAACAGTTGTCATCTGTGAAGCCAAAATGAGAAAACAAGACAAATGATAGAATGCTAATGACAAGAAATAAGGTAAAGCGAAAAGCTAGCCCACATGACATCCAAGGTAAAGGGTTACATCATAAACCTGAAGGAATAAAATGGACATAACTCCATTAAATTTGCTCTTTCCATCTTTTCCAGAATTGGACCACAGTTGCAGCCAGTGCTTATCTAACAGATCTCAAGGTATAAAGAACATGAACTATATTTCAATGCCATAACACCCTCAGAGCACCACATCTAAATTGGATCCCAACCACAGTTCCTGAATTCAGGGTCAGTCTCATCAGTTAAGGTTCTTTAGCAATTATCAGCTGATATGCACTTAATTCACAGCAGTCTGAATACACCTCAGTCAAGAACACGACCGATGACCTGCCCACTGTCAAACACAATCAAGTAACTCTCAATGGTACAAAAACAAAGTTGCTGGAAAAGTTCAACAGGTCTGGCATCTGTGAAGGAAAAAACAGAGTTAACGTTTCGGGTCCAGTTACCTTTCCTCAGAATTGATGGCTGGGAAAATGTCAGTTTCTGTGCAGAAAATAGGGAGGTGGGTGGGATAGGGAGTAAACGATAGGATAGAACCCAAAGAGAGAGAAAGACAGTTGGACAGACGAAGGAGTTGCTAACGATCAGGATGGGAGGGTGAGTAGTTGTTAATGGGGACTGTTAGTGACTAACAACAGGTGGTGTGTAATGGCAGGCTACATGATAACAAGGCCTGGTGTGTGGGGTAGGGGGCTGGGACATGGGCGAGTTTAGGCCCTAAAATTATTGAACTAATATTGAGTCCGGAGGGCTGTAGGGTCCCCAAGCTGAAAATGAGGTGTTGTTCCTCCAGCTTGAGTTGGGCTTCGCTGGAACACTGCACCAGGCCTTGTTATCATGTAGCCTGCCATTACACACCACCTGTTGTTAGTCACTAACAGTCCCCATTAACAACTACTCACCCTCCCATCTTGATCATTAGTAACTCCTTCATCTGTCCAACTGTCTTTCTCTCTCTTTGGGCTCTATCCTATCGTTTACTCCCTACCCCACGCACCTCCCCATTTTCTGCATATAAACTGACATTTTCCCAGCCATCAGTTCTGAGGAAGGGTCACCGGACCTGAAACGTTAACTCTGTTTTTTCTTTCACGGATGCTGCCAGAGCCGCTGAACTTTTCCAGCAATTTTGTTTTTGTTCCTGATTTACAGCATCCGCAGTTCTTTGTTTTTATTTAACTCTCAACGGTAATTTTCCTTTCTTGATTTTATTACATTTTCCCAGCTTAGGACAAATTACTTCAACCCTTGCCCTGGATAATGTTAACATGCAAGATTCTTTGCCAGGATCAACTGTAAAGGAAGTAAATGGATCCTTCATAATATTTCCCTCTTTTGACAGCTACTTGTATTTATATGGTAAATAAAAACCAAAAGAACTGCGGATGCTGTAAGTCAGGAACAAAAACAGAAGTTGCTGGAAAAGCTCAGCAGGTCTAGCAGCATGTGTGAAGAAAAAAATCAGAGTTAATGTTTCCGGTTCTGAGGAACATTAGCCGGACCCAAAACGTTCACTCTGATTTTTTTCTTCACAAATGCTGCCAGACCTGCTGAACTTTTCCAGCAACTTCTGTTTTTGTTCCTGTTATATTTACATGGCTTTGTGACTTTTACATGCCTTGTAATGTAGAAGCGCAGATGTCAAAAATTGAGTTAAAGATATTAGGAGGGATGATTAAAATCTTTGTCAAAGAGATACTAGAAGAGTCTACAAGAGGAAAGGGAGGTAGGGAAATGGGAAAAAATGGCATTTTAAACCATGTCACCTTTCTCATCGATGAAGTCAATCCTTTCATTGGTACGTGGAACTTTATTATAGGGAAACCGAAGTTGATATGACAATGAATTGATGAACGAAACTCCCACCAATGGTCTAGAGGCATGTGAACAGCAAGCTTGTTCCATTGCTTCTTCATCTCTGAATCCGTAAGGAACCATTTCTGTAGTGAGAAGAATTTATCAAGTGTACGTCATTACTATTATTACTGTAAAAATTCAGCTCTGCAACGCTTTTTAACATGACTTCCTCATTAAAGAATCTTTTGATGACAAAATAGCTTCTATGTTCTTTCCAGGATAGTTCCAACAAAATCTCACCTGCCGTGACTGCTAGTCTTAAAAAGAACTTCAAGCATCAATCTATTCACGTTGTGATTATAATGGAAAGCAAAGAACAGAATATGTGGTCTGCAAGGACCTTAGTATGGCTTTTAAAGCAAATCTCTCATGATGGACTGGTCAAGAAAGTTAAGAGCCTGTGGGATCTAAGGCAAATGTTGAATCTAAAATTGGCTGAGAGACAGGAAGCTGATAGAGTTGGTAGAGGGCTGTTTCTGTGGACTGGAAGCCTGCAGTAGTGTTACACAGAGCTCAGTGCAGGGCCCTTTCTGTTGGTTGTGAATGTCAATGACTTGGAAATAAATGTGGGGGCAAGATCAAGCAGTTCATGGATGACGTGAAAATTGGTAAATACTAAGAAGGATAACTGCAAAACTGCAGGAGGATATCAATGGATTGGTCAGCTAGGCCAAGCAGTACCAAATGGAATTTAACAAAGAAAAGAGTGAGGTAATGCACTTGTGGAGAGCTAAGAAGGCAAGGGATTGCACTATGAATGGTAGGATCCTGAAAAGTACTGAAGATCATAAGGACCTGGGCATCCATATCCACAGATTGCTGAAGTTACTTGGGCAAGCAGACAAGTTGGTTAGGAAGGCATATGGGATACTTGTCTGTATTAGCACAGAATAAAGAAGAAGGAGCATATGCTGAAACTGTATAAAGTGCTGGTTAAGCCACAACTAAAGTTCTGGTCACCATATTATAGGAAAGATGTTATTGCACGAGAGAGAGAGAGTACAGGGGAGATCTACCAGGATGCTGCCTGGGCTGGACAGTCTGAGCTATGAGGAAAGATTGGATACGATAGAGTTGAGGATGGCGTTGTTTTCCTTGAAGCAACAAAGGTTGAGAGGGGACCTGATAGAGGTGTATATGATCATAAGGCATATAGATAGAGTGGATAGTAAGACACTTGTTCCATTAGTAGAGGAGTCAATAACGAGGATGCACAGATTTAAGTTAAAAGATAGAAGGCCAAGAGGAAAGTTCAAGACAATGTATTTTTGACTCAGAGGCTGTTGAGAGTCTGTAAGTCACTATTTGAAAGGGTGGTCAAGTCAGAAATTCTCGTAACATTTAGATATTCATTTTGTTTCCATAGCCTCCAGGGTTATTGGACAAAAGTGGCAAAATGGAATGAGTGTAATCAGATCTTTATTGGCTGGTACAGACATGATAGGCCAAATAGCCTTCTTTTCTGATGTAAACAACTGAGTTGATGAGAACATAGGTCTAACACACTACTTGGATCAATTCTGCTTGCCTCTTTCTTTAAAAATGTTAAACCACCCCAATATCATGGCCCTCAATACATTAAACCAAAATATCAATATGCTGGCTTCACTATTGATTGCATTACAGGAAGGGGTGGATTAGTGGAAGTCACTGGACAAATAATCAGAGGTCTAGGCTAATCCTCATAGTTTTATATTGCACCACGGTGCCTGTTGGAGTTATATTCAATTAATAAATCTGTAATTAACAAGTTAGCTTTATGAAACCAGTGTTGATTAATGTAAAAACCCAACTGGTTCACTTATTTGCTATTCCCAACTGATTTAGCGTATATGCAGCTTCAGACCCATAGCTCACTCTTAATTGTACTCTGAAATGGCCAAGCAAGCCAATGAGTTGTATCAAACTGCTACGGAGTCTTTGGCCACGATAATTCATTTCCGCTGCCTCCTGCCAGTCTTTAGCCGAATTTGTTTACTCCACAGGATATCAAGAAACAGCGAACATTGCAAAGGCTATGGGTCTGACACATTCTGGCCCTTGTACTGAAGAGTTCTGCTCCACAACTAGCAAGGTTCTTAACCAAGATGTACAAGTACACTGCCATCAACCCAGCAATGTGGAAAACAGCCCAAATCAGTCCTGTCCCCACAAATTGCAGGACAAATCCAACCAAGCCAATTGGTAATTCGTTAGTCAACTCTCAATCATTAGCAAAGTGATGGAAGGAGTCATTCATATTGCCATCAAGTGGCTCTTGAAAACTGCTGCATCATTGAAAACTGAAGAATAAATGGGAATCGGGGAAAACTCTTCACTGGTTGAAGTCATGCCTACCACAAAAGGAATTGTTGTGTTTGTTGGAGACCAATCATCTCATCTCAGGACATATCTGCAGGAGTTCAATGGGGCAGTGTACCAAGCCCAACAAACTTCAGCTGCTTCATCAAAGACTTTCCTTCTGATCTTATGATTGAAGAGGGGCTTTTCATTGATGACTGTACAGTGTTCAGCAACATTTATGACACCGCAGATATTGAAACAGACTATGTCCTTATGCAATAAGACCTAGACAGCATCCAAGCTTGGGCAGTTAAGTAGTAAGTAACATTCATAGCACACAGATGCAAGGCAATAACCATCTCCAACAAGAGAGAATCTAACCATCACCTCTTGACATTCAACTGCATTATTAATATTGAATCAACACTAACAACATCCTATGGGCTACCACTGACAAGACATCAACTGAACCAGTCATATAAATAATATAGTTAGAAAGGCAGGTCAGAGAAAACTCACCTCCTTTCACCCAAAGCCTGTCCACCATTTACAGGGCACAATTCAGGAGTGTGGTAGAATACTCTCCACGTGCATGGATGACTGCAGATCCAATAATGCTCAAGAAACTCAATATTTTCCAGGACAAAGCAGCCTGCATGATTGGCACTCCATTCACACCTTCAACATTCACTCTCTCTGCCACCAACATGCAGTGACAATAGTGTATTCCATCCACAAGATGTACTGCAGGAATTCATCAAAGCTCTTTTTAAGGGGAAGTGATGACTTAGTGATTTTGTCGCTGGACTGTTAATCTAGAGACTCAGATAATGTTCTGGGGACCAAATTGCGCCATGAATTTGTGCCAAACAAAGTTTGGAATTAAGAGTCTAGTAATGACCATGAATCCACGTCAATTGTCAGAAAAACCCATCTGGTTCACTAATGCCCTTTAGAGAAGGAAACTGCCATCCTTAACTGGTCCCAGGAGTTACTATGGGATTCCAGACCTACAGCAATGTGGTGGACTCTAACTGCTCCCTGGGGAATTAGGGATGAGCAATAAATGCTGGCCTGGCCAGCGATGCCCACATCTTGTGAATGAATTAAAAACCTCTTCCAAACTTGTGACCTCCACCTCAAAAAACAAGGGCATCAGATGCATTATTACGTCATCTACCTCAAGCTGTCCTCCAAACCACCATGTCGACTTGGAACTATATCACAGTCCCTTCACTGTTGTTAGGTGCAAATCCTGAAATTCCTTTTTTAACACCAGTGTGGTGAACCTACTCTTTCCATGATTCAACAGGGCAGCCCACCACCACTTTCTCAAGGGCTGGGTAATAAATGCTGTAATGGGGCGGCACAGTGGTTCAGTGGTTAGCACTGCTGCCTCACAGCGCCAGGGACCTGGGTTCGATTCCACCCTCAGGTAACTGTCTGTGTGGAGTTTGCACATTCTCCCCGTGTCTGGGTGGGTTTCCTCCAGGTGCTCCAGTTTCCTCCCACAGTCCAAATATGTGCTGGCTAGGTGGATTGGCCATGTTAAATTGCCCATAGTGTTCAGGGATATGTAGGTTCTGTGGGTTATAGGGGGATGGGTCTGGGTGGGACCCTCTGAGGGTTGGTGTAGACTTGTTGGGCCAAAGGGCCTGTTTCCACACTGTAGGGATTTTATTCTATCCCTAACTGAATATCCCATGATTGAATAAAACAAAAGCAAATCAACTTGATAATAACTGCATAGTTTAAATACAATCTAGGCCTACCCACTTTAAAAGATGGTAAAATAGAGATTTAGAGACCCATCTTAGGAACTAAGTTGAAAAATGTAATTTGGATACATTGGAAAGCCAACTTTGTCACTTTTTAATCATTACAATAGCACAATAACATTACTTGCCTTGATAATGCAGTTAGCTGCAAAAAACAAAGTAATCAATTTTGCATTTGTATCCCACAGAGGTCAGCAAAAGTACTGGCCATAATTTTCCCATTTTCAGCAAGTCTGGGGATGGGTGTGTTATGTGATGACTAAGAAGCCACTCCACTGCTAAGATAAATTACCCAATCACACACCAATCAGCACTTAAGTACTGGCAGAGGTGCATGGGTGAGTTTCAAGGCTATTGCAGACCTTGACATTGGCATCCTAGGTGACTAATCAGAGATCGGTTTAAAGACTGCCATCCTGGATCAGGCAGCAGCATTGATGTTACAATCTGGCTAGGGACCAGCAATTTTTAGTTTTAAAATAGAGGAAGTGTGAGATCAGCAGACTTAATAAGAGAATAAAGCTGCAAGATGTCACAATTTGGAACAAACATTAATAAACTTTACTCTACAATGTCAGGCAGTGTTTCTAATGCTCGAGATAAACATGTGGCAAATTTGGATAATTGACTGTGATTGAAAATCCCACAGAGTGCATGAAACAGCAAATGCAATCATGACAGATCCCACATATTTCTCGGCAACTCTCCCCTTAAAGTAATGACACTGTAGACCATAAAGTCTCATTAAACTCTACAAGGGATCACAATTCTTCACTTTTGACCATCTGGCCTTCAGCCTTGTTCTCAAGAACCACTCCATAATGGACTGCCTCGATGACTGCTCCAGTTATGGTCAATCACCATCCTTACCTAGGTCTGTGCTCCCCGGATCCTGAAAACTGTATGCCGCCAAGGCACAAATCCACACTTTCACAAACATTAAACTTAGCCAAGCCAGTACTACTCCTAGATTTTTCTGAGCTCTGATCAGTTGCATCCAGAAAATATTGCTTAGGGACTTCTCAATCCCCACACTCACTGTTCTGAGCTATTAGTTGCACATGGCTTCTTCTGAGCACTCGCACCTCTCAGCACTTTACTGAACGCTCGCTACACAAAACCTGTATAGTTGAACAGTACAGGTATCAGCAGTATCCTAACATGAAGTTTCTGTCTCCAAATAACTGACAGTATCATTCATTACCTGTCTTCTTTGAACTCCGATTCAGTGACCTGTGTGATCTGTCCTGTGTAACCTACTGAAAACCTAGCAACAGATCCTTCCCTTATTCCAAGGCAAATCTTAATGTTGCCAACTTGCATCTTTTGTAAAAGTCTGTCTATAAATGTTACCAATCATAGATTGCTGACTTGCTCAATACAAAAAAAATGAATACAGACATAATATTTTATCACAGGCAATCCAGTAACGAGATGGTAAATGATTTTTATATCCCTGTTTCAGGGTGGGGGTCACAGGGAGGCAGGGTCTGAGGAAAGGGGTGGCTATCGGTGGCTATCACCTTGCCCCCCAACACTCCAAGAATGTCTGAGTACTCCCAAATTGGGGTACTGGAGCCCATCTTCCCCACTAACCTGACCGACAGATTGCCGTCATTTCACAGTTGGGAAATTGGCCACCTTTTTGATGTCATGGAAATTGGGGTCATGGTGAGTTGAGGCTATTAAGTGATCATTAATTGACGACTTAAGGGCGGTGACTGGTGATAAATCAAGAAAGTCCCCAGTGGAACCTTTCATCAAGACTTTAATTCATAAAGGGGCAAGAAGGGGTGAGTTTCTCACAAGGGCCAAACCACCTAAGTATTTCTCTCTTTTTACCATTTCTCATGTCACCCCAAGGGAGGGGAAAATTCAGCAGTGGAGATTTAGTCAGTTGCTCCAGTAATATATGAACATACAAATTGAGAGCAGGAATAGGCCATTCAGTCCCTCAAGCTAACATGCCATCTGATAAGATAAACAGGTCAAATTTCAATATTCCAATAATCCAGTGGCTGAAAGGCAGCCTTTGAAACCATTTTTTTTGATAATTGGCAACAAGATACTTAAAACATTTTTAAGTACTACAAAACATTTGAAGTATGGAACATTTTCAAGGGAGAATTTTTAAAATAGCAACAAATAGAAAAATGAGGAAAAATGGAATACAACATGAAATGTAATTCAGGAATATTAATATACCTACAATATTTAACGATCTAATAATAAACACCTAACCTCTAAACATTGGCATATCTTTCAGCATCACAGGATGAATTGCTTAATGTTAAATCTTAGCCCTGGGAGCTCAGAATTCCCTGGAGTTATCAGCAGTCTAAGAGTTCTCTTCTTTGTTTCTGAATCTCTTCATGGTATCCAGAGAAACAATATTTCACAGAAATAAAACTTTTATTTAAAAGACAAAACGTTTATTCAGTGTTTTATGAAGTTCTAATTTCCACTAGAGATACTTGTGCACCACATGTACAATAGTCATAAATTATGAGCAATCCTTATTTCAATGAAATGTATTTCTAAAGGTGAATAAAGGGTATCTACAGATCAATTCAAAATCAGTGATATAATGGGTCACTTCACAAGACACACCTAGAAACACAGCAATGGACCTGCAGTAGACTTCAAGAAGACTATGCCTACTGTAGGGGTGTACCCCTGATCGGGGACAAAGACTCAGGAGGCAGACAGAATTCAGGCAAGTGTAAGATGTTTATTCAAGCAGATCTTCCCTGAATCTGGCCTCGATGTGAGAAAACAATATTTCCTTTAATCTTTAGCTCAGATCAAAAAAGAGAGATCAATGACACACTCTGATTCTTACAGTGAAATACAGCATTTTTATACATTTCGTGTTACAATAATCACATACAGAGTAGTCACCGTCCTTCCCCCTCAAGCTATACACCCAATCCTGTGGGACACCTAATCAATGGTTGGCATTCCTATGGACACCCCCAGGTTCCCATGACCTTATGGCATTTACCAGACATTGTAATCTCTAGGCCTTGGGATCTTTCTGTTCACCCTATTCATTTGCATTCCAAAATTACTGGCTATACTTCTTCGGATCTGTCTCAGGCTTGCTTATCTTTTAAGGATAGCTTGAATTCTGTCATTCATTGTATTCCATGTGCTGCCTTTATCAAATTCAGTTACACCTCTGATATTTCCCACTGTCCTAATTATACATGTAAAAATACAAAAGACAGTTAGTTTTAACTACTTGCTATAAGATTTGTAATAAAATTTAGTTATAGAGTGTAAAGTTATACTGCTACTTCTATTGTTAGATCTATGTAATTAATGGTCTGTGAATAATTTATTCTGTTCAGGGCATAAAAGAAGGTGTTTCCTAAGGCTTATCAACTTTCACATCTAGGTTTAAATGCTTTTCCCCTAATGTTTGTATGATACTTTGGTTATACTTGTGTCCTTTATTTTGACAACTGCTTCAATAATTATCTGAAGAATTTTTAACCAGAGCCTATTTTTTAATATTGTGAGTAACTTAAAAGAAACAACTATTTACTGCAAAATAACTTTAGCTGTTGTCTTTGCAGCTGTTTAGGGAGTTAATCTAGCTGGTTCATGAGCTGAGACTCACACGTGGTGTTATTCATTTACTGGGACAACCATCCTTTCATTAATGAGGCTGGAATTAATCACGTGTCTGTTCTTAGGAATTATCTTATCAAAACTGTCTTGGATAGTTGGTGGTAAGGCTCTTTTGTTGGACCTGGGAGTAAGCAGGTATACGGGTTACTTTTTATGGTCAGGTATAGGTCATCCCCACATCTACCAAAAGACCAACAATAAAACTTGCTCTTATGAAATCTTCTTAAAATTGTAATTTAAACCTGGGTTTAGTCACAGCAGAATATGATTTATCTGACAAAATTTCACTAACACATGTTTAATATTTAGCATAATGTGCTTCTTATCTGGGTATATTTAATGCTCACCAAGCAGTGCCCCTACTTCCTCCATGATTTCCTTGGTGTGATTGTTCACTGGCGTGTATCCAAGTCTGTAGTCTGGTTGCACAAAATTATCCAGCTCCTCGGGCTCACTGGTGAGCGTCTTCAAGTATAATTGTGGAGGGACAAGTACACTTAAGCAAACCAGGGCAAAAACTAAGAAGAGCGGTAAAAGCAATTCCTGCAAGAGAATTTGTTTCAAAATTACCACTTTCATTTTTCCAGCAAACTTTAAAAACTATACATTTTGCAAACAGTATACGTTCAAGTAACAAACCAATAGTTAGCACAATAGGGTTCAATGTTAACTCTGTAAAACTGCACTTGCATGTGGTCTACATTTTAGGCACTGGAGAATTTTGACACCTAAACCTCATTTTCACACAACTAGTCAATTACCGTCCATAAGGGAGGATATAATTGGGAGGGTGGAGCCTGTTAGTTGGCACCAAAAGAATACTTGCTGCTAATGGTATAAGTCGTCACAGGGATCACGGGAGAATCTCAATGGAGTTAGGGTACATGAAGAATTGTGTGTACAGAAGGCCATGATATTCCTCATGGAGCCCACTTCTGCTTCTGAAAGGCCTACAGAGGAAAAGTTTCCTCTTACCTTTTGGGACTTCTATGTCAACCTACCAGCTTTTGACCTGCCTTCACTTGGTAGCTAGTCATGAAGCCTTACCTGCTCAACCCTTGGTTAAAATCCAATCAGTGACCCCAGTTTGCACCAATACATCAGGCTGCCATTTGTTTACACCAGACTCCTCAGCCACCAAACTCCATTATTTGGTAAGAGTGAAGGGAACATACCTGAAGACTCCATTTTACAACTGGTTTGGACTGACTCAAAGTTTATAATATATCCAAAGAAATAAAACCTTAAACTCTAAATGCCAGCAATTTTCTAAACACATTGTCATAAATGACAGAAAATATTATTTTCAAATATGATGGTTCCACTTCAGAACTGTAATATAGCAGGATTAAATGGACCCTCAAGAAATCTCCATTCCCCTAGTACGGTCAGTGAGTAACAGTTAATTCTCTGTAGTGACATTACATGATATTTTTACTAATGTTCAAATGCTTTCTGCAGGAAGCCACTCTGCTATTTACAAAGCGTACCAACCTACTGTCAATGAAAGTACCCTGGACCATCTTTCGGTTTTAGTCATATCCTGCATTGTTTTTGCATATTCCTTAAACGCAGGCATATGCAGTAATGCTCCCTTTTACTTTATGAGAACTGCGATAGGGTTAGGTACTATACTCAAATATGCATCTTTATCCTTGACAGTGCAAACAGAAAAATGAAACAGTTGGCTTAAACTAAAGTACATATCCTTCAAGTAACCACAGAAGAGCAATGAAATGGTACAAGTAATTATGCTGCAACAAGGTCACAAGTTGAAGACACTGATCTGAAAAGGGGACTTTTGGGACAGACAAAACCCTCACTAATGATACCTGCATTATCATACACTTTAGCATCATGTACTTTAGCACAATTGTTTTGTTTAAAATAAAACTTAAAGCATTTAAAACTTGCATTTTTGGCCTGCTTCTTATTCTAGGCATTTTTTTGGTCGAGTTAAAGGTTAACCAAATTAGGAATCATAAATATAACAATTTGGGCTTACAAAGAATTAAACTGTATATTTAAGCTCAGTGCACAGGACATAAAAAAAGCACATGGTCACACACCCAGCTATAAAAACACTTCCACTCTCTATTTCCTTAAATTTCCTGCAGCATACCAAAATATCAAGACATATTTTTAAAAGAATTTTCTGTCACAGTCTGTTTCTATAAAATGGCTTTGGATCAATTGCTAATTTAGATGTACTACATGAAAACACAAGTTCTAATTCAGGTTTTCAGAGTAGGTTTCAAGATGCCAAGTCAGCTGGTGAGCATGAATTTTGGGGTCACAAGCTCTGAGGCAGCAATGACTGCCATGGAGCGCAGAAGAAGTTATAATAGCTAATACAGCCGACCTCCCATACTCATAGACCTCATTGAGCAGTTGCGACAATTTTCAAGGTTGGGAAGCACTGTCCCAGTTGAAGGAGGAAATGTGAAGGATCCATTTTACTTTTTTCCTTTTATCCAGAAGTGCTCTTACATACAACTGAATTTTTTTTTTCACCAAACTAGCAAGTCACCCGTGTTTTTTTTTCAAGCTATTAACCACCAGCAGTAAATTACTTATTTTTCCAACTGAATAATTTATGTGCAAAGCCCAATAAGGGCAATGCAAACCATCAAAGTTGAAGGAGAGGTACGGAGAGGGGTAGGGGGCCAAAGTAACTCCACAGAGCCGATATCCTGTCACCAAGTCACCCTTTATTCACACATGGAAAGTCCTTGACACTGATCCAGCTCCTTCAGAGACAGCTCTCAGAGTGTGAGGATGTCTGACACTCCTGTTTATATCTGTCAGCCAGAGACCCCTGATTGGACCAGATTAACAGCCCCAATCAGGGAACTCTTATTCTACGAGGTCCAACTGACTGACCAGTTCCAATCACCACATGTCACCCTCTCTGAGTCTAAGGACATAGGCCAGTTTTCTTTTTCAGCTCCTCCTGGTGCATTTTAGCACTGGGTCAGGTTTCTCTGACTCTGCCTTGGATACAGGCGGCATGTAACGCACAGTAGCTTGCCTCTTACTCCCGGAGCATCTGGGAAGAAATTCATTGTCTCCTTCAGGCAGCAAAAGCATCAAGGCGGTGACATCCGCCGTGCACATCTCAGATTTGAAGTCTCTTCAACACTTGACGGAGAGGGAGAACCCACAGGTTTCGCCTGCCAGCTGTTCCAAATGTGCCGAGGTTTTGCTTCCATCCTGTTTGCAAGTTTGCAGCTTTCATATGGTCCATGTGCTTGTTCAGGACCGTTGCACCTACCTGAACTTTATACGTCACTGGACCTGCCTTTGAGTCGAACATGCTTCTTACACATGCAGGGCCATTCCCATGGTTCCTACACCAAACTTCGTCCCCTGAAGTAAACTGTCTCTCTCAATTAGCGAAGTCTTGTGTCTGGCATTGGCTGATAGAAATAACTCTTAAATGTTATCATTTAAAAGAAAGCTGTGGCTTGCCAGTTCAATTCAGAAGGCATTATGACTCAACCACTTAACAACAGTATGCATGCACTAATGCCCTTTAATGTGAAAAAACTGTTCAAAGTGCTACACACTAGCATAATCAGAAAAAAATAGAAGTCAAGCCAAAGGCAGAGATGTTAGAAAGACTAACTAATAGAACGGCAAAAAACACTATTTTAAAGAGGGTCATAATGGAAGAGAGATAAGTGAAGAGGTTTAAGAAGGGAATTCAAAAGGACATGGTCCAGAATTCAGAAATACTGTAGAAACAATCAATGCTGGGAATAAGTTGTTACCATCCAATAAGCTCTGAAGGGATGCTTGAGACCTAATGGAACAAGTGAACAGGTGACGGATATATTGATTAAGGGTTAACCGAGTAAGAATCGGCTGTATTAAAGTGGGGAGCTAGTAATTGGTGGGTTGTGAGATTTATGGAGTGTTAATTGATATAAAAATAAAGTTATCTGCTAATGTATAACATGAGTGGTAGGCCCTTGTGGTGCAGTGGTAGTCATCTGCCTTTGTGTTCAAGTCCCACCTGTTTCAGAGCTGTGTAATAACATCTCTGAACAGGTTTGAGAGAAAATATTTCTAACATGAATGGTGAACAAGAATATGAGGCAAGCAAAGCTTCAAGAAGTAATAAAGCTGCAGGAGGTTACAGAGGTCAGAAATGGACACCATGAAGGAAACCAACACAGGCAATCAAATACAATGAGCTGGACGGTTCAGTATAGAATACGAGAAGCTAAGCTTTATTGAGACTGGGCAAGAAAGCATTGGAACAGTTGCAGCTGAAGGTGAGGGATTTAGTAGCAGATGGACTGAGCCAGCAACGTAGGTATCTGATGTGTCATAGAGGCAGTCTTTGAAACGCAATGAATTTCAATAGGCGCTTCAAAGTAGCACAGCAAGAACTCTGAAGCAATCTCTCTCTGTGTCTTTCCGAACTTCGAAGTCAGCACCCAATGAAAAATTAACTTGGGATAACCATCATTCACTAACAACTCAAGATCTACAAACCTTGCCACTGCTGCAGAACACAAGTCAACAATTAAATAATTGGCTTCAGGTTTAATATCAAATACCTGAAGGACTCAAGACTTTAAACTGCAAACGCCTTTATCTTTCTGTCTGCACCAGACACTCTTCCCACTTCTTTTTAATCTTATTTCCTGTGTTTGTGCGTGTCTGATGTCACAGTTTTATTATTTTCTCGAAGTAGTGCGCAATAAAATTCTTCTTTTTGTCACTTCAAAAAACCTTGTGATTTCATAATTTTGAAGTAGTTAATTACATTTTAATCAAGTTGTGATAGTTACATGCTACAGAAGAAATAAAAATATTTGTTGCCACGGACCGAGAGGGGGTTAAAAAGAGGGAAGCTAATGGCTCTCTTTCACTCAGTTGTAACATGACAAAATGAACTTCTTCACTGGCCTGTATACACTTTAAATGTCTATTTATGTGTAGTGCTGTTGATATAAATATTACCCATTTAATTTCAGCCTTATATTTCAGTTTAGTTATGTTATGCCTGTGAGTTGAAAATGCTGGAGTTTGTTACTTAGAAAGTGTATCCAATTCAAGCGCTGTTTCAATTTAGAAAGTGTTAACAATTCCATCAGAGTTATAATCATTAACAGTGCAATCAAACAGTTACGTTGAAGAATAAATTCTATGCACAAAACAGTGCAAATACATGGACTTAATGACAGGTTTATTAATGTTTACATTTACTTCAGAAAGCAGTAAAAATAGGTCTGAAGTATTGTGTAATGTTACAGCATACTAAACTCTTGTAAAACACCTTTATAAAGCAAGCTGGAATAGGGTGCTCAAATTTAAACACCATACTTTAGAAAGGATGTCAAGGCAAGCGCACAATGTTGATTTGTTAGAATAGTATCAGGGGCTAAAAGACTTCAGTTATGTGGAGAGACTAGAGTAACTTGGGCTGTACTCCTTACAGCGGAGAAGCTTGAGAGGGAGATTTGATGGAAGATGGTCAATATCATGAAGGATTTTGATTAAGTAAATAAGGAGAGGCTACTTTCTTTGGCAGAAGGGTCGGTAACTAGGAAACACAGATTTAAGGTCAATGGCAAAAGAACTAGAGGAGAGATGAGCAAAAAAAAAATAACAGTGAGCAATGGTTATCTGAAAATCACTGTCTAAAAGGGTAGATGAAGTAGATTCAATTGTAACTACCTCTGCATGTGGCTACGTGAGGTTTTGCCTGATTGTACTTCTGTGAAGTGCATTTGACCTTTTCCCTATTTTAAAGTGCTTTATAACTGTATGAGCCAGCAGTGACATTACCACCAGAGTCAGGAGATTAAGTTCAACAGATGAAATGAGACTGACAGTCAACTGCACTCAGCTGACAATCAAAAATGAATCCTTATTAAAGACCTACAGGCAGACCTGAGCTTGAAAACAGGGGAACCACCAGAATATTATATGAAATGTCAGGAACAATGTCTGTTTTGAAGCCACTGAAGCACCACATCATGACATTTTAGGGATACCATCATAGTGTTGTACACTTTGAATCCAAAATATGAAACGCTATATTTATACAGCAGTCTAAAGCTGTAGTTTCACTTCCAACAATGCAGTATACTCCATGGTCAGAATACTAGCAGGAATCCCTGTCCAGACAGCAACTTCAGTGTTAAAACTGTCAATCTATTAAGACACATCAATGAGCAGTAGCAAGAACTAAATAGACTTTGAGAGCACAGTGAAAGAAAAGGAATAGGCATAAGCAGCAATCCATATTCAGGATCGCAACAAAACAATACTACAGATGCACAAGAAAATTATAGACTCATAGGGTCATATAGCACAGAAACAGACCCAGGCATCCTAAACTGAACTAGTTCTATTTGCCTGCTTTTGGCCCATATCCAGCTAAACTTTTCCTATTCACAAACCTGTCCAATTGTCTCTTAAATCCTGTAATCGTATCCACCTCTATCTCTTCCCCTGGCAGCTCATTCCAAACAGGCACCACCCTCTGTATGAAAAAGTGATCCCCTCAGGTCCCTTTTAAATCTTTCTCCTCTCACCTTTAAACTATGCCCTCTAGTTTTGGACTCCCTCACCCTTGGAAAAAGACGTTAATTATTCATCTTACCAGTGTCCCTCATGATTTTATAGACCTCTATATGGTCACCCCTCAGCCTCTCACTTTCCAGGGAAACAAGTCCCAACCTATCCAGCCTCTCCTTATATCTCAAACCCACTAGTCCCAGCAACATCCTTGTCATTTTTTTTCTGTACCTGTTCTAGTTTAACAACATCCTTCCTGTAGCAGGGCAACCAGAATTGAATGTAGTATTCTAAAAGTGGCCTCACCAAGTCTTGTACAGCTGCAACATGATGTCCCAACTCCTATACTCAATGCTTTGACCAATAAAGACAAGCTGCCAAAAGCTTTATTCACCACCCTGTCTACCTGCGACACTACTTTTGTCAGATCACGATTCACTACTCTACTGAAACTCAATCACTCCAAGACATAACTTAATTTAGTAATTTGACCATTCTTTCATTTATTATTACACTTCATTTTCTGAATTGTCCACAGGAAAACAGACATATATTTTCAGATAACAACAATTTGATGGAAGATGGTCAATATCATGAAGGATTTTGATTAAGTAAATAAGGAGAGGCTACTTTTTTTGGCAGAAGGGTCGGTAACTAGGAAACACAGATTTAAGGTCAATGGCAAAAGAACTAGAGGAGAGATGAGCAAAAAAAAACAGTGAGCAATGGTTATCTGAAAATCACTGTCTAAAAGGGTAGATGAAGTAGATTCAATTGTAACTATCTCTGCATGCGGCTACGTGAGGTTTTGCCTGATTGCACCCCCTCCCAATCTTTTTGACGAGTACTGCTTTTAGCTGTGTTCCTGTAATAATCTATTCTAATAGATGATATACAAACATGTGGTTACTGAAATAATTGTAAACAGCAGGGCTTATCGGATTCAGTACGTTGATTCTTTTGAGACATTACTGGAGAACCAAATGCAAGTCTACCAGTTTACAGAAACTCGCCAGCCCTTTAACCACAAGTCTATTCTGCAGAAATGCAAAAAAAAACCCAGCCTTCCGATTTAAAAAAAACGTTGTCTTTCACAGTATCAGGTATACGGTATCCTCCAGGGCTAAGATTTTGTACGCACTCTGTTTCATGCATCTTTAGCACGGTCTGATGTTGCCCAGAAAACATGGAAACTACTTTGAGGCAGTATTAATGCATTCAAGATCAGATGGATAAAAAGTAATGACACTTACCTGTAAAGTCTGATCTTTGTTCCGCTTTTTTATGAGAAAATTTCTGTATAAAAGCGCTTTGGTTTGCTGCCAAATTGCGGCATCTTTTCTCTTCAAACCTCCCATTATTTCAACGATTCAAAAACGGGGGAAAAAATTCCTAAACAATTTTCTATTTTATGTAAACAGCACAAGGACACTTTCCATTAAATTTTGGAAATAAAGGCCCTGAAGTCAACACTACAGCTACTCTACAAGGGGTGGCAGCAGACTGAAGACAGTTGTTTTTACCTAAAGATGCTCACGCATTGACAACGTGGACATTTTAAGGGGGGTTTTCTAAGGTCGCTTTCTTGCACCTTATTAAGAAAAAACTAAACCTCAGGAGACCAAAAGTATAAATTCCACCGATTCCACAGCAAACTGACAGTATGTCATCAAAATCCAAACAACCATATTAACTAAAATTACATTTTAAAACACTGAGCCTGTGTACTACAAGCCTCATAAGCGTGGAGGCAATCCAGGAAGGAAATCGTTCAATAAACTAAACAAACAACAAAGCAGACAAGGCCAGCATTGGGTGGGGTCCAAAGACGGTGTTTGAGATTAGAGTCCTCTCCACCCTTCCTCTAGACAGCTGGAGGGGTTGAAGTGAGATCCCTCACTCCCTCCGACAACCTGGGGGAAATGAGGTAAGGATCGCTGACACTAATAGCTCGGGATGAGAGGGAGTGGGGAGAGAGGACCCTCCCTCTCTGACAGCCCAGGTGGAGGGATAGTGGGGGTGAGGATTCTCTCAATGACAGCCTGAGGGTGGGGGAATGGGGGTGAGGATACGCTCTCTCTGACAGCCCAGGTGAGGATCCCTTACACCCCACGAGAGCTCGGGGGGGTCCCTTTTTCTGTCAGCCTGGGGTGAGGGACCCTCTCAATGACAGCCAGGGGGAGGGGGTGAGGATCCTTTCACTGACAGACTGGGGATGAGGATCTCCCTCTCCCTGATAGCCTGGGGGTGGGGGGCAGTGAGGGGTGAGGATCCCCCTCTTACTCACTGCCTGGGGGTGGGGTTGAGGATCCCCCTCTCACTGACGGCCCGGGGTTGGGGGGTGAGGGGTTGAGGAGCCCCCTCTCACTGACGGCCCGGGGGTGGGGGGGGGGGGGTTGAGGAGCCCCCTCTCACTGACGGCCCGGCGGTGGGGGGGTTGAGGAGCCCCCTCTCACTGACGGCCCGGCAGTGGGGGGCTTGAGGAGCCCCCTCTCACTGACGGCCCGGCGGTGGGGGTTTGATTGATCACTATCAGGCCCCGTTTCCTCTAGAGCTGCAGCAAAGCCCACCGCTCCCTCGTCTACCACAAAGCGCCGACTGATCCGCGACTTCAGGTTGTAAGCTGTTAACTCAGGGCAGAAAGACTCAGAAACACGAAGTGACACGATCTCAGCCTCATCATCTCCAACAATCTAAATCCCGCGAACATTATCCTTCCTCTTCGGGGCTCCAGTACCACCGGGCTACACAAGAGATGCCTCGTCCTCCTCGACCGCCACTGCCCACAGCCGAGGGCGTCCCCTAGTGGCACCTCCATCCCTCTGCCTGACGGTCAGCTCAGCCCCAACCATTGCAAGTTCGTCTTCACTGATTTGCACTGATTCAAGGCGCCTGTCTGCATAGTCCGTAGGAAGTAAATACAACTGAATATTTTCACTAAATAAAAAGATAAAGTGGTGGGGAAATTTCAGGCATACAAATGTGAAACTTGACATTATAATTATATTAACTGGCCATTACTTATCGAGCCACATGCTCAGGATACCTGAATTCTCACCACCAAAGCAAAACCATCTCTCGCTCAGCTCAAGGAAGGTACTCAAATGAGAGGAAGGCGAGAGAACTGTTTCAAAGACTCCCTTAAGTTTTCCCTCAAGAATGGGAACTATAAACTAATGAGCCTTACATCAGTGGTGGGCAAGTTGTTGGAGCATTCTTTGGCACAGGATTTACATGTATTTGGAAAGGCAAGGACTGATTAGGGATAGTCAGCATGGTTTTGTGCTTGGGAGATCATGTCTCACTAACTAAATTGAGTTTTGTGAAGAGGTGACAAAGAAGACTAATGACGGTAAAGCAGTAGAATTTGTCTATATGGTCTTCAGCAAAGCTTTTGACAAGGATCTGCATGGTTGACTGATTAGTAACATTAGATGACATGGGATCCAGGGGAGCTAGCCAGTTGGTATCAAAATTGGCTTGAAGGTAAGAGACAGAGCGTGGTGGTGTAGGGTTGCTTTTTGGACTGGAGGCCTGTGACTAGCAGTGTGCTGGATCTACTGCTTTTTGTCATTTATATAAATGATTTGGATGTGAATGTAGGAGGTATGCTTAGGAAGTTTTCAGGTGACACCAAAATAGGTCAGGTAGTGGACAGTGAAGATTATCACAGAGTACAATGGGACCTTGATCAGATTGGCCAATGGGCTGACAAGTGGCAAATGGAGTTTAATTTAATGTGAGGTGTTTCATTTTGGGAAGGCAAACCAGGGAAGGACTTATACAGTTAATGGTAGGGCCCTGGGGTATATTGCTGAAAAAAGAGACCAAGGGCTACAAGTGCATAGTTTCTTGAAATTGGAGTCACAGGTAGACAGGGTGGTGAAGGTGGTGTTTGGCATGCTTGGCTTCATTGGTCATAACATTAAGTATTGGAGTTGGGATGTCATGTTGCAGCTGTACAGGATGTTGGTGACATTTCCCATGCGCAAAGCTATGTTGACTATCCCTAATCTGTCCTCATTTTCCAAATACATGTAAATATGGTCCCTCAGAATCTCCTCTAACAACTTACCCTCCGCTGATGTAAGACTCACCAGTCTATAGTTCCCAACTATGTTGCATTCTTGAGGGAAAACTTCAGGGAGTCTTTGAAACACTTATTTTGTCTTCTGCTCCTTTGTGTACCTTCCTTGAGCTGAGAAAGGATGTTTTAGAATACTGCGTACAATTCTGGTCATCCTCCTATAAGAAGGATGTTGTTAAACTTGAAAGGATGCAGAAAAGATTTACAAGAATTTTGCTGGGACTGGAGGGTTTGAGTTATAGGAGAGGCTGAATAGGCTGGGGGCTTTTTTCCCGGAGTGTCAGAGGCTGAGGGGTGATCTTATAGAGATTTATACAATCATGGTGGGCATGGATAAAATGAATAGTCAAGGCCTTTTTTCCTAGGGTGGGGAAGTCCAAAACTAGAAGGTATAGGTTTAAGGTGAGAGAGGAAAGATTTTAAAAGCTCTTGACGGGTAACTTACTCATGCAGAAGGTAGTGCGTGTATAGAATGAGCTGCCAGACGAAATGGCGGAGGTGAGTAAAATTACAACATTTAAAAGGCATCTGGATGGGTATATGAATAGGAAGGGTTTAAAAGGATATTGTCCAAATGCTGGCAAATGTGACTAGGTCAGATTGGGATGTCTGGTCGGCACAGACAATTTGGACTGAAGTGTCTGTTTCCGTGCTGTATGACTCTACAACTCTATGTCAATGCATGGGCCACCCTGGCTCAGAGAAACTGACTTGGAGGAAGCCCTTGTCTGAATACAATTCTCTGAGAAAACCCATCAGCAAGAGGAAGTATGGAAAAGGAACCAGATAAAGGAATGCCAGTGATTTCAAGGCATGATTTCAATTCCACCTTCCAGAAATACCTGTCAAATGTGTGGTTGGAGATGCGGCTCTAGGATTGGGCTCATCAGCCACACAAGGACCCACAGAACCCAGGAGCAGTGGCACGGAATTTCGTAGATGGATAATTGTTCTCGTTAATGAGTGACTGATGAATTGTAGAGGAATTGTGCATTTCACTTTAACAGATTAATTCCACGCTCATGTTCCACTAGTCAAAATATTACTGAATGAATTACTTCTTTGATCTCCTCTTCTCCAGATTAATTAGTTGTAGGTGGCTTTCTCTGAAACATAGGAAAGTAATTCAGCATACTTAGCAATCAGACTTTCAAAGTGGACAATACTTTATTTGTTTTGAATCGTTTTCAAAAGTACAAATAAAATTATAAATTCTGTACTGTTGCAGATACAGAAAATAAATACGCAAAGGTTAAAAAAAACTCGACATTTAAATATGTACTTAGTCATTGGAAAGTATTTTTCCCGTGTGCTCACAGTGGGTTGGGCTAAAATATACATTTTTTTCTATCAAAGATCTGACACAGATCTATTGTTTGGTAGCTGGTTAGTCAGAGACGGCTTAATTAGTATGACACCATAATCTGTTATTTTATAAACCGATCCATCTTCTCAAGTTAATATCTGAAGAAGTGTTAGTATGCAGGGGATGACAAACATTTTTAGTAATAAAAACAGAAATTCCTGGAGAAACTCTGGTTGGCAGCATCTGTGGAGAGAGAAACATATTTAACACTTTGAGCATAAAATTATTCTTTTATTTTAGACTCAAAATGCTAACTCTGCTTTGTTGTCCACAAATGCTACCAGACATGTTGAGTTTCTCCAGCATTTTTGACTGTTATTTCAGATATCCAGCATCCGTAATGTTTTCCATTTAACATGATTAATAAGATGCTCTAGTAAATGGACAAAAATCCAAGTCAAAATGGTTGGTAAATCAAACATTGCTGGCATACAATCTGAAACAGAAGAATTAAAAATGACAACCATACATTTTACAAGTTCGTGTAGGGGTGGACACATTATTAAAGTATCAATCTTTTAAATGTGTTAATCTTTGCTACAACAGACAGGAAAAAAGACTGGATGTGTGGCATTTTGGTGCGAAAGGCTCTCAATGGAAATGCTTCAGTCTTGTGCCATTTACTCATTTCATTACATAATTTTAGTGAATTTAGAAAACTGCTTCGTATTCAGACATCTCTTTCAACAGCTCACAAACTGAACAACCAAATAGTTGACAGTGATCCATACAGAACTGTAAGAATGGCTTAAAGAGAGTGCTAACAGTATTCTCAATAATGAGCCTTTTCTAACCAGCATTACTTTATTAGAATTTTGCTACACAGAAATTTCTGTTTTGATAAATTAAAACATTTTACTTCTCATGAACTGATTCGATTTATCCCATCCTCTGCTTACTCCCATATCCCTTAAAATTCCTTTTTTTGGCAATTATCTATAACTCAAAGTTTTCAGCTGAGTCTAGTTAGTGAAGACTTCTCACTTGTTCTCATTGTGAAGAAAGCGTTCAATGATTAGAGAATGTGAGATATTATACTTTTCATTTGCATGCAATCACTTTTGAAAAAAAAGTGAGCTTTTTAATATTCAAATAAATATAGTTATTTTATGATGTCAAGAGGAAATAAAGGAAAACAAGTTTAAAAATAAATAACTCAAATACTCCAGGACTCCAATTTTGAAGGACTCCTCTTATTCCAGAAGAAATACTCAAAAATATTCAAATGAATTAGTCAAATATTATCTTGTGAAAATTATGTTTTATAAAACTGGAAATGCTAAAAAAAATAGAAAAGGCTGTAAACACATGGCAGATCTATTTGTGTACGAGGTCTCCTATTTACAGCTATAAACCTATTACATTTCCTTCAATACATAGTATGTGTATTTGACTCTCTGCACACCCTCACCTTTCTTTTTGTCTTATCCACAGCTGTAAGCGAGCTAACATAGAATTACCAGTTCAGATGAAATGTTTACACCTGTAAAGGCTACTCATTCTTTATATTCACAGCAATGGACAGCTCTGTGTATTAGAGTGTATCCAAATCTATCTGTGCCTAACTCGGGAATGACACTATATCTAATACCCATGATACAACAATGATTCCAGAAGAAATTCATCTTAAACATACAGACAGTTCGACATCAGAAATGATGATTTTTGTCGTACAAAATGTTCATGCTTTGTAAGAAGGACTCCATCCATAACATAAATAATAACATTCACTGATGCAATTTTCATAAATGTACCACATTACATAACTTTTAAGCACATTATATTCATTAAGGACAAATCTCTCAGGCAAGTAAATGGAACAGTTAAAGGAACGATATACAGAAGCAGTTATTTACCATTTACACTTCAAGAAATGAAATGTTCAGTAAGCACTAGTCCAGTCCAGGATAGCTTAATATCCTCTCATATTGCCAACAATGTTAGCTCATGATGGAGATTAGATACTGAAAAACTTGTTGATGTTCTGAATTTTAAACAATAACTTTATTACATTGCTCAAATATTTATTTGAACCAGGATTAATTGTCAGAAAATTACTCCAATTTGTGCACTGTTAACTGTTATGGATAACTGGATAGTGCCTTCAGACCACCAGTAATTGTCATCAGTAATCAATAAAAAGGAATATTGTAACTAGTAGATATTACCCAAGTCATAAGAGAAAAAATGAACTCCAATATGAATTATTAACAATATTTAAATAATGTAATAGTTATATTTATTAAATTCAGAGATTCGTAAATTATTATTCCAGGAGCGCCCCAGTTGCTGATAATTGCTGGTAGCTGATATATATAAACAAATGGTAAAATTAACAGAAATCTGAATACATGCTGCACCTATAGCTTTAAGTTCCAAATGAAATATCTACATGGGTCTATTTTGGTTGGATCTTAAAAATTCACCACTATAGATATTAATTGTCAGGTTGATATCAGTACATTAACATTCATTCGATTAATATAAAATTTAACATTTAAAAAATATTTTAAATTTTTTTTAATGAGTTTTAATGCATAATGGTCTCAGCATGTGTATAATGTTGGTTTCTATCCATTCAGCTTTAAAGTTACTTTGGTTCCACTGCTTAGTGAAAAACAAAGGTAGATCAATAACTTAATCCCATCATAAAGGCTATGAGTTTCAGCCTTTTAGGCCTAACTTTCATATCCTAATTGGGGAGGTCATTTGTCCCCAAAAGCTGTTTGTCAAGTGAAAACACAAAAATATTGCCATCCAACTCACTCCAAACGACTACTCTTTCCTATCAGATTTTCACTTGTCAGAACCTTACATAATTTTGAGATAAACAATTAATACTTCACCTCAATGGTTGTCAAGGGGAAAATGAACAGCAATTAAAAATCTATTACATAATAAATACCACTCAAAGGGTATATCAAATTCCATCTTTTCATAAGATGATGTTTTGAAATAGATTGCTATGTTTAGCTAAGAAATGCATCTGTAAGGTAAATATTCATTTACAGTCAATCATCACTTAATGTGCCTGATGCACCTGTGGCAAATACCAATACTAAGCAGAAAACTCATTTATTTATATGTTTAAAAACAGGATGCTGCAGATGCTGGAAATATGAAAGAAGAACAGAAAGTGCTGAAAATATTCAGCAAGTCAGGCAGCATCTGTGGAGAGAGAAACACAATGGTTTACCACCATCTTCTATAAAGCTATTAAAGGATGGGCAATAAACACTGAACTAGCTAGCAATGTTCACACCCCATGAACGTTGGATGAAACAATTAAAAACCTTTCTGGCTGATGACCTTTCATCAAAGCATATAATGGACAGTCATCAATTTGATATATTATCTCTGGTTCTCCCTCCATAAATGCTGCCTGATCTGCTGAGTATTCCCAGCATATTTCTGTCTGAATTAATTTATTTATATTTTGGTTTAAAATCCAATAACTATTCTTGAATCCACTTGCTATCTGATCTGAGGGCTTGTTCTCTATCTACATAGAATGAAGATGAGGCATCAACTTTGTACTTGTTTTTTTAAAAAAAGGACGTTCATAAATTCGCTGGGTCTGGTAAAAAAAAATGAAATGTTTGGTTCACTTCTGTACATTAAACCTTATACTGTCAATATATTTCTTGACTACATTGTTTATTTCAAAGAATAAAGCCTAATTTTGTGTTCTGATTCCTTCGGTTGAGTGTGCAATCCAAAATTGTGGACATTGTTACACTAATGTTCATGAAGAAATCGTTGAGTCCATTAATTACAGCAATTGGCAGCAGGGTCTTCTTCTCATTAGATAAATGGAGGTAAAGGATAAACATTGTGAAGCTTGGGATTCAGATATAGATAATCAAAAGACACAACAATGGAAAATATGCAATTTTAAACAGTCATTCCTCCATACTCGTGAAGGTTCTGTTCCAGAAAACCGCTGCAAATGATGAAATTCATGAGTGCGGAGCTCATTTAAAAGTAAGTTAAAATAGGATAAAAATCGTGGATATCCAAGTTTTGCCTGCAGATGTTGAATTTTGTTGATACTTAATTTTTGGCGCGGATGGGCGAATTCGCGATTCGTGATTTTGCGGTTATCAAGGATTTATTGTACGTGCAACACCACCTGTGGTTTCGCAATGTTTTCTATTCTATTTTGTAGATAGTCGAGACTTCATTTATATTCCATCCCTCCAGATAAGTGAAATATGTCCTGTGTTCTTTATTTCATACAGGTGACTTGACAAAGTCACTGATTTAGGGTTTTCTAGCTCTGACACCATTCTTTCCATTTGTCACCGTGTGGTTAAAATGTGGCTGAGGATTACGGCTCGGAGGCTTCTTGAAGTTTCCAGGTTGATTCAGCATTGATGCTGAGCTAGCCACGTCTGCTGCAATTGTCGGACCTGTGATACATAAAAAATGTCTGCACACTTTTATTTCAATTATAAATAATTTTAAAACAATATTACAGTTCCACCTTCCTGACCGACACACACCCTCTCAACACCAGGAAGAGAACACACTTCAAGCTTTAGATAACAAGGTGTAGAGCTGGATGAACACAGGAGGCCAATCAGCATCAGAGGAGCAGGAAAGCTGATGTTTCGGGTCTAGACCCTTCTTCAGAAAACTTCAGAAAACATTTCTGAAGAAGGGTCTAGACGCAAAACGTCAGCTTTCCTGCTCC
>NC_063354.1:20913738-20930583 GCF_021869965.1 Rhincodon typus | reverse complement strand
GAAGAAGGGTCCAGACCCGAAACGTCAGCTTTCCTGCTCCTCTGATGCTGATTGGTCTCCTGTATTCATCCAGCTCTACACCTTGTTATCTCAGATTCTCCAGCATCGGCAGTTCCTACTATCTCTCAAGCTTTAGACATTTTTTAAAACTGTCAACTTTTATCCAGTTGGTAGCATTCTTATTTGTACATCAGGAGATTGTGGACTCTAATTCAATCTCGGGTCATGAGACTTTAATGCACGTTGATAGTCCAGTGCAACATTGAGAGAATGCTGTGGTTTTATAGATGGTGCCTTTCAATGAGAAGTTAAATAAAGATCCTCTCTGCCTGTTCAGATCGCATTGCAATATTTGAAGACAGGAGGAAATTCTGCTGGCATCTGGATCAACATCCATCTCTCAAACAAAACCAACAAATCACCTTAACTGGTTACTCAACTCGTTGCTGTGTGGCACTTTGCTGTGTCCGTATTGGCTGCTATGTTTGTCTATTTAACAGTGATGTGAAGGTGCCGGTATTGGACTGGGGTGGACAAGGTCAGAAATCATACGACACCAGGTTATAGTCCAACAGATTCATTTGAAAATACAAGTTTTCGGAGCCTCGCTCCTTCTTCAGGTGTTTAACAGTCAGTGCAATTTAACAAATAATTAGCTGTGAAGTGCTTTGGAACAGTCTGAGAATGTGAAATACTAAATAGAAACCGAAAGAACTGCGGATACTGTAAATCAGGAACAAAAACAAAGTTGCTGGAAAAGCTCAGCAAGTCTGGCAGCATCTGTGAAGAAAAGTCAGAGTTAACGTTTCAGGTCCAGTGACCCTTTCTTGGGTCACCCGACACTAAACGTTAACTCTGATTTTTCTTCATAGATGCTGCCAGACTTGCTGAGCTTTTCCAGCAACTTTGTTTTTGATCCTGAGAGTGTGAAAGGTGCTTCCAAATGCATTTTTTTTATTAGCAATGCAGCTCTGTATGAAATGCCATTAGTCACTGTGGTTACAAGTAGACAAAATTGCTTAATCGTGATTTAATTTTGATGAGCGGGAGTTAGACTCCAGGATTGCATTTGTAATTATTAAATTGAGACAGCAGTAGTTTACTCTCTGTTATGATGGATTACTTTATATAAGTGTGTCATACTTAGATAATTATCTTGTTTTTAGGTTTTTAAGGTTCACAAGCTTATCCCTTTAGAGCCAACTTCACATACCTTCCTTTTTGTCATATCCATCCCTTGTTCCTCAGAATCCTGGTAATTTGACTCTGGAATCCATTTATACTGTTCACTTTAACATACTTATTTCAACCCATTCCCACTAGGACGAGAAATCTTCCTTTCTGATCCCAACATTTTAATGTTTAATTTGTATTCCTGCTGTTTTGAATGCTTCATTGGGATGAATGATTCCTTCAAGTCTATTTTGGCTGGTTACTTTTCTAATCTAAAACCTTCAATTAAAACACTTTAAAATTCCTCTCTTCCAATCAAAACAAGCAGAACTTCATTACTGTTTCTCTGTAACTGAAATGCAATATTCAACATCATCTTTACCTTCTTTAATCCCTTTCTGTGTGACCTACAGCTATTCCAACATCATTGTTCTACCTACACACATTTCATTTAACAAGTTCTGTAGTTCTTGGTCTACACCTCAGATTTGGCTGTCCTTCAATCTCCGCTATAGAATTGCCTACAAACTCACCAAGTTTACACTGAGCTTGAATCAAGTTAGCAATATAAAGTGGAACTAATATGGATTTCAATCCTAAGACACTCCACAAAGGCTTCTACTTTTGTTGCCATCATTTCCCTAAATTGTACTTACTTTTACTCCTTAACTAGGACCCACTGCTACTCCACTGACAGCCACCTGCTGTCACCCCACTAACAAGGACCTGCTGCAATTCCCCTATGAACTACCTGCGGTTATTCTTTTAACTCGGACCCATTACAATTTCCTCAAGCAGGACCTATGGTTATTCATGTAGCTTTACCTCTTGTTACTAACCTAACCATGACCTTGTTCCCCTAACTAAGACCTGCTATTATTCATTCTATATCCATTATCACAACATTGTTAACCAAATATATAAATGATTGATAATCAATTAAAGCTTCTGAGGTAGAACGTCTGGTCTCGATGATTAGCACTGCAGCATCACAGCACCAGAGACCCAGCCTCAATTCCAGCCTTGGGTGACTGCCTGGGTGGAGTTGCACATTCTCCCCGTGTCTGCGTGGGTTTCCGCTGGGTAGTCCAGGTTCCTCTCACAGTCCAAAGATGTGCAGGTTAGGTGGATTGCCCATGTTAAATTGTCTATAGTGGCTAAAGGTGTGCAGGCTAGAGAGAATTAGCCATGGGAAATGAAGGGGGGAGGGGTGGTTACAGGATGGGGCTTTGCTATTCAGAGTTTGGTGCAGACTCGATGAGCCAAACGGCCTCTTTCCGCACTGTAGGGATTCTATGAATGCAGTGATTTCCAAATATTTGCTTTCAGCATGCAGCATTTATATGTTCAGACTTGGGCTAATTTGTGAGTTCTACATGCTTAAGCTAATGAAATAGTATTTTATAGTTTTTTGCATTTTCATGTAACAAATCAGTGGAAATTTTCCATTTTTCCATTTTCAACTAAAATGCTTGTTGAGTGAGATTCACAGCATGTGGTGTGCCATAGCTTGGAATGACTTTTCTCACACAATCTTCCACTTCTCACCAAATTAATTTGTGTAACCGGAGTCTAGAGCACCCTTTCTCAGTGAAATGTGCAGCCCAAGAAGTGACCATCCATCATTCGCCCCACATGAAAGGCCCAGTTGCTCACTGCTTTGACACTGCAAGCAGGAATTGGTCCTCATACTGTGGTGTTTGACTATTATAACTAAGGATATGGGCCAGAGGAAAGGAAAACTCCCTTCCCACTTTGCAGACATTGACTTAAGGGCATTGGTGGATGGAGGACAATCCTTTTCCTGCAGAATGTCACAGAAAGCCTTCCACCAGACCAAACCAGCCTGATGAAGTGGGTGCCCAGCAGTACAGGCTGATGGTCAAACCTCACACTTATCCTCACCTGTTAAGCCTTCCTGCCCTCAGTGCTTCCTACTCAATAGGGACCCTTACCACCTCTCCTACTCCTAAATCACCAGTAAGTGCAGACACAATAGGCTGACTGTAACAATTTTGAGACTGCTCTTCTTTGTCTTTCACTTATGGCCTTCCGCTTGAAACATGTAATATGTTTGCTGCATAAACTGCTGGTACATGCTGCAGGTGTAACATGATGTTGCTGTACAGCAACATCTCCACTCCTTGACACTTCAGTACCTCCCAATGTGGTAAGCGACCTGTCTTCACCTCTGCTTTAAAAAGTAACACAAAGCACAGAGACTGCCAGACCGTCTGGAATAAGCAAGTAAGCTAACAGCTATACAACATATTCTGTGCGGATGCATAAAATGCACATGTGAAACTGTGCACAAGAAACACCATTTTCTGGCAAGTCCCCTTCCAAGCCACTCACCATCCTGACTTGCTGTTCAAGAAGGCAGCTCACCACCACCTTCTCAATGGCAAAGAGGGACAGACAATAAAAATGCTGGCCAGCCAGTGACATCCATTTCTCCACAAGTGAATAATAAAAACTAGCAGAAGCACGCGTGGGCATCCCTGAGCTCCAAAGACAAGTACTGAGGGGCTGATGCGGTGTGTGATTTGGACCCAGAGCAGGTATGATGATGTGGCTGTGTTGAGGAGGGTGGTTTGTCGATGCTTACTTGTGGATAAAGGGTCCATGTTATGAAGTAGCAGCTGAATGAGAATGGGGATAATCATTAGGCAAGCTGCTGCCTGCTCTGATGTACATTTCAGAAATTTGTGCTGTCTACTTTTTTAGGGAAGAAGAGGAGAATTAGAGGTGGCACATAAATAAAGCAAGTTGAGGCCTTAATGAAATGCAAATACATTGAAAGTAAAGTATTCAGCACTCAGTAATGAGATTCAGCAGCCCCCATTTAAAGTGTGAGGGGAAAATCACAAAACATTTTCTCAATGTCGGCATACTGATTTTTTAATTTGCTCCATTTATTTCATTTGCGTTCAGGGGAAGTGATGGCCTGGTGGTATTATCACTAGACTATTAATCCAGAAACTCAGCTAATATTCTGGTGCTGTGGATTTGAATTTGAATTCAATTAAAATTAAAATCTGGAATTAAGTATGTACTGATGACCATGCAACCATTGCTGATTGTCAAAGAAACCCATCTGGCTCCCTAATGTCGTTCTGGGAAGGAAATCCTCACCTGGTCTGACCTACATGTGACTCTGGACCTACAGCAATGTCGTTGACTCTCAACTGCCCTCTGAAATGGCCTAGCAAGTGACTCAGTTCAAGGGCAGCTAGGGACAGGCAATAAACGCTGGCCAGCCAGCAATGTCCATGTCCCACGAGTGAATTTAAAAAATAATTATTTCCTACCTTTCTCACCATTGCTCATGGTGCACCAGGGAAGGGAAAATTCTGCCTCGTATTTTTATTGGCCACTCAATTTAGTAATGCCGCGAAGAATTGTTTTCTCACCTCTGACCTTCTTTTGTACAGCCAGACCTCTCCCATTGGCATTTCTCTGATAGATGGTGCTGGGTGGGCTACTGACTACCTCCAACATCTGAAGGTCACTTTCACCTATACAAAGCAACAGCAACAGACAGCTTACTTCTTGCACACAAATAAAGTAACTGTGAACTAACATATTACCGAGTCTGGATGAAAAGTCACTGCATTCGAAATATTAACTCTGCTCACTTCCCACAGATGCTGCCAGACCTGCTGAATTTCACAAGTGATTTCTGTTTTGTTTCAGATCTCCAGCAACCACAGTTTCTTGTTTTATTATAAACATATTGCCATACCGTGATAGCTACAGGAAGAACTAACGTATAATATATATTTGGTTTACAGTATATTAATATATTAATAATTTGGTTTTTATACATATATATTGACTTGGAAATATAAATTAAAATGGAAGTTGGACTGCTATATGAATCAAATACCTTGGAAAGTTTTGCAACCTGGAAAAATCAAATGGTTCATATTTTATATAGGAGGTCAGGACAATGTTGTTTTTGAAGTATTAGTGAAATACCTCGAGACATGGTAACAACTTTGAGTTAAGGACATTCTACCTAACGACAACCTTCTAATTTGGTTGATTTTGTTATAATGCTGCAAGTACAAGAACAGTCAGAGACTCCACAATCTGTGAGTAGAAAACATTTCCTTCTTTTTCCCTAATTGTGGAGAAAAGACAGAACAACCAAAAAAGCTTACAAGAAAGAATTCTAACAAGACCTAGGTCCACCTGATCAATCATTCAAATGAAGAATGATTGTGTCCCACAACAATTGCTTTACAGATGGCTGTATGTGATTAGTGTTAAAACAGGGCAGCACAGTGGCTCAGTGGTTAGCACTGCTGCCTCACAGCACCAGGGACCTCGGTTCAATTCTACCCTTGGGTAACTCTCTGTGTGGAGTTTGCACATTCTCCCTGTGTCTGCATGGTTTCCTCCAGGTGCTCCAGTTTCCTCCCACAGTCCAAAGATGTGCAGGCTAGGTGGATTGGCCATGCTAAATCATCCACAGTATTCAGGGATGTGTAGATTAGGTGGGTTCCAGGGGGATGGGTCTGGGTGGGATGCTCTGCAGGTCAGTGTGGACTTGTTGGGCTGAAGGGCCTGTTTCCACACTGTAGGGATTCTATGAAAATCAACAGGTACTGTGTGACATAGCCTAAACCACCCCTGAAATCTGGATTTTTGATATTCAGAGCTGTGTTCCCTATCTTTCTTTTTCAACCATAACACCAGTGTCAAAATGTCTATCTTTTATCTGTCTTAATTGTGAACGAGTATATGGGTTTCGGAGTTGTAAAAACACACAGTTTGAGTCATATAGTAGTAGATTAGGAATCTTTTCTCTGCCAAAGTTTCATGTGTGACTATAAATAATTATTTTTTGTTAATGATAAAACCTGATGTGAATTGTTCTTGTCCTAATTAGCAGTCAGTCAGGCAAATTGGTCATCTTGATGGTCTAAATGGGACTTAGTACATTTTTGACAGCTTATGGAATGGTGAGACACAATTATGAATGCACACTTCCCTGCTAAGTTATGACTTAACTATAAATGTCCAACTTACCTGCATAATGGCTGATAGGGAATTTTACTTTCCCAGGCCTGTGTGTCGGTTTTCTATATATCCTTGACTGACTTTGGCCATTGACATTAAATCTATTATCTGAAATACTCTCCAATGGTTGGAATCGGGATGAAATATTCTTAGGATGGGATAACTGGGAAGATAATAAGAAAGTAAGATCATTGCAAAATTGCATTAAAGTAAGGCATAAAATACAGAAAACAGCAATGAGGACAAATGAGATTTAATCTTTTGGAAAGATAATATTTACATAAATTTATTGTCCTCAGTACTACCAAATATCTTTACTCCAATCTCAGACTTTGTTAAAATCAAGTTAATGGTTTTATGGTTGCAGTGAACAGGAAATGAGTAAATTCACTGACATTTCTGGGTTCTATTCACAGACTGTAAAGTTTCTGCTATTATGACACAGAGTATGCTAGATATAGCCTTGATCAGGAGATATTTTAAAAGCATTAATGTGCATAAAATCTGTCCCTTAATATTTGAAAAGTAGTCACAAATTTTAATTGGCATTATTGTCTTGGAAGTGCATCCTACAGTATAATTTTATTTGTTTGTGTTCAAAGTATTGAATTACAATTCTGAAATGTTGCTTGCAAAGAGTTTATTCAGTTTATAACACTAATAAAACTCCAACTTCTCAAAAATAATCAAAGTTATCAATATGGAAACATATAAAACAGAGCTTTTGGTGAAAATTGTTCCACATAATTCTCTAATAAGGTTAGGTTGTTAATGCTTAATGTCATTAATACAGTACCCTAATTTAAAGGGCATGTTTCAGTCTCAAACACTGATCTTTTTACATTATTGTTGATGGCATTTCATTTCAGCCAGAATTTGTGAAGCACTCAGAAAACAAGAATAAAGAACAAACTTTAATTCACTTCTGTATGATCAAAATACCAACCCCTTGACCGTTAACCTCAAAAGACCTTGATCTTCTTTTCTTCCGCTTGGCTTCTAATGTCTCCTGTCTTCTACTTGCCTTTTTGTTTTCCTTTTTATAGGACTGAGACCAGTCAGTGGAGCATTCTTCCTCATTAGGCTGTACATGGTTGATCACCTCACCAGTACTGGTGGATAGATTGTCCTCACTAGCAGCATGTTTTATAAGTTGACCCTGCTGGTGTCTATACAATGTCAGTGATGATTCAGGAATGCCTCTATAAAATGATTCTTCATTTTCCTTCATCGAATGCAGGGAAATGCTTGTTTTCTCCTTCATGGGCTCCAGAATGTGTAGCCTGTTGTCATTTTCCAGAACTTTTGAACGTCTCCTTGCGGCTTTGACTGCGATGTTCTTGGTGCCCGTCAACATCTGCTTGCGTTCTACTGAAAATGGAACTCATTAATTATTTCATTACAGCAGTATGTAGAATTTTGCTCTTAAAGTACATTGCATTCATAACACAAGGGGTGGCAATGTTTAAAACAGATAAGGGCCTGTGTTATTTTGAAGGCCAGAGAGTCACTGGAAGAGCACAGACTGGAATTGTATGTTGGGGATTCTGTGGAACCCCAGATGCAGCTGACTGCATGGAAATTGCCTGGGAAATCAAAGATACTGATGGGTAGTTCCACTGCATTCAGAACCCTCTGAAAAAAAACCCTAACATCTGAAAATATTAAGGGTTCAGCTTCTGCTAATTTAATAGTCATTCAGGGAATATTAGACAATTGGAAACCTGTGCAACACCTAGCCAATTATTTAGTTGATTCCAGCACCCCCAGCTCAAAAGGCATACCTCATCAATGCCCTTACACCTGCGGGACCTTCTGATAACCATCACCTCCCCCAATTAGGCATCCCCTCTCCCACAACACAACACAATTCCATGTTCCACACTTTGTACCTGATAACTCCTCCACAGCTGGCCTGACCCATAGCACCCAACATTCTACCCCAACTCCTCTGCTGGCACCACACTTGCCAGCTGGCCTTGGAAATCATCATCACTGCCAGCCTGATCCTCCAGTACCCAACAACCTCCACTCCTCCAGCCACTGTCCCCTTATACCTCCCCCTGCCCCCAACACAATCCACTGACGGGTCCTGACAATCACCTCTCTGCTGGTCTTGACATCCCATTACCCTCATCTGCCAGCTCTGACATAATACCCCACTCCTCAAGCCGCTCAACCTACCCAAAGCACTCCAACCCTACTCAACTTGCACCTGTACTCTTGAATCAATTGCCATCCTAAACCTTCACTTCCACACTTACATTTCACAGCAGCTGTCAAAGTGGCTGGCTCTGCTGCTGGACACTTAAATCCCAGGACATGACTGCTGCAAAACACAGCATGCTTTGACTTCATAGGATCATTTAAACAAACAGTACAGAAGAGGCCCTTCAGCCCATCAGGTCTGTACTGCTGAAGCTACAGTAAATCTACACTATTCCCACTTTTCAGGTCCATTGCCTTGAATGTCATGCTATTTCAAGTGCTCACTTTTTAAAGGTTGTGAGGTTTCATGCCTTGACTACCCTCCCTGGTAGTGCATTCCAGATTCCACCACCCTGTAGGTGAAAAGCATTGTCCTCAAATCCTCTGTGAACATCCTGCCTTTCATCTTAAAATTATGCTCCCTTGTTATGGACCCTTTGACTAATGGGAACAGCTGCTCTATATTCTTCCTGTGCATGCCTCTCATAAGCTTATACACCTGTATCAGGCTCCCCTCAATCTTCTCTGCTCCAAAGAAAACAACCCAAGCTTATCCAGCCTCTCTTCATAGCTGAAATTCTCCATCCCAGAGCAACATCCTGGAGAATCTCCTTTGCACCCCCGTAGTCCAATCGCATCCATTCTACGAGTGGAGACCAGAACTGCACACAACACTCCAGTAGTGGCCTAACTAAAGTCCTGTACAACTTCAACACAGCCTCCTTGCTCTTATAATCTATGCCCCAACTGATAAAGGCAAGTGTCCTGTATGCCTTTTTAACTACCCTATTAAACTACCTACCATCTTCATGGATTTGTGGACAAACACCCCATGATCCCTTTGTTCCTCTAAGATTCCCTAGCGTCCTGCCATTCATTCAGTACTCCCACAATTATGTATTTATTTCAGCAACGCTCCACATTTCTGAAAGAGCGGGAGTCCGAATTACTGACCGGAATTGCCAATGGGTTGTTTTTCCCTTCCAGCTGCTAATTTTACATAGCAGGATGAGTTCCAACCAACACGGAGGGAAGCAGCTTCTGTCATCTAATAAAATTAAACTGTACTGCACTGAAGCATCCAAAAGGAAGTGGAGTCAAAATGAAAGGAAGCAGATGTCTTCAGGATATTAAATAAATAATTGCATGAAGTGAGAATGGTCAAGGTTGAGGAACCCACACAAGGCAGAGAGAGAACAGTTGCCAGATTTACCCTGTTTCTCAACGTTTGGCAACCTTATTACAACAATCCAGCTGCCACTCCTCTTCTTATTAAATAAAGGCCAGGGGCACTGCAGCACATAGAGAAATCAGTCTTCTGCTGCCTATTGTTTAACTAAAGATGGGAGAGTCAAGGGACTGAGATTCCTGCTGGTAGTGTTGGTGTTGGAGGAGATGGGCACTGAACAGCAAATGTCCGATAGCATAATCAGAGGCGTGTACCTCATAGGAGCCCTCCCTACATCTTTACCCTGCTCTCTGTTGGTATCTTCTGGGAGGAAAATCTGGATAATCATTTTCATCTTCCAACTAAGTTAGGGCATCAGAAGCCCCAAGGTGAGGGAGAGGTCACCACATGCCAACCTTCTCTCTTTTTGCATCCATTTCTCTTCGTATTGCTGTCCCAGCAGGAGAACCATCAACCTGATTCAACACTAACCATGAAACAGCTGTCCAAAATACATCATGGCTACACAGTTCTACATCGAGACTTCATACCTTTAAGGAATTCTGTCTGGCTGTGTCGGTTGTCTGCAAAATTCTCTGTGCTGTCAGGTGATGAGTTTAAATGGCTGCTGGCACTGCTCATCTCGCTAAAGCTCACCAGACTCTCCTGTTGATTTGTCTGAAGGAAGATTTGTGGTGGAAAAATTAAAATATTTAGTATTTAATTTGCATCTTGTTTGTGTCACTTCATTTTCCTTTACGACCCAAAGTAAAAACAGCAATTTAGGGAAGGTTGCGCAGCTAGGCACCCAATGGGAGAAATACAGCAAACTGGGATTTAAAATAGTGGAGCAGACTCTATGGGTCAATTGGTTGACATGTGAAACAATGTTCCTTTGTTGCATGCAAGTGTATTTTACTATTTGCTAATTTTAGCAAAAAAAATGTGCATATGAACTGGAGAATACCATGGCAACTATATTCCTGTCATGGTAACTAATTAATACCCAATTCGCGTTCACGCTAAATTAATGAACATGAGAAAATATAACCTACAATGAGTGAATGGCGTGGCCTTATATCTTTGGAGAATGCGCTGATTAATTCCTGCAATGTTGATAACACATCTGTGAATTTAAAGCCCTCGAGTCATTGTACAGTTTTCTGGGAATGTGGCATTGAGATTGAAATCTTTGAAAAGGGCACTATACCAGAACCTACTGCACACTTGGTGCACCAACTCACCTCTTGGTTTAGCATTCCATTCACTTGGATTGGAGGAGGCGTCATCACCGTTGAACTCGTTCTCCGTTGACCATGTGGGCTGCTTTTAAACACTCGGTTATTGTCACTGGAGCGTCAAAGGAAGAATGTCAAAATGAATGAGGGGAAACACTGAGAATTTGTCATTGTAGTCGATTCTAGTCAAACAGATACTGTATGTACTCATGTAAAAATCAATCCCATGTAAATGTGTATAGTGTATAATATTTGCCTCCAAAGTGTCTAAATTTCATGAACCCATGAAAAAGTTGACAACTGAGATCAAAGCCCAAAAATTTCAAAACTAAAGTTTAATCCTGGTGATTGTTTCGGTTAGAATGTTAAAATTTAAAAAACGTTAAAGGGCTTCTTGTCATTTTCATGGGGTCTGGAGATGTTTCATCTTTCCTGCTTAGATGGCTGCAACTTTTTGTCTCTCTTTTTAAATGTCTTTCTATAAGTTAATGATTAGATCCCATTGTAAATGCCTGACAGGCAACAGTTGAAAGTAAGTCTAATGGCAGGATTTACCCCTTCTAAGAAGTGGCAGGGAAGTGGCTAGAAGTATAAGAAATAGGAGCAGAAGAAGACCAGATGGTCCAAAGAATCTTCTTCAGTATGCAAAACAATAATGGCTGACCTTGGGTTTCCCATTTGCTCCCCATATCCCATGCTCATGTTGCAAGATTTCCTTCTTAATTTAATCCAATACCATTGCCATTTTCTTTCTTAATGAACCTGCATGCTAACCCTTACTGTTTTTTGTACAATCACATCCAAGTCTTTCTGAACATCAATTTGTAAGTTTCAAGACTTTCAAAAAATATTCTGCTCATCTATTCTTATGACCAAAGTGAATAACCTCACACTTCCCTACATTATACTCCACTAACCATCTTGTTTTGGAAATCCAGATGTACTCCAATTGCTTTTTCTCCTTTATCTAGCCTACTAGTTACATCCTCAAAAAATAGTTACAAATTTGGCAATCAGGATTTTCTCCTGTAAGACCATACTGACTTGTTCTCATAGGGTCACACAGCACAGAAGAGGTCCTTCAGCCCATCAGGTCTGCAACAACCTATCTAGACTAATCCCACTTTCCTGTTCTTGGTCTATAGCTAATGTTATGACATTTCAAGTGCTCATATGTATAATTTTTAAAGACTGTGAGGTTTCCTGCCTCTACTAGCCTCCCAGTCAGTGAATTTCAGATTGCCACCACCCTCTAAAAAAAAATTTCCTCAAATCTTCTCTAAATTGCCTGCCCTTCAATTCAGAATTATGCCCCCTCATAACTGACTTTCAACGATGGAGGAAGGGTTCTGAGGAAGAGTCACAGGAGCTGCAATGTTGACTCTGATTTTCTCTTCACAGATGTTGCCAGATCTGCTGACCTTTTCCAGCAACTTCTGTTTTTGTTCAAAGATGGAGAAAGCTTCTTCCTGTCCACGCCCCTCATAATTCTATATACCTCAATCCGGGCTCCCTCAGTTTTCTCTGCTCGAAAGGAAGCAACCAAATCCTATCCAGCCTTTCTTCATAGCTAAAACTTAGGCAACATCCTGGTGAATCTCCTTTGCGATCCCTCCAGTGCAAATGACATCCTTCCCATAGTGTGGGGACGTAAACTGCACACAGTACTCCAGATGTGCCTAACTAAAGTTCTGTATAACTTCAACATAGTCTCCCTGCTCTTATCATCTATGCCATAACTGATAAAGGCAAGTGTCCCAAATGCCTTCTTAACTACCCTATTAACCTGTTCTAATCACTGCACTCCCCTAAAACGTCTTTAATAGATTTTAGCACTTTCTTGAAGACTGATTTTAGGTGACCTGGACTGTAGTCTCCTTTTATTCCTTTTCTTGAATAGTGGTCACGCATTTATTAAATTCCAATCTGCTAGAACCTATACAGAATCTGGGGAATTTTGTAAAGTCACAGCTAGTGCATCCATTTGCTCTGCAGCATTTTCTTTTAAATCCTGAAGATCCTGGGGATTTATTTGAATTTAGTCGGTTTCATGATCTTTTTCTCTGCTAATATTAATTACCTCAATTTTTTTCTAATCTACTCACCCCTACTTCTATTTCTACTTTGTATCTTTTACTGTGAAGACAGAGATAAAGGCCTGGATTTTTGGATTAGTGGCGATCTAACACAGAGATTCTTCTTTACAAAAGAGTAGAGCTCTGGGTTGGATCGGACTTGATGGGGTGGCTGGTTCCAACTGAGGCAAGGCAGGTCCTGTCGGGTCCAGTGACAGGGGTGGGAATTGGGTTGGGACTGGCATTGAAGGAGCTGTTGGTTGGGTCCAGTTGGGAGAAAAAGGTTTTGATCCACGAGGATGTTGTATCAGGTTTTGGGGGATGTAAAGGTTCTGGAGGAGTTGTAGTTCCACGTGTGTGAGATAAATATGGGCTGTAACGAATAGTTACTCAGGAGTTAAACTACGTATTTAATAGTCTAACTTTTCTTCAGTAAGTACAATGTGGAAGAAAGCCATTCACCTCACTTAGTCCACACCGACCCTCCGAAGAGTAACCCACACAGACCCACCCTATCCCTGTAACCCTACATTTCCCACAGCTAAACCACCTAGCCTACCCTGAACACTATAGGGCAGTTTAGCATGGCCAATCCACCTAAACTACACATTTTTGGACTGTGGGAGGAAACCGATGCATCCAGAGGAAACCCATGCAGACACAGAGAGAATATACAAGTTCCATACAGACTGTCACCTGAGGGTAGAATTGTACCTGGGTCCCTGGCACTGTGAGGTACAGCGCCACCGCGCCACCCCTTTCCTTAATTTTGGAGTAGTTCAGAGAAATTATTTTCCGTAATTTCATCAGAATGTGCTGAAGTCTCTGATTTAAATGGAGACTTTCAGGAATTGCTCAGTGGAAAATTCAATTTCCCACACAGTTCCTTTAAAGTGTTCTATGATGAGGATTCCACAAGGTCCCCACGTGCAACCATGATCTGCACTGGCATAACAACTGCATGGTCAGCAGAAAATCCAGACCATTTTTGGCTCAACATCCCTGCTGTTTTCTCATTGACCTTCATAATTTCTCCTGTTTCTGCTTCTAAACAATGAATGTTTACTTTAGTTACTCTCATCCTTTTTATATAGAGCCATACAGGCATACAGCAAGGAAACAGACCCTTCAGTCCAACTTGTCCACCCCAACCAATTTTCACAAACACTACTCGTCCCCTTTGCCTGCATTTGGCCCATAAACCTTTCCTATTCATGTACCTGTTCAAATGTCTTTTAAACATTGTAACTGTACCTGCATCTGCCTCTGGCAGTTCATTCTACATATAAACCACCCTCTGTTGTAAAAAAGTTGCCCCTTGGGTCCCTTTTAAATCTTTCTCCTCTCACCTTAAAATATGCCCTCTAGTTTTGAACTCTCTTACCCTAGGAAAAAGACCTTTGCTATTCACCTTATCTTACTATCTGTTTTTATATCTCTGGTTTTCATACACTTATTCCTTTTCCTTTCTGATGTCCCTTTTCCAGCTTATAAAATATTCTGAACCCTCAGATTTACTATATTTTTGCAACATTATAAGCCTTTTCTTTTAATTTAATGCTATCTTTAACTTTCTTCACTGAGGCATGAAAAGATCTTGTTTTTGATTTTTTGCTTTTCAATGCAATATAGTTTGTTGGACATATTGAATTTTTTATATGTTTTCCATTGTTTATTTACTGTCACATATTTAGTCTACATACTTTTGCTAACTCTCCTGCCATTCACATGCAAACGGTTTTGGTTAAGTTTAAGGTTCTTGTTTGTCTTTAGAGTATCTCATTTTCAGACTTAAGGTGGGCCCCCATTGTATTACCATCACTGTTTTCCAATGGATCTTTTACTGCATTATTAATGAACTCAGATCCTGTATACTTTATTAAAGAAAAAATAACTTTACCTCTACATGCTTCAATTACGTATTGTTCTGGGAAGCTGTCCCTAAAATATTCTATAAATTCATCTTTCAGGCCACTTTTGCCAATTTGTTTGATCCACTTTATATGAAGAGTAAAGCAACCCCACTGTTATTACATTCTCTTTTTTACAAGCTCTGATAATTTCTTGTTTAACGTTCTGTCTAACAGATTAACTACTACTATGGGCCTACTCCACCAGTCTGACTCTTCCCATTCCTAATCTCCACTCCATGTTTCTACTTGCTGATTTTCTAAGTCATGATCTCTTCTCAGAAATGTCTTTATGTCAAGCCTTATTGACAAAGCTACATCTCTTTGTCTATTCTGTTGGTCTTTTCAAAATACTGCCTGTTTGTATTATTTATTTTCCGCTCTTCATCTTGCAATTATACGTCTGTAATGGTGATTAGATTTAAACCGCATATCTCTATTTGTGCCATTAATTCATCTCTCTTATTGCAAATGTTCCATGCATTCCAATAAAACAACTTCAATTTTAACTCTTTTTACTACTATTCTCTGAATGTGCCTTATAATGTTGCTCTAATACTGTTAAATTCTCTGTCCCTTCCTGTCCCACCAGCTCATATTTAACCACGTCAGTATATTTTGCTATTTCCTCAACTTTTATGTTTGGATTTTGTTTATGTTGAATTTATGTTTAAATCCTCCTGCACCTGAACCCTTCACTCTCTCTGTTAAAGCCATTTTGCCCCATTATGTCCATATTTGCCAATGCACTCATGTTCTTATACTCTGTCCTTCCTATCCCACCTTGTTTCTCACTACCTGTATCACAACTCTGCATTATTGTCTGTCCCTTTTCTCTTTAACTTTCCAAATTTCCCCTCATGTGACCTATCTCCCATTATTTTACATAAAGACCCTTTAAAACCATTGTGTGGGTTCCATACTGTACAGTACACTGATCCCAGAACAGGTCAGGTAAAAACTGTCTCAGCTGTATAGCTCTCTTCTCCCTTGGTACAGGTGCTAGTACTACAAGATTCAAGACCCATTTCACCCACATCAATCTTTCAGCATGCAGTCAACTCTCTGATCTTATTTACCTTATGCCAATTATCTTGTGCTCAGATAGTAATCCAGAGATTATAACCTTTGTGATTCTGCTGTTCATATTCCATCAGCAGATTCTCTCAATCCTACCTATGCATCAGATACTCACATGGACCACAACAATTGGATCCTCCTACTCCCACTGCAAGTTCCTCTTCCTCCTTGAGATGTCCTTAACCTTGACACAGTAGAGCTCTTAATACTCCTGCTCTAAGCTGCACAGAATATTATCTGTATCCCCTAACCATTCTCCCCTGCTACTGTTTTTTTAGTGCCACTTGAATGGTTCCCTGAAAGAAGGCACTATGGTCAGTTTCCTCATCCACCCTGTAGTCTTTGCTCTGATCCATATAAGTTGCGATTACATCAAACCCACTGGACTATCATAGAGGCTGAGACTCCTCCACCTCTACTTTCTGTGTCCATATAACTGCCTCACTTGCAGTCACATCTCCCTGTCCCTGACCACAGTCCAAATCAAAAGTAGTTAGCCCAAATGGTGTGACAACTTCCTGGAACAAAGTACTGCATCATCCATGTAAAACTCCCCCTCCCTGATGTACTGGTGTCAGAATCTAGCTCATCAACTCAGAGGCAATTTTCCTCAAATTGCGAACACTTACTGCAAATGTAGTTGCCATTTGCACCTACATGCAAGAGCTGCACACAGCATCATTGTGGTGTTTTATTTAACTAATTAGGACTTAAGTTTAGAAATATCACTCAACTGTCTTCTGTATTTATAAGAAATAGTTTAATTAGGCCAGGCATAAATTTAATGGAATTCTATTACCTTTTGATTACTGATTTAATCTATTGCCCCCATTAATGTTACCTTTCTGGCTCTGGTACCAGTGGTGGTAACGCATCTTTGTAATTCCTTCGCCAAGGATAAGGCTTTTCAGATCCAGTTGTTCTCACACTTTCTTGATCAGAGTCCACATCCTGCACCAACTCTC
>NC_063354.1:20886703-20913728 GCF_021869965.1 Rhincodon typus | reverse complement strand
TAGAGATAATACAGTGTGGAGCTGGAGGAACACAGCAGGCCAGGCAGGATCAGCGGAGCGGGAAAGTTGATGCTTTCAACTTTCCTGCTCCTCTGATGCTGCCTGGCCTGCTGTGTTCCTCCAGGTCCACACTGTGTTATCTCTGACTCCAGCATCGGCAGTTCTTACTATCTCCCACTGTGATAATTTATTTGTTTTTCACTTGATCTAGAAACCTTGCTGTAGTATTACGCAAGATTAAATACTTAACTCATGACATTTCATTCTAGTGTTATATTAGTTTCTTGAATAAAGTGTTTATTGATTATTATATAACTTTGAATGGGATCTAGTTGCAGTTACAATGGTCCAGCCCACCACTTGGAGAACTGGTGGAAGACCCACACTGTTTTTCCATGGGAGGCTCAACTTTACTGTAATGGAATCAGGCAGTTACCCGGACAATGTGGGTCTCTCACTGAATCAAGTCATAGCAGTGAGAAATCCTGCCAACGGCAGCATCCAGGTAATCAGACCAGAAGCCCTCCAGTAAGACCGCCATGGGAATAATGGCCACTGCCAGCACTGCACTGAGACCTTCACCCCCTTCAACTTCCACTCCCTCCACTTACAGATGCACCACCACTTGCAAGTTCCCCTCTATATTGACACTCTATTGAGCGCCACTGGCCATAGAACATCCTTACAGTAGCTCTTCAGTCCCTGTCTCCTCCGTCATGTCTGGGTCACTCAGGCACGGAGTGTGATTCCAGCGTGGACTTGGACACGCCTTCAGTCTCTTCACTCTATCCTGATTTAGATCTATACTGTTATCTCTCACTACTTGTCTATCCTTCCTTCTATTCTTACATTCTTGTGATAATATTCAGGCTTGATAACAGTTGGCAAATAACATTTGAGCCACACAAGTATCAAGCTAAAGCAAGTCTAAATGTGTCCCCATGATAGTTAATAGCATTACCATCATTTAGTTCCCTACCATCAATATCTGGGGATCACTATTAGCCAGAAACCTAAGTGGACTAGTCACAACAACAGTTCAGAGGTTAGTATGGGTCACTTCCTCACTCCCCCAAAGTCCTTCCACCTGGACAAAGCAGCCTGCATAACTGGCAACAGATCTGTCACCTATAAGATGCATGCACCAACTCTCCCAGACTCCTTCAACAGCATCTTGTCATCTCATGACAAATATCATCTCGAAGGACAGGCGCTGTGAACACCAAACATCTGCAGGTTTCCCTCAAAGGCATATACTATCTTTACTTGGAAGTATTATGGTGCCATTGCATCAGCACCTGGTGAAAATCCAAGGTCTCTGTCCCCACAATATCACCTTCATCACATGGACTGCAAAAGGGGGTTCATTATCACCTTCTTAAATGCAAAAGGGAATCAGTAATAAATGACAGCCACACCTCATGAATGAATACAATTTTTAAAATATGGCTAGAAACTGGGCAATATTGATCATTACGGACCAAAAATCTGCTTGGGGAGAGAAATTCAACCTCAGAAAATATCTAGAACAGACTTGAATTTTGTAACCTGTTTTGTTGTCTGCTGCATGTTGCAAAGTGGGATGCACAATGCATTTGATGGGACAGTGCTGATGACAAATGACAAGTGTTTGTATTTTTCAGCATACAACTATAGAAGCTATCATGATGTTATATCTCTGGTGCAAAGAGTTTATGTCTGCTGCAGAAAGAATCTTCAGATCCTGTATGGCACACATGGAAGGAATAAATAATTAGACTTATAATCATTGCATTTCTTGGAATTCCTGACAGTTAAATAACTTATAGTCCCAATCATGAATGTTTTGGTTTTGCTTTGACATAGGATTTGGTGTTTTTGTCAGGGTAGACACATCTTCCTTCTCAGGGTATCCAAATGATCCAGCACATGTATAATGAAGCAATCTATTAAAAATATATATAAGTACTAGGGGTTGGAATCTAAACATTGCCAAGGAAGCAGTAGATTGGCAGAGGCAATACACAATTTTTTTGCACTTCTATAACGAAAGTAAGTGCTGGCAGCTTTACTGTTGGATAAAATAACAGTTTTTATACTCATACCATTTTCTTTGCAATTTCTACCCAGACTTTTACATCCAGATACTTGATAGTGCAGAGAGATGATACATTTAATCTTTAATTGGTGGGAATTTGTGCTTGTATTGTTTCTAGCATGGTGTATGCACATGTGTGCGTGTGTCTGGTAGAATATGCAACACATTCAATGCTGCCAAAAGAAATTGTTGTGAATTAGTGTGGACTGCAGTTTTTGGAACGTCTGACCCAGAAAATCAGGTGCCTTCATTTCTCGATCAGGGTGCAGGGAATAAGCGTTGTACCTGAAATGCTCAGGCCTAAGCACACCCAATACTGAGCTTTGGGCTTAATTGAAATTAAATGCTCAAGGTGCAGGCATGAATTTAAAACTCGAATGGAATAGGTGCTGAGGTGTGGATAAGTGATCAAATCTGTAGGTGTTGTGACTAAGGGGGTTGGGTAACCACAGAAACTGGGAAAGGGATAGAGAAGACAGAGATGGGATCGGAGAGAGATAACTGGATGTATTCTTGTGAATATGGGATTGGCAAAAACATATTTGCAATACGTGGTTCTGGATTCAAGGAACAATTTTTAAAAAAAAAAATTACTTGTTGGTTCTGCCCTAGCAAGTGATTTCTTTGAGGGTGACTTGTTCGGCTACATGTCAACCAGATTTTCCTGAATTCAGCCAACACTAGCTTCAAAGAAACCAATTGTAGGATGCGATTTGAATCAGGCTCTTTGCATATGCAATTACCTGCAGACATAGGCACTGCACATTGACTTATTTACCTTTACCAATGTGAAGGGGGACACACTTTGGGATTGTAACTAATGCATGCCCTTTGCTTGCTATTTCGGAGGAATTGGAGCTGTTTCGAATCCCACAGATAGGCACTGCTTGAATAGGCAACTTTTCGTTAAACACTCCATCCAGTTTTATGTATCAATGGATGTAGAGGGAAACGATAGCATAATGGTCACTGTACTAATAACCGAGTGGCTCTGGCAAATGTTCTGAGCACATGAATTCAAGTCCCATCACAGCAGCTAGTGAAATTTAACTTCAATTAATAACAATCTGGTACTGAAAGGAAGCCCCAGTGATGGCGACCATTAAACTATCATTGATTTTCATAAAAGTCCATCCAGTTCACTAGTGTCCTTTAGGGAAGAAAGTCTTCCATCCCCAACTAGTCTGACCTATATGTGTTTCCAACACCATAATAATGTGATTGATCCTAAAATGGCCAAGCAAGCTGCTCAATTTCAACACCTACTGGTGACGGCCAAGATATGCCGACCTTGCCGACAACACCCACAAACTATGCGAGAATACAAACATAAAAAGAATAAAATGATACAATTATAACCCATGTATAAAAGATAGTCCAGTCCATTTCAGAATCATGAAGAGGCTGTCCACCCAGGTATTACAGAGAGTCCCTAACTTCTAGATAATGTAACAAGAAGAACCTCTTCCCCCCATTAATGTTGATGTTGCCCTCCAATAAACCTGTTTATTGAACCAAAAGTCTCATCAATTTTCATGCTGCATTAATCACAATAAACTATTTTCAACAGAATGTTTTGAATTTTAAATGCTGAATCTAATATGAGGTAAAAAAAAATTCAAAACACTGCACTCCATTGAAAATGAGCATAGACCTAGTGTCAACATAGACAAACAAAGATCATTTCTAAAGTTTAACAATCTACATTAAAACTTAATCGGTCCAAGAACAGCAAAATAAATTTTGAAGAGCAATAACTCTGATAGAGTAAATCTCTGAAAGACAGAATTTTTTTTCTCACCTATTAAAGCTAATAGTTTTATATGTTCACTAGTAATGCTGTACCTTCAGGGTTCTTGTTGTGACAGTGTGGATGGCTACTATCCGGTCCAGGTTGCCTTCTTCCAGCTCTCTCAAGTAAATTTCATACAACTCATCCAACTGTGAAGGAACCAGTAGGTTGTGATCTAGCAAAAGACACGGAAAAATACTAGCTCAGATAATGCAGAATGTGTGTGGGTAGAATTGAGAAACAACAAGAGGCAAAAAAAAAAATTAGTGAGGGTGGTATATAGACCATCAAAATGCATTGGTGATGTTGGGAATGACATTAAACAGGAAGTCTTAGATGCATGCAGTAAAGGAATTATGGGTGACTTTAATCTGCATATGCAGAGGGTGAATCAAATTAGTCGCAATACCATACAGGCGGAATTCCTGATGTGTATACGAGATGGTTTTTTGGACCAACATATTGAGGGACCAACTAAAGAACAGGTCATTTTAGATTGAGTATTATGCAATGAGAAAGGATTAATTGGTAATGTAGTTGTGAGAGACCTCTTGGGTGATGAGCATTGTATTACAGATTTCATCATCAAGCTGGAGAATGATGTGGTTGATTTTGAGACTCGGGTTAGTAAGGAAACTATCATGACATGAGGCGTGAGTTGGTTATGATAGATTGGGAAATATTACTGAAGGTATTGGCAAACTTTAAAAGAATGAATGGGTAAACTACAAAAATTGTTTATTCCTATCTGGTGCAAGAGTGCAAAGAGGACAACTGCCAAACCATGGCTTAAAAGCAAAGTTAGAGATAGTATTAGATGCAAAAATGAGGCATACAAATTGGTAAGAAAAACAACAGACATGAGGTTTGGAAACAGTTTAGAAGTCAGCAAAGGAGGATCAAGGGATTGATTAAGAAGCAGAAAATAGAATGAGTGTAAGCTTGCAGAGAACATAAGAACTAGCTGTTAAAGTGTCTACAGATATGTAAAGAGAAAAAGATTGGTGAAGACTAATGTAGGTCCCTTAGTCATAAACAGGGAAATTTAAAATGGGGAACAAAGAAATGGCTGACAAACTAAATTTGTACTTCACTTCTGTCTTCACAAAGGAGGACATGAGTAATGACATCCCAGAAATGATGGGGAATACAGAGTTTAGTGAGAGGGAGGAATTAAAGCAAACTTGTATTAGTAGAGAAGTAGTGTTAGTGAATTGATGGGATTGAAGGCCGATAAGTCCCAATGACTTGATAATTCACACAGAGTAATTAAGGAAATATCCGTAGAAATAGTGAATACATTGGTGGTGATCTTCCAAGATTTTTTGGACACTGGAACAGTTCCTACAGATTGGAGGGTAGCACATGTAACCTACTTTTTAAAAGGGGAGGCAGAGAGTAAGCAGGGAATTATCGACTAGTGAGTCTGATGTCAGTAGTGGGGAAGACACTACAGTTCATTTTCAAAGATTTTATAGTAGTGCATTTAAAAAACAGTGGTAGAATCAAACACAGTTTGCATGGATTTACAAAGGAAAGTCATGCTTGATAAATCTACTGGAATTCTTTGAGAATGTAACTAGTAGAGTTGATTGGAAGTGCCAGTGGACATGGTTTATTTTGACTTTTAGAAGTCTTTCGACAAAGTCCAATGTAAGGGGTTACTGTATAAAATTAAAGCACACGGGATTGGAGATAATGTAATGGGATGGTAAGAAAACTGGTTAGCAGACAGGCAACAAAGGGTGGGAGTAAATGGGTATTTTTCTGAATGGCAGGCAGTGACTAGTCGAGTACTGCAGGGATCAGTACGTGTATGATGTTCTCTATCAGAATTAGGGCCCTAGTTATTCACAGTGCATGTTAATGATTTAGATGAGGGAAATAAATGCAAAATCTCAAAATTTGTAGATGACACAAAGCTAGGTCAAAGGGTGAGCTGTGAGAAGGATGGAGAGATGTTACGGTGTGACTTCAACAGGCTGAGTGTGTGGACAAATGCAGTATAATGTGGACAAATGTAAGGTTATCCAGTTTGGCAGCAAAAGTAGGATGGCACATTATTATTTGAATGGCTGTAAATTGAGAGAGGGGATATGTTCAATGAGACCTGGGTGTCCTTGTGTACTAGTCACTGAAAGTAAGCATGCAGGTGCAGCAAGTAGTAAAGCAGGCAAACAGTATGTTGGCCTTCACAGTGAGATAATTTGATACAGGAACAAGGGTATCTTGCAGCAATTACACAGGGCATTGGTGAGGCCATACCTGGAATATTGTGTGCAGTTTTGGTCTCCTTATCTGAGGAAGCATGTTTTTGCTCCAGAGAGAATGCAGTGAAGGTTGACTAAATTAATTCCAGGGTTGGTAGGGCTAATGTGTGAGGAGAAGATTGAGTTGGTTATGATTGTACTCGCTGGAGTTGAGAAGATTGAGAGGGAACACATAGAAACCTATAATACTCTAAAAGGGTGTGACAGGTTAGATGCAGGAAGGATGTCTCCGATGGTGTGGGAGTCCAGAATCAGGGTCATAGTTTAAGGATAATAGGTAAACATTTAGGACTGCAATGAGAAGACATTTCTTTACCAACAGTGTGGTGAGCCTACGGAATTCACTACCACAAAAAGTGGTTCAGGCTGTAACACTATGTGTTTTCAAGAAGGATGCAAATATAGCTCATAGCTAAAGGGACCAGGGGATATGGAGTGAGGTCAGGATTAGGTTATTAAGCTTGATGATCAGCCATGATCATAAAGAATGTCAGAGCAGGCTCGAGGGTTGAATGGTCTACTTCTGTTCCCATCTTCTTTGTTTTAATGGTTCTCATTTCAAAGAGGCAAAATCATGATTTGGGCCACCATTTGAAACTTGAAACATAACCCTATCCTGACAGGTCGATCCCAACTATGCAGGTTAGGTGGATTGGCCATGCTAAATTGTCCATAGTGTCTAGGGATGTGCAGGCTAAGTGGATTAGCCATGGGAAATGCAGAGTTACAGGATAGGGTAGGGGTTGAGACTGGTGGGATGCTCTTTGAAGGGTCAGTGTGGACTTGATGGGCTGAATGCCCTGCTTCCACACTGTTGGGATTCTATGATTCTACGTCCAAAAATAGGAAGTTCATTAGTAGTAAAATATAGTGACTGTACATTTTTAAAATAGTTGCAATTTTAACAGGAACTTCTGGCATGCAAAGTCTACAGTCCTTCATACATCGCATAGACACAGATGCCAACACATTCATATATATTTACATACACGCATACAAATGGAGACTTGCAAAGATAAATTGTGAAGCAGATTACCTGTACTTATCCAAATGAACAAAATGCATAAATTGTAGGAATTAAATGCTGTCATACCATCTATGATCTGCCGCTGTTGTTGAATAATTTCAGCACACAGCTGCCTATGCTGCTCAAAACGTTGAATGACATAATCTGTCTGCCGTATGACATTGTCCTTAAGTAAAGCATTGGACTGCATTTCGGTTTTCTCAATTTCCAGTTCATGCACCTTACAGAGCAGGCTCAAAACCTCTCGTTGTTGCTCACTGCTGATCCTCTTGGGAAGAAGCTCCTCCAGTCTATGAGCACGCGATCGAATGTCAGTGAATTGTTTCTCCAACTCAACCTTCAGGGGGCAGGGAAAAACTGGTTAGAGTTTTGAAGGTACAATAGATTAAGTGAAGCATAATTTAAACACGTTAATAACTTCTCCATAAGATTAGTCAACTTTTAGTAATTGTAGTTGGCTCACTCTGTATTCATTTTATGCTGGATTACCTTTTGCAATTAATCGAAAGTGGATGCTACAAAGGGGACATTCCTTCCACTGGCAAACTCAATGCTTGTACAAACAAAGAATAAAGTCACAATGTTTAAAGAGATCAATATAAAAACATGAAAGCAAGGTTTACATTCTGCAACTGTTAAACGTCCTTAATATATGGACCTGCACATATAACATAGCAGACAGGAGCAGGGTGACCGAGTGCATTGGTTCCAAGTAAGAATGGCTCCTTTAAGAAATAACTGTATCTGGATTAGGAGGAAACCTAGGTGAGCATAAAGGGGAATGTTCAGGAAAGATAGCACTACTGAGGGGTGTGCAGTCTGCCAAAACATCTGTGTAAGATTGCTTTGTGTTACAGACATTAAAATGTGTTTTGAACTTGGGTTAATCAAGGACTACTATTGGTCAAAGTAAAAAGGCCCAGTACAAACATTATATTCCTCACAACTGCCTGAGAAAATGGAGCCTTTTTGTACAAGATAAAGTCAGCTAATTTATATTTAAAAGTTGTTTAAAAGGACCTACTCTTTGATACAGTTTCAACAATCAGACTGTATTCATTTAAAAAAAAGTGTTTTGTAAGTGTTTGTAATTACAACCGGCTTTGTGAAAGATTCATAGGAAACAAGCCACATCTTCAGAGAAAGAGAAAAATGATTGGTAACAAAAATAGTCAAAAATAAAGCAAAAAGTACAGAACCTCTTCGAATAAAGTATAAGAGACTTGTTAACTAAGCTACCAATGAAAGCTACTGACATAGATATGGGTTCAATGCATAAAAAGATGCATTTCTGTAGAGCAAAGGGACTGCAAATTACAATGTGCAATTCATTACACTATATACTTCAACCAAATTATGAAAAATAGTATTAAAGTTTTTTTTAATAAACTCCATTACAGCTAATACAAGCCATCATATTTCGGCAGCCACACAAGCAAGTGTAGAGACTTTCAAATCCAAATCACTGTTTCAAAACTTTCAAAGTTAAATCAAAGTTAAACACCTGTATTACTTCCAGGAAATTCAAGAGTTATTTTATAATAAACAGTGATTTAGACAACAGCTGTTGAGTTGGTTACCTTCTGCCATTTTAATCTTTTTTGCTCAGCCACAAGTGCAGCAATACTTTCCCGGGCGACAGCTACCTCGGCTGGCTCCATAACATCAGACTGATCATCTCCAGTGTCTGAATCTTTCTCACTATCCTCTTTGCTGTAGACTTCCTTTCGGTGTTCTTCCCTCCATTTCTTGGCTCTCCGAGCCTTTTCCTGTACCCAGCTGCAGGAACAATGAGATGACGTTTATTTCACACTTTAATCAGTTCACCATCAAATAACCAGCTTTGGCCTACATTGTTCAAGCAACACTGACTTTTTTCTGCATTGCCATTGTCGAAATAGGCAACAGCAAATATTATTTGTAAGCTTTATTAGATTTCTGCCTTATCCTATGCACCCCTAACCCTTTTAGGTTCCACATTATCAATAATTTGTATATAGTACAAACTACAATCTATGTTTTGCTGTCACTGTTTCTTTGTAAGGCTTTAGTTCCATAGGTGCAAGTTGTTCCCTGGTACTTTAGCTGAAGAGTAATTCTTTGTGTATGCATTGAGACAGTGACCGTCAACAGACTATTTACTATTGCAAGCATCAAAACGGGAAAACCAACATTCATATGTTGAGCTCCTGGCAGCAGTCACCTGACAGAAAACACAAAGGAAAGGGGCATATTTTCAATACAGATTGCAAATTGTTTGATGTACTTTGCTTGCTGATGCATCAAATCCATGAACAATATCACAACTTGAAAGATGCAGCATGTAATTACCTTATTAGTCATGAAACTACAATGTAATTGAGTGCAGTACAGGATTTACTCAAGTTCCATTAACTTTGCAAGTTATTAATGTCATAAGTGATCAGTAGTTGAGCAACAATGATATACAAATGACATTTAAGGTTTTAGGGATATTTAATGTTGTATTACTTCTATTGATTTCTTTGAAGGCCTTAACATAAGACAAATTGTGTCTTGTCTCTATAACCAGTTGGAACAAACAAAAATCTTGAGAGAGTTATCATCTTCTCTGCTGATTCTACTTATTTGTTCCTCTTCATATATTCACCATTGTGCAAGCTGGCAGGAAACAACATTTCCAGTGAGTACTGGGGAAATATGAATTATACTTACTCTGCGATAGTTAGCAGGTGCCTGGATGTGTCAACTTGAATTTGCATATTGTTGCTGTCCAGCTCCAGCAGATTACGCCGGATGTCCATCTGTTCTCGAAAGGCAGTAATCAGATGTTCACGAAGCCTTTCCATCGCCCGTCTGTCATAGCAAGAGGAATGTAGCTGTACTTCAGCTAAAAGAACAAAGTAAATAAAACTGACATTTTCCTTTACAAGATACAGCATGCAAAAGCATCAAAATTCATGACTACAAGGCTTCTAAGTACTATTTTAGTCAAACTCTATAAACCACACCACAGAAGTTTGTATCATCAGATCTATATAATTTGCCTGCTCCTAGTGCACAAGCCCACCCACTAAGATAGATATGGATCACATCATCTCAGAATGGAACAATGTAATCCACAGAAGCAAAATACCATATGAAGCAGAAAATTATCCAGAGATGATAAAAGCTTTTGCAACATTTGAATAATATATTGTGATTAGACTCTCAAACTTTCAGATCATTACAGATGTGCTTGTGCTTTGAACCCCATTTGACCATTCAATTTATTTCTATAGAGGTGATTTTAACCCAACTTATTTGCAGGTAACTGAGACAAGCAGTCAAAGTCTGGGACCTATCTGTGTACATGACATTTGTGAAGGATATGAAGCTAGGAAAATGTGTAGGTGTAACTCTGTTAATTAATGACGGCAATGGTACAACAGAGAGAGGTTATTTTCGCTCTGGAGATCAAGATGTAGAATCAATTTGACAGAGAACTAGTAAAACTAAGATTTTCTTGGTGAGTGGCATATAGACTTTAAACAGTTACCACACTGGATGATAAGGTGTTTGGAAAGAAATACTGGGGGACTGCAATAAAGGAATGTTAATAATTATGGATGACTTTAATCAAGGCTAATAAGGAGGAAGAAATTTGGGTATGAGAGAAAGACAGCCAGACACATAAAAATAGATAGTAAGGTTTGTACAGCTACATTAAAAGGAAAAATGTAAACGGGGCATTAGTCCTCTAGTGATTCAGATTGGAGACATCAGATTAGCAAAGGCACCCTGGACAATGAGTTCATGGAGCATTTTTTGGACAGTTTCTTAGACCTGCATATTCTTGAGCCAAACGGAAAATAGGCTATACTAGATCTCAGAATGTGCAATGAGACAGGGTTAATCAATCACCTCTCATTGAGAAGGTACCCCTGGATAGCAGGGATCAAAATGTGATTGAATATCACATTCAGTTTGAGTGAGAGAAAAATGGATCTAGGACAAGTGTTTTAAACATAGTTAAGAACAATTATGAAGGCATGAAAACAGCACTAGTTAAAGTGAATTGGGAAATTAGGTCATGGGGCATGTCAGTACAGGCACATTTGCAGACATTTAACATTTAAGGAGGTGTTTCAGAGCAATGCTTGAAGTACACTGGTGCATGGGGCATATTCACCCTGGAAAGTCTACAAAATGCCCATGAAAATTCACTTGGGGGAGACAACCAGAGGAAAAAAATGTCCCTGTAAACAGTGACAGAATTTGCTAGGACATGAACCTCCAATCATAGACTGGGTCTTTCTCACATTTGCTGCTATTGGTTCACTATGAAAAGGAGTAGTGAAATGATGAATGGCAGCAGTAAGCAAGGCTTATAGGCCAGAGAAAGCAAAGCTTGAGGAGTTGAGGTTTCTGAGGCTGGAGGTAATGGAGCCGAAGGGTGGTGAGGCCAGGGACCAGGAAATGAGGTCAGGTCTCTGGTGAGTTGTGGGGTAGGCAAGTGAGACAACAGAGGGCGGAGCTATGGGGGCAGGAGGAGACCTGCAAAGTGGGGAGAGGGGCTGCAAAGAGACACAATGAGGGGAGAGTGGTCGCAAATGGCAGAAAGGGGCTGAAAAGAGGAGTGATTGGCTGAAAAGTGAGAATAGCAGTTTTAAATGTTCCAGCAAAGGAATAGGGGATGCTATTATAATGAATGCTATGTCAATTGGATAATTTAGTCCTGAACACTTTTATTTCATAAAGATTTGCATTTTTGAGTTATCACATCTCAAAACGTCTCACATCCTGTGAATTACTTGAGGTATAGTGACTGTGATCGAGACAAACATATAACTGTTCAGCTGCGTCCTCACCAGTTTGTGGAAAATGTGTTTAGCTGCTTGTGTATAGCTTTATGACAACTCATTTTTTGTTGCTAACCTTCGCCTTGAGCCAATATGAATATTGTGACTTTTAAGAAGTCGATCCTTTCCTTTTTGTGTGATAGCTTTAAGTTTAATGGAGCACTGACGATTATTGAGTTGTTGAGACTGTTCATCTAATTCTGTTTCTGCGTGAGTGAAACTATCCCAGATGTCAACAGAAACACAGAGGTAATGTACTACAGGGTGAATCATGTTTCTTTGGCTAAGCAACAGTTTCATCAAATTTCACCCAAGGATTTTCTCTGCAAGGCCTAACAAGATCTCGCACCATTTTTACCAAACTCACTTCATTCAGCACATTAGCCTGCCCCTAGGGAGCCTCTCTCACTCGATTCTAGCCAAAAGTTACCACCCACCATTCCCAGAGTAACTCATCAGAATATCACAGAACTGACTGGCATCACCCTCTTTAAAAGGCCATTGTGCATTCAGACAAATGCTATTAATCCAGCGTTGCCCTTTAAGCTTTCTGACTTATTAGAGAAGGTAAAATTGGCACCTCCCTTTGTGGTCAGGGACTTGTAGGTCCTAGTGGATAGACTGATGCAGAAGCAGGATATCTCTTTCCACCAAGAATAACAAAAGAATTCATATCACCAGACCATGCCAGCCTGGTCCAATGTTGCCCAAGTTAAATGAGAAAGGTTGGACAGGTTGGTCCTGCGTCCATTGGTGCTTACAGGAATAAGAGGTGATCTTATTCTTGCATCTGAGATCCTGAGGGGACTTGATACCGTGGATGTTGAGTGGATGTTTCCCTTTACAGAACTTTGTTCCTGTGAAAGCAGTGGAGGCAGAGTCATTGAATATTTTCAATGAATATTTTCAGGGGGTAGTTGGGGTCACAATCAGATCAGCCATGTTCCTATTGAATGGCAGGGAAAGTTTAAGGGCTGAATGGCGTATTCTGCCCCTAATTTGCATGTTGGACACATTGGTACTTTAAAACAAAATTCTTGTGGAGCCAGACAGCAGCCCCACAAGGAAAATAAAGGCCCCTACTGCTGTGATTCGGCTTGGTGGCCTCCAGACTATACAAACAGTTGAAAAGATCATCCAATAAGACTAGAGAATTGAATTTCACATGACTTTATTTTGACACAAGCTCAAATGTAGCCTGTCCAAAATTGCCGCCAAATTAAAATGGGCTCATGTCTTAATTCATCATTTAGAATTACTGCTCTTGACTGCTGTGAACTGATGAAACCTATAATAGTCTTGAAGCCACCAAACAAGTTATTTACAAACTTGTACAGATAGACTGTTGCTCCAATGATAATTTACAAATTGTGTTTAAAATTAAAGGACATCTTATATCACAGAATTCTCAAATGAACAGAGACAGTGAGTTGACAAATGACAGGAGAGTGGGCTCAGTGTCTGTTTCTGTGTAACAGAAGATGCTGTCCACTATTCAGTCCTGTCACTCACCTTGCACATTGCGTATGTCAGCTTTATCGTTTTTTGTTTGCTGTATCCGTTGCGTGTCTATCTTTTTCTTCAAACGATGAATTTCACTGCGTAAGTCGGAGATAATATTGGTGTACTGAGCAATGTGATAGGACACATTCATCAAATTGCGTTTTACCTGGTGCATGAAATAAGACTCCCATTAGACACTGGATATGCCAAAACTACCCTTACTCAATGGGTAATGGCAAACTAGATTGAAGTTTCAACTATAGCTTGTACATGAAATTCCCTCTCTCCCAATGTTGGGATCAAAATGAAATTGTTGTTCCTTGCATTTTATTCTGAATTTCCATTTCTCTACACAATGTTCTATGTGTAGAAAGAATGTGATGAAAAGTACATGATGAGTTGATGTTCTTGTGAAATAATGGCTTTATTATGTTAGGGGAAAAAAATTGCAGTAAGTCATGTCAAAAAAAAAACACCTAGGAAACATTCCAGTATCTGTATCTATTCTGAAAGATTTGATCCTTTCAGAGATAACTGAATTCCTTTTCTGTAGAGTCAAGGCTAGAACTCTGGGAATAGATTGATTCTAAATCTTACAAATACCCAATTTTTTTTTAAATACCAGAAGTTGCTCAACTCTGTGTTCTTCTGCTGGTGATGCCTCAAGCTAAAAGCTGTTCATAAAGAGTGGGCATGCACTTGAACTGGAGAAAAGAAAACATAATCTTTGTCTTAGATACAGTGCAACTCTCTGAAAGTTGCTTATACATGTAGCTGAATTATGAACTGAACAATAGTCCTAAACTTGAACTTCTGACCTACTTACCACATGTACACTTAGTATCTTACGTGCAGTAATTCACTCGAACAGTGTAACAATTTACTGTAAGATAAAAAGAATTGGAGGAATATAGAAACGAGGTGTAACTTGGACCTTTATCAAAACTGGTATTAATCACTAGAGGAAGCAAAGAAAGAAATAACAAACAAATAAATAAATTATTAAAAAATGAAGGTGAAAGAGAAGGAATTGAGCTACTTTAGCCCAGGAAATCTAAAGGTGATTCAAAGCCAATTAATAAATTTACAAGGTTAGTTATTGTTGGAGGGAAACACAAGGTTTAAAATCAATGAGTAACTGTGCAGCAGGCAGAATATCTTTTTGACTTGGTAATATGGTACATGAATTTCTGTGTCAATATGTAGGCTGTACATACTACTGACTAGAGGATAATATTAAATGGCACATCCCTTTAGCTATTCACAACAGGGCAACATGATGGCTCAGTGATTAGCACTGCTGCCTCACAGCACCAGGGACCTGGGTTCGATTCCACCACCGACTGACTTTCAGTATGGAGTCTGTACATTCTCCCCATGTCTGCGTGGGTTTCCTCCAGGTGCTCTGATTTCCTCCTACAGTCCAAAGATGTGCAGGCTAGGTGGATTGGCCATGCTAAATTGCCCTTAGTGTTCAGGGATGTGTACATTAGGGGGATGGGTCTGGGTGGGATGCTCTGAGGGTTGGTGTGAATTTGTTGGGCTGAAGGGCCTGTCTCCATGCTGTAGGGATTCTATGAAAAATCTCAGAACATAATGTCTAATCTTAGATATGATTCTGGGATTGAATAACATTTGCTTAACAATCTTAGAGGTTTATAAAATCATGAGGGGTACGAATAGGGTGAATAACCAAGGTCTTTTCCCCAGGGTAAGGGAGTCCAAAACTAGATAGCATAGGTTTAAGGTGAGAGGAGAAATATTTAAAAGGGACCTAAGGAGTAACTTCTTCACACAGAGGGTGGTGCTGAATGGGATGAGGAATTGATGGAGGCTGGTACAATTACAGCAGTCAAAAGGCATCTGGATGGGTACCTGAATAGCAAAGGTTTAGAGGGAAATGGGCAAATGGGACGAGATTGATGTAGGATATCTGATCGGCATGGACGAATTGTACCAATGGGTCTGTTTCCGTGCTGTACAATTCTATGCCCAGTCTCAAATGTGCAATGAATTACATCAACAACCAAATTAAGATCATTGGTTAGAGTTGCAATGTGGCTCACTTACACTTGCTAGAAGCTATATTCGTAGATAGAGACCTATCCTTTACAGAGAAAAAATGAGTATTCAGACATTGCACATTTTTAAAAATAAACAAAAGCATAAGAGACAATAGTTCCCAGGTACATTATCTCTGACAATGCCTCAATCAATCAGTCAACTTGCCTAAAATCAGCACTCGTTTCTGTTGAAATATAAATTATTGATCCTTTTGAAATTTGGTATTTTTTTGTCTGTCCTGATGAATGCAAGATGAAAAATGTCAAAAGTATGTCTCTTTTTTCGGCAACACTGGACATTAATGATTTTATTTGCAATATGATTCAGTTAAGTGACACTGAAGCGACTCCAAATCATAATTTTTCTTGCTTCTTTATCTATTAATTTAGTTAAAAATATATATTATAGATTTAAAAGGTGCATATAATGTATATGCATATATTGACAGAATTGCCTGAATCTTACCCTGGTTTTAATGTTTTTGGCACGGTCTGCATAAGTGAGGGTATTCCGTGATTCTTCAAAGGAAAGGCTGGCTGGACTGATGTGAGCGATCATCACAGTCCTGCTGTTTCCACCCAAAGAATCCTGTCATGGGAAAGAAGGACATAAACTAAAAAAAATGGAAAACCTGTGCTTGCCTGTTAATGGAAATTGATTGAAGAGAAGAGGTGCTGAAAACCTAATTAACCTAAATAACATGAACACTAATAATAAAATTGCAGTTTTATGCTAAACTTATATTGTTTAATGAAGAATTATACCTATTTTCAACAATAGCAATTGTTCCAGTGTGATTTCATATGCCCTGCAACAACGTGAGGTCTATCCAGGGAAAGATGAATGCAATGCCTGAGTGCTAATGAAAAGGGTTGATTGTATTGACATACATGGTAGTCCTAATCTTGATACACATACACACTTTTATACCTTCAACAATCGTGTCAGCTTGCTGTCTCGGTAATTGATATATTTATTTCCTCCCCTCTCACTCAGAGCATTAATACAGTTTCCAAGTGCCAACAGTGACCGGTTGATGTGTGCTCCTTCCTTCATTCGTTTTCCACGGTTCTGTGTCTGAAGAAAAAACAGAAAAATTAAATAATTACAACAAATTTATTGAACTTATGGTGAAACTGATGACTACAACAGTGGGATCTTCAAAGGCACAGAGCAGATCAGTGCAATACAAACCTTTGAATTAAATCAAATTGAAGATTTTGTCTAATTTATAAATGTAATTTTCCACAAATTAAAATCTTTAAAAAAATCAATTACATATCCAGCAGGTGTAATGTGGAAAATTAAATGTGCTTATGTTTGTGCATCTGTGATTTAAGGTGTGAGGAAATGTTAAAAGATGTGAGATTGATAAAAGACTGAGTATAACTTTCATGGGAATGCATATGTTAATAAGATGATAACCTTGGCATCATCAAAGACATGCTACTGAGACTCTGAGGAGAGAGGAATAGAAACGCTGTTTTTGAGAGCTGTAATCACTATTCCATATATTCGTATATAAATAAAGAGCCAGACCAACAGATAATCATCATTTTTAGATAAGGTGGAGACAGAGATGTACCAGACTGAACTAAGTATGGCAGTTTCAAGAATTGGGTGAAGGGGCAAGAGCTTGAATAGGGGAAGTGGACTGGGAGCATAAGGAGGACCTTTTAGCTTTCAAATGCCTCCCTCATGCCGACCATGATTCATGACATTTTTAAAGTTCTATGAAGCACGACTCTTTAAAAATTTGGTCTGACTCCATGAAAATGTTAGAGAATTAGACCAGGTCTGTCTCCAGTCAGGTAAGATTGGCAGAGAACAGGTTCAAAATGTAAACTCGTAAAAGGCACTCCTAAAAATTGGAAAGCTTGGGAATGTGGTCAATGATTGTAGAATCAGGACCTACCCATTATTTTTAATGGTCCATGAGTCATCCTGATAGTGAAAATCCGATCAATTCACATGGTATCATGCTGGTACCTCTAACCAGACAGCCAACATATAGTAGTCGGCCCAGCAACAACCAGCAGCCAACCATTAGAAAACAAGCATCTACTGAGCTTACAGGACAGACATTATGATGAAACAGCGCTGAGAAGTCAGCTAGCTACCATGAAAAGTTATAATTCATAATTAGTTGTTAGCTGCCAGGTATCAATATGCATCAACAGAAGCCAGCTTCTTTTTTTCTGTTTCAGTTTAATCTTTACATATTTAGTATTCTGGAAATTTTAGTTTTGGATATCCTTCCCTTTCCCTTAAGAGAATGTATCTCCTCATTGAAGATCATAATTAGAGTCATAGAGATATACAGTGTCCAACTTCAGTCCAACTCATCCATGCCAGCCAAATATCCTAAATAAATCTACTCCCATTTGCCAGCATTTGTCCATATCCCTCTAAAGCCTTCCTACTCATACATCCATCCAAATGCCTTCTAAATGTTGTAATCGTACCACCCTCCACCACTTCCCTGGCAGCTCATTCTATGCATGCACCACTCTGCATGAAAAAGTTGCCCCTTAGGTCCCTTTTAAATCTTTGCTGTCTCACCTTAAACCTATGCCCTCTAGTTTTGGACTCCCCGACCCTGGGGAAAATACTTTGTCTATTTACACTATTCATGCCCCTCATGATTTTATAAACCTCTTTACGGTCACCCCTCAGTCTCAGACGCTCCAGAGAAAATAGCCCCAGTCTATTCTGCCTCTTCCAATAGCTGAAACACTCCAACCCTGGCAATATCCTTGTAAATGTTTCTGAACCCTTTCAAGTTTCACAACATCCTGCCTATAGCAGGGACACCAGGATTGCATGCAGTATTCCAATAGTGGCCTAATCATTGTCCTATACAGCTGCAACACGGCCTCCCAACTCTTATACTCCTACATTTGTAGCTCGGCTTATTGATTTGTGATTCCAATCCACCTGGGCCAGATCCCTTTAGACCTCATTCACTTAAATATTTTTACGTTTTATTGTTCCTTATCTTTTTGCACAGCCAATCTAAACCTAATGATAATATGATCACTCTTTCCCAAATGCACCATCACTGAAATATCATGGCTTACTTCATTCTATAGACAAAAACATACATTTCTTTGATCATCATTGGGCCTAATATATACTGATCAAGAAGGTCTTCTTCTATACATTTTAGTAATTTTGCTTCCCCAACTACTTTTGATCCTTTGTACTAGTGGATGAGTTACACTCAGCTTTAACTGTCTAATTCTGAATTGATATTATAGTCTGGTAAAAATAAAAGCTCACTGGTCATACAGCTCTTAGGTTTCTAATGTTCCCGTTCCTCCAGCCTCTTGCTGCCTCTCTGGTAGCCATGTTATCTTGCCATAATGTCTGCTTTTCACATGAGATGATGTTCCAGCATTTGTAACAGCCCAGTGTAACATATTCTTCCATCCAAAAGTGGATACACATGGTACACCATGTATTCCTTCAACAGCAACCATTACATAGTCAAGGGAATAAAATGTGGATATATTCAATACATGTGTCCCTAATCATTCAAAACACTCATTAGATAAATAAGAAACCTCTCTGGTAATAACAGAAGTCCAATTATTGTTATTTAAGAATATGTTGGTGAATATCAACAAAATTGTGTCAGTGGGAATTGAAGTCATTTGTTGAAAATTTCTATGAAAAATGCACAAAGTGGTTGGAAAATGCAAATTTTACAGTAAATTACTGACCAATTTCAAGTAAAACACAATGTTTTTTGGAGAAAAAAAGGTAAAATCAGCAGTTTTTGTTTTTATCAGTTCAAAGTCATCAGTCTTCTGAAATGCTTGACCTAGATATTCCGCTATTTGTTCTGCTGCGAATGAAAATTCTGCGCAGGTTATTTGAATGGGGCTATAATCGTCCTTTTAAAGGAAGTTGTGTTACATTAACAGGCAAGTGGTTTTAAAGTGCTTCACATTTGAACTATTGTATTTGGTTTTTGTTAGTTACAAGTACTGACTAGCCATGAACCAGGCTACCCACTATGCCCTTATTCTGGGGCCAAACCTTCTTGTCCACACTGCACGATTCACACTCACTCTTGGCAGGGCCATAGGTGGTGAGAGAAACATTTTTTAAGAACAGTCACATGAGTCCATCTCAGGAAGCAAAACTGGTAAAATTGGTCAGTCCTGCCCTGCAGAGTAACAGCCCTACAAGGGAAAGCAACAAAATAAGAACAATCGCAAATGTGATCAGAAGTCATTGAGCAGAAATGCCAGCTCTGCTTCTTTCTCAATTCTGATCAATTGATTTGAAACTTTAGCTTCTGTTTCTCTTTCCACAGACTTCTGTTTCTCTTTCCACAGATGCTTTCAGCAATTCAGCTTCTTTTTTAAGCTTTAAAACAAAGCCACATTCCTTTCTACGGCCAATAGATGGTGGTGTGAACCAGTCTGAGCAATGCGTATCCAATTCCTTTCTGCCCTTCTGCCACTATTATGTCAGTTAGCATAAGGCTGTGGATCTCCATTACTGCACCTACACTCAACATTTATCTTCATAACAGCACTAGCAGCCTTAACCTTCTAGGCCCATTGTGTTAGGGAGCATCTTAAAATAGTAATTCTTAAAACAAAATACTATTGTATTTTAACAAAAAAAAGCACTGGATTCCAGAAGTCTGAACTCAAAAACTTGCCTCCAATATCCACAGCTTTTTGCTCCAGAGTGACTTCTTCAAATGTAGATAAATTAGTTTTGATAAAATGTTGAAATGTTAAACTCAGTATTGGGTTCAATAATACTAGGGCCTGAGCACCTTCTTCCATTTCCTTCTCCCAACCCTCACACACTGGGCCTTGCCATCATATGGTCTGCTACCACAACCAATCCATTCCCAGCCACCTAAGGGCTACTGATTCTTCATGGTTGACCTTTACCCAGTCCTTAGTCTGCCCAACAGCTGTTCCCTTCCTCTGAGCTCCATATCCAGCTACTATTTACTGTGCTCTCCTCCCCGCAACCCATTTTCAACATATACACCAACCTTTTCCTAGGTACCATCAGTTCTGAAGAAGGGTCAATAGGCCCAAAATGTTAAGTTTGCCTTCTCTCCACAGATACTGCCAGACTTGCTGAGTTTCTTCAGCAATTTCTGCTTTTGTTTTGGATTGCCAGCTTCCACAGTTCTTTGGTGTTTCTTTAAAAATACTCCAATTACTTGATTCAGATTCACCAACAACTGACCCATGAGTTTTGAGAAAATATCTTTCTAAGCGCATGTTCTTGATTATCATTTTGAGAGCATTGACTCCCCACTAAAGTAATTAGCTTTTTAGATTTTTACTTTCCTAACCTTGAAAAATTGCACCCCAATGACATAAATGGTCTTAAAAATCTTTAATTTATACCTGTTTCAATAGAATTGAAACACCAATGCATTTTTTTTTGCTTTTCAATTTAGCACTGACTAATCTTTACTGAACTTTGTTCTGTGCACTTCGTGTCTGCCTAATTATTCTGGATAGATAATTAGAATTTCAGAAAGCTTTCTGTGCAGCAGCTCCCTAGAGCCATTGACTGCAGGCTTATTGACAAACATCGTACCATTTCAGTTCCAAAATAAAGCCCAAAGCAAGTTTATGATAATCACATCAGCTTTATATTTTCTCAAATTTGCTACTTACATAAATCTCTGATTTGTTCTAATAGGGATAACAGTGGCATAGCAGTAATGTCACTGGGCTAGTAATTCATGCCAGCACTGGTTCAAAGCTAGCCCTAGCATCTGGTGGAATTTAAATTCAGTTGATAAACAATTAAGGTCAAAAGCTAGTCTCCCCATACTAGTAACCATGAAAACATCATTCTTAAGATAGGCTGGGACTTTTTTCCATGTAGCATCGGAGGCTGAGGGGTGACCTTATACAGGTTTATAAAATCATGAGGGGTGTAGACAAAATGAATAGCCAAAGGTCTTTTCTCAAGGGCAGAGGAAGTCCAAAACTAAAGGGCACAAGTTTAAAGGTGAGAGGGGAAAGATTTAAAAGGGACATAAGGAGCAACGTTTTCACACAGAGGGTGGTGCATGTGTGGAAGGATCTGCCACAGGAAATGGTAGAGGTGGGAATAATTACGACATTTAAAAGACATTTGGACAGGTACATGAATAGGAAAGATTTAGTGCGATATGGGCCAAATGCAGGTGAATGGGACTAGTTCAGTTCAGTCGGTGCGGACGAGTTGGACCAAAGGGTCTGTTTCCGTAATGTATGTCTCTGACTCTATGCCTCTATAGTTGTAAACTCACTTATGCACTCTAAGGAAGGTAATCTGGCCTATGACTGACTCCACAGCTATATGGTTAACTCTTAGCTGCCCTCCGAATGGTTTTGAACGCCAATGGCAATTAGGAACGGATAAAAAATTGTGGGCTTGCCAGCAATGCCCACTTCCCATTAGAGAACAAGCACAAACTTTCAAGTGAATTTCAGACACATGTGACATACCTGTGAAGCTCTCTCAGATCCTGCAAGGTCAATCATGAATAGGCGTCCAATTCGTACCTCCTGCAAAATGTTTTTGATGCGACTCTTCTGCCTAACAGTGACTTGCAGGACAGCGTGAGACCGAGAAGAGGTTTTGTTGGCTGCTGTGGGTTCCTGCGTTCTCTGCTTGTTGCCTTTCACCAACAGCTGCATTATCTAATCAGAAAGAAAAGATTCAGTTCAGACTATGTAGAATTTACAGCATGGAAACAGGTTACTGAGGCTAACAGGTCTTTGCAAGTGTTTCTGTTCCACCTTAGCCTTCTCCTGGCCTTCTTCATCAAACCACATCAGCATTCCATCCTCCCTAATGTGCGTATTTAGCTTTCCCTTAAACTATTCACCTCCTCGCAAAGCTTTCCTGCTTTTTTTGCAGTGATTCTCTGTCTTTTTAACAACATGGAGACTGAAACATTGTACTACATCCAAGTGTGGTGTCATTGTTTAGGGTATTATTTCTAGCAGTATACAAAAATTAAAAAAAGTTAAAATTGTAAATATGGCATTGATGAAAATATTGCACAACTGCACCTTATTTCGTAACACCCAGCTGCAGTACATGGCAGTTGAGTTAAATAAATATACAAACATACTCATAACAATTAATGCAATAAGAAACATCCAGCTACAAAGATATATCACTACAGACAATACATAGCCGGAATTTCTGTGTCATTTGCATTAGGTTTTCTACATGCGCTACATGTTACTTTCACTGTAAATATTTTACTTTTTTAAAAGGCAAACTGTTTATTTCATCAAAAAGCATAATTTACATCAAGGCAAAATTAAATGCTGACATACACAAACATAGGAATCAGGAGTTGGAATAGGCCATTTGGCCCCCATTGTGTCTGCTCTACCGTTTGATAATATGGTGCTGATCTGAATGCAGTTTCAACTTCACTTTGCTGTCCGTCCCCCATAACTGGGGGTTCCTTTGTCAATCAATAATCTCTCTAACACAATTTCGAATATGCTAAATCACCCAGCCTTCACTGCTCTCTGGGGGAACAAAAAATCCACAGACAAATGACCCGATGAAGAAAACTGCTTATCTCAGTTTTAAACAGGAGACCTCTAATTTTTAAACCGAGCCTCCAGGTGTACTTGGAAGGCCTAAGCTATAATCCCAACACTGATCAGTACACTCAAATCATTGAATAAAATATCAGTAAAACCTTGTACAATCTAATTGGGTAAATTCTGTTTTCTTTAATTTGTTGAACTGAATTATCTAAGATTATCAATTCCTCACAGATCCATTTATAGGGTAGGTTAGAGCTCTGGCTTCAGCTACCCAGATTTTTTGTAATCATGGAAAAGATTCCAATACCTTAAAGTGTAAATTGTACAAGATCATAAAATATTTAATTTACAAATACTGAAGATCATGGACATAAAGATTTTGAGTACACCTTGTGGACTGAACATGTTCTACTTGAAAACTTAGTGATGTCTGCAGATGTTTCCATTTAGCTGCAAGTGATATGAAATTTAAAGCAGAAATGCCTCACATTAAGCAATTACTGATTTCTCATGAATTTTCTTTTTATTAATTCACGTACAATGCTGGCTAACCAGCATTTATTGACCCGACCCCAAATTTCCATTTTGCTCTAAGCATTAGACTACCAGGAATTAAATGCTATTCTTGACAGCCTCTCGTTTTCTTTTTCTGAAGGTCTAGCGAAACATTGGACGGCTGAGTGGGGAGGGAGGGCAAGTGTGATTTCACTCAAAACTGTCAGCATGCAGTGACAACAATTTCAGGATGCCAAACCTGTGCAAATTAGTCAGGGAATCCTAAAGTCTGTACTCATTCATAGAGTCATAGAGTTATACAGCACACAAACAGACCTTTCAGTCCAACTCATCCGTGCTGCGAAGATACCTTAAGGTGATCTCGTCCCATCTGCCAACATTTGTCCCACATGCCTCCAAACCTTTTCCACTCATGTACCCACTCAGATGCCCTTTAAATGTTGTAATCATACCCACCTCCACCACTTCCTCCGACAGCTCACTCCGCACACACACCACCTTCTGTGTGAAAAAGTTGCCATTCAGGTCCTTTTTAAATTTTTCCCCTCTCACCTTAGAACATAGAACATAGAATTCCAAGAACAGGCTGCATAGTGGACCGCAATTCCTTGCTTTCAGAGCTGGCAATCATGATATTAATGTACATTTCAAATTTCCTGTCTCTATATTGTAACTGGGGAGCCCTTAAAATATTACACCTTTTTCTACTGAACGTAACCAATTTGGTAACCGCATTGTGAGTAATCAAATCTGATGAGCAGAACTGGCCTTGAAAATTAATTTTGATTAATTATGCAGCACTGCTAAATCATTTATTAGATTTTAAAGGATTTTTCGAATAACAAACTTTTAGAAAAAGATCAAAATATCTTACATTCTACGTTCATCACGTGTATGTCCCAGTCTTTCATTTGTCATATGTGCAAATTTTCAAGTAATTTTATTTTAATGCTTTCTGTTTTCTGATTGTTCAGCTGTAAAAATCCATTAATCAGCAGCTATACCTTCAACTAGTTAGACCTAATACTCTGAAATTTCCTCCTTAAATATTTCCCATTTCCAGCTGCCTTCTTTTAAGACCATCCTTAAAACTCATCTCTGACCAAGTCTTTGGTCACTGTTCCAAATATTTCAATTTTTGACTCAATATTTTTTTTCTATAAATCAAAAATGCAAAAATAATAAAACTGGAAGCATACAGAATTGAAGGTGCATGGTTGAAGGTTTCAAGATGTGCATGCATTTCTTAGCAAATAGAGAGGAAATACACATAATGTGTACATATTCCCCTTGGTAGAATCTGGCTAATGGTGCCCTCTAGAGATCTGCAGTGGAGCCTCAGATTTTCATTATATCTATAAATGACCTGGATGTAGGAACACATTGCCATATATTCATGTTTATTGAATATATTACGTTAGATGGAACACTAAACATTGTTTGGACGGGAGCAGAAAGATGCAAAGTTGCAATGGATTAAATGAATGGGAAAAACTGAAGTAGATGGAGTTCAAGTGCTAGGTCTCCTAGTTTGCACCTAAGAAAGACAACAGTATTTTCTAAACATAGATAACAAGGTGTAGAGCTGGATGAACACAGCAAGCCAAGCAGCATCATAGGAGCAGGAAGGCTTTGGCCTGCTGTGTTCATCCAGCTCTACACCTTGTTATCTCAGATTTTCCAGCATCTGCAGTTCCTACTATCTCTGATACTATTTTCTAAATGGTGAGAATCTAGGAACTGTCGCTGCGCAGAGAGATTTTGAAGATTCATGTACAGAAATCTATATAATCTAGTGGACAAAAAAAACATAATTTTAAAAGCAAATGGCATGTTATCTCCAATACAACTGAACTGGGATAGAAAAAGGTACAAAACATGCTCTGGTTTGACTGAATCAGTAATATTGTGCTCAGTTCTGGGCACTGCATCTCAAAAAAGGATATATTGTATTTTGAGGGACTACAGCAGAGATTCACTGAAATGACACTGGGGCTGAAAGGGTTAACTATGGGAAAGGTTAGATAGATGAGGTTTGTTTTCCCTCGAGTATAGCAGATTAATGGATGATCTAATTGAAGTGCTGAAGATGATTAAAGTATTTGGCAAGGTGGATAAAAACAAACATTTCCTCAGCAATGTAGTCCAGAGCATAACCTTAATACCGGAGCTAAACTGTTCGAGGGTGATGTTGAGAAGCAAATGTCACACAAAAGGTAGTGGAAATATGAAACTCTTTCTTTCAAAAACTATTGGGGCTAGGTCAATTGAAATTTTCAAAACTGAGATTGTCAGTTTTATGAGGCATTAATGTTGTCCAACTGGATGAGGCAACACTTGTCTGGTTCCATTTTCATTTACCATTACAGCCAGAGAGTTACTTGCAATGGTTTCTCTTCCTTCTCCCACATCGTGATTTCTGGTATCCACCTATTTCTCATCCTTTGTCACAACATCTGAAGACATCACAAATTCCCATATGAATGCTTATGACACCCACCATTCTATTTCACCACCATCAGTCTTGACTGATCCACCAGTCCTAAAAATCATCAGACTGCTTGCCAACATCCAGAATCGAATGAAGATGAATTTCCTCCAACAACATAGTTTTGGATCTCTATCATTACCTGCCTTCAAAAAACAATGACTCCATCCCTCTCCATGGCAAATGCCTGAAGTTAAACGAAATTGTTTGTGACCTCAATGTCTCCTGACCACAGTTATTTTCTTCATTCTTTCATGAGACATGAACATCACTGTCAAGGCCAGCATTTGTTGCCCATTTCTAACTGCCCTTGAACCAAGTGGCTTGCTAGGAAATTTCAAAGGCAATTAATATTCAAACACATTTCTGTGTCTAGAGTCACGTGTAAGTCAGACTAGGTTCAGATGGCGGATTTTCTTCCCTAAAAGGACATAAGTGGACCAGAAGAGTTTTTATGACAACATATGATATTTTCATAGTCACCGCAACGGACTCTAGTTTTCAATTTCAGACCTTCATTACAATCGTAACAAAACGGACTACCAATATTCAACTTTCATTAAAAACTGAAAGAACTGCAGATGCTGTAAATCAGAAGAAAAACAGAAATTGCTGGAAAAGCTCAGAACTCTGAGGATGGGTCACTCGACCCGAAACTCGACCCGTTAATTCTGATTTTTCTTCACAGATGCTGCCAGACCTGCTGAGCTTTTCCAGCAATTTTCTGTTTTTGTTTCAATTTTCATTATCTGACTTTAATCCCTGAGATTTTAATGGATTAAAAATGATATTAAAAAGGACACTGCTGACCTAAAATGGCTGCAGAGATCACCTGACGAACCCAGGCAACTCATATGGATTATGTAAAACTGGCTGCCTTGAAATTAAGAGACAACAAGGTGCAGGGCTGGA
>NC_063354.1:20867725-20886303 GCF_021869965.1 Rhincodon typus | reverse complement strand
CTGCTCCTATGATGCTGCTTGGCCTGCTGTGTTCATCCAGCCCTGCACCTTGTTGTCACGGATTCTCCAGCATCTGCAGTTCCTACTATCTCTGCCTTGAAATTAACATTTGTATCAAAGGCACTGAAACTCAAAGACACGTCAAGTCACTCACATTACCTGTTTTACTCATACTTGCATAACTTCACATATTGCGAGATGAAAGCTTGCCCACGGAGTGAACGGTTTGAAAAAGACTGTGCAACTACACCTATGATAGGCAAACGAACCACATTTCAGTCACTTGTTTTAACCAAAGAAGCAGAGAAAATGCAATTTGGATTGATAACAGCAAGGATGTTGGAAGCTCTCTCTCTTGCCTGCAATCTCCCTCGAGCTCAGAAAGTAGCCAATGAAAAGTAACTTGGAACAACAACATTGATTCACCAAGAACTCCAAGATTCTTGTAGCTTCATAACTCCCAAGCAAACAGGATAATAGGTCATCAGCTAGGACTCAGGTTTCACTCTTGTACCTTTAAGATTAAAAAATATGTAACTGTAACTGTCTTTGCCTTTCTTTTTGCACTTGAGACCTCCCTCCCCGAACTTGCCAGCTTCTTTGGAAGATAATTTCCTGTGTTTGTAATTTGATTTTATTATTTTTATTGGACAGTAGGTAACAAAACCTCATTATCTTCACTCACAAAAAAAACCTTGGAATTGATTTGGCTTATGAAGTTTAATGAAGTGGGATGGCTACGTGCTTAAACAAACTTATAGCAAATGTTTGGCGGGGATTATAAAAAAGGAGAGCTGGGATCCCCACCGCTCACCTGGTGGTATCAATTCACACCAAGTCTCATTCACCTATCATACCATCCAGTGCTTGTTGACGTGCCCTAGCCTCAGTTAAGCAACCCCTCAGTTTTAAAATTCTCATCTTTGTTTTTAAATTTCTCCATGACCTTGTTCCATCTTTGGAATATGCATTCCTCCAACTGCAGTTTCTTGAGCATTGTACATTTTAATCATGTCATCTTTTACAGTCCTGCCTTAGGGTCTCAAGGCCTTAGACACCACCCCAACACTCCCCCCTGCCAAATTTTTCCATCCCTCCACACCTCTCTTGGCTTTTTAAAGTCTTTTAATAATCTGTCCTATTAACTCCTTATGTTCTGTTAAAATAAATGCACTATCAAATTTTAACTTCCACCACCTGAGTGTTATACCTGAGGCCGTTCATGAATTAAAATAGATCTAAAAAGATGATGAATAGTGACTTAAAATGGCTGCCATAATCACCTGACCACTGATTGGCACAAGGTCAGGAGATCAATCTTGCATAGATAAAACTGTCTGCACTGTACTTACTGGGTCCATAGCAAGAAATTCGCAAGTCCATTTTTAATTTACTCTTGTATAATAGGTGCACATTTTGGACATCAAAGATTTCCTGCAATTGTTCAATTTGGAAAGATAATGGATCCAGAATTGGGAATGGACACAATAAACCATATTTCAATAGTGGCTCAGCACTTGGAACATAGAGAAATAAAATGGATTTGTAAGCAAAAAACTGGAAGACTCTATCTCTTTATCTGTTTCCACCAGGATTTTGAAAACAGAGCTCAGTGAAAAATCAAACTGGGAAAACAACCATTCACTGAGAATAGAGAGGCATTGAAAATTTTCAGCATTCTGAGGAATCCAGTTAACAATTAAACAAATTTGGCCTCAGCTTCAATTTTGAACACCTCAAGGATCTAAAAACTTTTAAACTGCATTACCTTTATTATTTGTCTGTATCAGATACTTTCACCATTTGGCTGCATTTCTATGTCTATGTTAACGTCAAACTTTTATTTTCTGTTTCGCAGAATTAGTTGATAATAAAATTCCTCTTTCTTTCACTCAATAAAACCTTGTAGTTTGCTCCTTTATTTTGATCTAGTTAATTACATTTTTAATTGATGCTTGATACAGCTGCGTGCTTGAAAGAAATAAAAATATTTGATATGACTGATTGAAAGGGGTTTAAAAAGAAGAAAGCCAAATTAACCCTCCTCTCCTGGTCATAATAGTTGCTAGGTGTCATATTTTGTTTGATAACACTACTGTGTAGAGCCTTGGGCTGTTTTACTATGTTAAATGCACTACATAAGTATAGTTCTTGCTGTTGGGTAACAGACCCAGGACAGCTAAATAGAGTTAATTCATAGGACAGAACTTAATATTCTGCCCACGGTGAGTTTGGTGGCAAGGGCAAAAATTAATCAGGACAGAAGGTAGTGAGTGGAGCTGGCCCCCATTTCAATTAAATCCATCGTGGTTAGGCCTGTAAATGGCTTTCTCAACCAGCAGCCAACTAAATTAAGTTAATTCATACTTCAAGGTACCATAAGATCCCCACTGGTTTTAACACAGCATTGGGACAGTGGTGGGGGGGGGATCTACCCATCCATTTGTTCATCCATCCATCATGCAGGGAGAATGACACACAGGCCTACGTGGAGTAGGCTGTGGACTCCCGGAGGACGGGGGAAGGTTCCCTTATTCAAAGTGGAGCCAGGTATCAGGAAGGGGGTCCTGCTCCTCATGGCACCCCTCCCATTATCACACAATAGGGACTAGAGTACGGAAATGATGCTAGGCTTTGGGCAGGGCATTCTTCCTGACAGCAGCCACTGCCTCCTCAATGGCACTGCCATATAACAGAGCTGCCTTATAGGCCGTTATAGTCCTTGGTCTTAGAGAAGAGCTGCTGCTCTCTGGTATTTATCCGAGTGATGTTTAAGTCAGTGGATGTTCCCTAAAAGAGTGGGGCTCCTGCCAGCTTTCCAGCCAAAGGGCAAGACACTGTCATCGCCATTGAACATAAGCCATGGTCTAATTGAATGATGGAGCAGGCCTGGGGTGTATAATGGCCTCTTCCTGATCCTCTGAGGTGCTTTGGTTCATGAATCCATGTTTAAGGTGCTACTTCAAAATAAGAAACGATGATATATAGCTTAAACGTGGCCATTAAATTTCAATGCAAATTGTCCACAAGAGAATCTCTACGTAAGTAAATCTGCTTCTTGAAAAAGTTTTACATTGTTCAAGGCTGTGGTTGAGATTTGTGCACTGTAAATGAGCATTTTTGGGAATATGATGTTTACTTTAATATTAATGATTTCATGGTAACAAGGTAGTTCACTAAAAGTCAACTGTGAATTCTCAAATCAGCATAATGCACTCTTTCAATTTAATATAAGGCATCCACTGCTCATGATGTGGTCCCCTCTATAAGTTGAAAGACCAAACACAGGCTGGTTGACTGCTTTACTGAATATCTTTATTAAGTCTGCAAAGGTGACTTTGATTTTCCGGTCATTACTTATTTTAATTCTTCATCTCACTCTGACTTCACTGTCCTTGGTCTTCCACATTGTTCCAATGAAGCCATAGCAACAACATTACTTCATCTTCAGATTTGACATTTTACAGCATTCCACATTACACACTGACTTTAATAATTTCAGATCATAACCTTTACACCCATTTATTCTCATCTGAGCTCAATCTTTTGTTTGTTTACTTGTCACATCATCACCCTCTTTTGTAATTGGTCCTTTTGTGTCATTATGACATTCTTGCCTTCCACCCTTTTATTCTATCCTCCTCTCCTCCCTTTCCCTGCCATCTGTACGCTTAAACATCTTCAATCTGTAACATTTTCCAGTTCTCCTGAAGGATTACTGTCCAAAAAAATTAATTCTGTTAATTCAGTTTCTCTCTCCACAGATTCTGAGTGACCTGATGGATAGTTGCAGCATTTTCTAAAAATGCTGTAGATTTCCAGCATTTGGAGTACTTTGCCTTAGGAATGCAGTTATTTGTTGAACCCAGGTAAAGGAATCAAACTCAGTAAACTCAAACAAAGCAACAGTTAGATTTAAAATAAATTAGTTCCATAGTCAGTGAAGATTAACCTGTTATTTTGATCTTTCAGAAGGATACAGTTCACCTTCAAAATGCAAAATGATGGTAAGTACTTTATTCACTGATAAGTTCTACCATTACCAGTGTTTACATGACAAGAGATACTTGAATGTAAGAAATTATCTTAGAATATTATTGGGGTTTCTTTCAGATTAAGTGATCTTGATGCATGTCTGATGGAAAACTGAACGCGGCCTTCCAGACCTTCCCACATCTCATTAATTAAAGAGAAAATATTGAGGGAATAAATAAAGCAACTTCAAAGTTTAACATAAAATATTTCACAGTTAGCAACTGCTTTATGGATAGAAATATCTGTGTGAGGAATGGGAAGCACAGAATTATTCATTGTTACTAAATATTTCTAATTATGAAAACAGTTGTGGAAATTTCAAAAGCACTTAGTCCCTGTACTGATCTTCACCAAATAATCTCCTTTGGAGCTCATTAATTCCTCTAATCTGCAGCAGATAAGAATCTATGACAGCATGGATCATTGTGACATGCCAATACCGGGCTATATTTTTATCAAAAATGTCCCATTGTCATACTTTTAGTGCCAAACATGATTGATAACCCAAAGACAAATCCATTAACAATTAAATCACCGAACATTTGTTTGCAAAACTAGGAAAATGACACACAAGACAGCATGACCATCTAAATGGATGCTTGTTGATTTAGCTGCTGACCTCATAATGATCTAATCTGAACCAGTTTTGAATGGCAATTGTTGCCCTGTCATTGCAGCCATGAGCATTTTCTTTCCAATAATCAATTTGCATTTAATGCTTGTTAAATACAGGATATGGGGCTGTCAACCATGGTATTTAAAATTTACTGTATGATTAAGCCTAATGACAGAAATAAAATGTAGGGTTGGATGGTAGTCTGGATCAGAATTTACATTTATCAATATTAATACAATCACAGAATGGTTACAGGACAGAAGGAAGCCATTTGGCCCTTCATGTCTCTATTAACTCCTTGAAAGAGCAATTCATCTGGAACCACTCCTCCACCCTTTCCATGCAGCCCTGCAAACTTTTGTTTATTCAGCTAAATACAGGCAGTCCCCAGGTTGCGAATGGGTTCCGTTCTGGAGTCTGTTCACAAGTTGATTTGTTCGCAACTTGGAACACAATACAGGACAATATGAAGGAACTGTTCCTAAGTACGGGAAATGTTCATCTGTCTGATCTTTAAAATTACACTCCTATATGAGATCATGTGTGTAAGCGTGAGCACTTATAAGTCAGACATTTGTAAATCAGGGACCTTCTGTGTTCAATTTAGTTTTGAAAGCCACAACAGAATCTTCCCCTATCAGACTGCCAGGCAGCACATTCCAGATGCCAACCACTCACTGTATAAAAATGTTTTTCCTCATTTTAGATCTTTTGCTATTCACCTTAAAACTGTGTCCTCTGATTAGCAACCCTTCTATCAATAGGAACTGTCTCTCCCTATATTATTCTGGACAGACCCCCTCATTGTTTGGAACACTCAACTTTCTCTTCTCTGAACAAGATCAATCACAGCTTCTCCAATCTATCAATGACACCAAAGTCCTTCATCCCTGCAACCTTTCTTGTAAACCTTTTCTGCAGCCTCTCTCCTGCCATTACATCTCCACTCATGTCATGCTCTAAATTGGACACAATGCACCAGTTGAGGCCAAATCAGCATTTGGTAAAGATTCACCAATACTCCCTTGCTTTTGTGTGTGGTACCTCTATATATGAAGACTAGGATCCTGTAAGCCTTCATGTGTCTTGTCACCTTCGATGATTTATGCATATATAACCGTAGGTCTCTTGGTTTCTGCGCATCAGTTAGAGTATTACCTTTATTTTGCATAGCCTGTCTCTGTTCTTCGATTCAAATTTTTCACTTCAAATCCTCTGCAATAAATTTCATCTGCCCCATGTCCACTTAGCTATGTCATCAAGTCCATCATAGACCCCACTCTGTTCACAATAGTTCCAAGTTTTGTGTAACCTGCAAATTCTGAAATTGTGCCCTGCACAACCAAGTCCTCATTATTAATACAGGTAAAGAAAACAGTGATTCTGGTGCTGACCTCACTAAGTATCATCTTCCAGTCCAAAAGACAACCAATAATCTGTTTCCTCTTACTCAGTCAACTTAGTACCTATGCTGCCACTGTTCCTATTCCATGGGTTTACATTTTGTTGACAAGGCTTTTATGTGGTACCTTATCAAAATCTTTTGGAAGTCCATGTATACCACATTTATCCTCATAACCTATCAATCTTTTGTCATCTCATTGCTTATGATCATTCTTTTGAAGGATTAAAAATCACTGTTAACACAATTTTTCAATGTTATCCAACATATTTCAGCCCTTCCTGCCTGGCCATTCATCTTTGAATATTGATAAATCCAATGTATCACAATCTATTTTGTTCTGCTCTGAGCTTTCTTCAGGGGTGCCAATTTTTATTAGTTAATCAATGGGGGTTGTTCATTCTATATCTTGTGACACCCAATCTGCTCCCAAATTAATGTCTTTACAATTTTGTCAACATGATCAAAGAAATTATTTCACCCTTTGTTGATTTTTCCAAGTTCAGTTTCCTATCCCAGTAGGATGCTTGCTAATTTTGAGTTTTCTTTCAATAGGATCCATTAATATAGACCGTCCTTCCAACAACATTGGCATTCATTAACAGCAAATGCATCAAACTATTAAGCATTCAGCTTCATTTGACACAGGGTGTTAACTAAAGACTACATTTACATAACAATATTAAATGTAACAAAAAGTACCCTTTGGCTGTCTAAACCCCCTCTCTTCTTAACCCCCTCCAATGATCTGTCTTTTAAGTTTCTACTTCAAAACTAATCTTGAACATGCTTTTTGTTAACTGTCCCAATATCTCTACATGGTCCGGTATGTATATTTGGTATTGTTCTTGTGAAACATCTCAGGACATTTTACTACTTTACAGATGCTACACAAACAGAAACATTTTAACAAAATAAGATGTCGGGGGCAAGTGAGGAGGGGGAGTGTTTTTTTTAAAATTAGGGACAACATTACAGCTGTACTTAGGGAGGATATTCCTGGGAATATGTCCAGGCAAGTGATTTGGTTGGAACAGAGAAATAAGAAAGGGAAGATCACTTTATTGGAATTGTACTATAGATCCCCCAACAGTCATCAGGAAATTGAACAACAAATAGTAAGATCTCAGTTATCTGTAAGAATAACAATGTGGCAATGGTAGGGGATTTTAACTTTCTAAGTATTCACTACAGCTGCCAATGTTAAGGGCTTGGATGGAAAGGATTTGTTAAGTGTGTACAAGAAAATTTTCTGATTCAGTATATGGATGTACCTACGAGAGAAAGTGCAAAAATTGACCTACTCTTGGGAAACAAGGCAGGGCAGGTGACTGAGGTGTCAGTGGGGGAGCACTTTGGGGCCAGTAGCCATAATTCTGATAGTTTTTAAATCGTGATGGAAAAGGATAGACCGGATCTAAAACTTAAAGTTCTAAATTGAAGGAAGGCCAATTTTGACAGTATTAGGCAAGAACATTCAAAAGTTGATTGGTGTGGATGTTTGCAGGGAAAGGGGTGTCTGGAAAATGGGAAGCCTTCAAAAATGAGATAACAAGAGTCCAGAGACAGTACGTTCCTGTTAGGGTGAAGGACAAGGATGGTAGGTGTAGGGAATGCTGGATGACTTGAGAAATTGAGACCCTGGTCAAGAATAAGAAGGAAGCATATGTCAGGTATAGATAGCAGGAATCGAGTAAATCCCTAGACAAGTATAAAGGCAGTAGGAGTATACTCAATATGGAAATGAGGAAGGCAAAAAGGGGACATGAGGTAGCTTTGGCACATAGGATTAAGGAGAATCCAAAGGGATTCTACAAATACATTAAGGACAAAAGGGTAACTAGGGAGAGAATATGGCCCCTTAAAGATCAGCAAGGTCATTGAGTATGAAACCACAGGAGATGGGGAAGATATTAAACAGGTATTTTGCATCAATGTTTACCGTGAAAAAGGATATGGAAGATAGAGAAGGTGGGGAAATAAATGGCAACATTTTGAAAAATGTCCACATTACAGATGAGGTGATACTGGACGTCTTAAAATGCATAAAGGTGGATAAATCCCTGGGACCTGATCAGTTGTACCCTAGAATTCTGTGGAAAGCTAGGGAAGTGATTGCTGGACCCCTTGCTGAGATATTTGTATCATCGATAGCCACAGGTGAGATGCCGGAAGACTGGAGGTTGGCTAACGTGGTGCCATTATTTAAGAAAGGTGGTAAGGAAATAGACTGGTGAGCCTGACATCAGTAGTGTGCAAGTTATTGAAGGGGATCCTGAGGGACAAGATTTGCATGTATTTGGAAAGGCGAGGATTGATTAGGGGTAGTCAACTTGGCTTTGAGGGTCGGAAATCGTGTCTCACTAACTTGATTGAATTTTTTGAAGAAGTAATGAAGAGGATTGATGAGGGCAGAGTGGTGGATGTGATATATATGGACTTCAGTAAGGCATTCAACAAGGTTCCTCACGGCAGACTGATTAGCAAGGTTAGATCACATGGTTCAATGACAGGGCGAACTAGCTATTTGGATACGGAACTGACTCAAAGGTAGAAGACAGGGTGGTGGTGGAGGGTTGCTTCTCAGACTGGAGGCCTGTGACCAATGGTGTGCCACAAGGATAGGTGTTAGATTCACTGCTTTTCATCATTTATATAAATGATTTGGATGTGAACATAAGAGGTATGGTTAGTAAGTTTTCAGATGACACTAAAATTGGAGGTGTAGTGAACAGCCAAGCAGGTTACCTCAGAGTACAACAAAATCTTGATCAGATGGGCCAATGGGACAAGGAGCCAAAGAGTGGCACATTGAGTTTAATTGAGATAAATGTGAGGTGCCGAATTTTGGAAAGGCAAATCAGGGCAGGACTTATACACTTAATGATAAGGTCTTGGGGAGTGTTGCTGAACAAAGACCTTGGAGTGCAGGTTCATAGTTCCTTGGAAGTGGAGTACTCAGTAGACAGGATAGTGAAGAAGTCATTTGGTATGCTTGCCTTTATTGGTCAGTGCATTGAGCATATGAGTTGAGTGGTCATGTAGCAGCTCTACAGGACACTGCTGAGGCCACTTATGGAATATAGCGTGCAATTCTGGTCTCCCTGTTATAGGAAGGATGTTGTGAAACATGAAAGGGTTCAGAAAAGATTTACAAGGATGTTGCCAGGGTTGGAGGGTTGAGCTATCGGAAGAGGCTGAATAGGCTGGGGCTATTTTCCCTGGAGCGCAGACGCGGAGGGGTGACGTTATAGATGATTATAAAGTCATGAGGGGTATGGAGAGGGTGAAAAGCCAAGGTCTTTTTCCCAGGGTAGGGGAATCCAAAACTAGAGGACGTAGGGTTAAGGTGAGAGAGGAAAGATTTAGAAGGGACCTAAGGGCCACCTTTGTCACACAGAGGGTGGTGCATGTATGGAATGAGCTGCCAAAGAAAGTGGTGGAGGCTCGTACAATTACAACATTTAAGAGGCATCTGGATTGGTATAGGAATAGGAAGGGTTTAGAGGGATATGGGCCAAATGCTGGTAAATGGAATTGGTTAATTTAGGACATCTGGTTGGCATGGATGAGTTGGACTGCATTGGTCTATTTCCATGCTGTACCACTCTATGACTCTGTAAATGGGAAGATAGTAATTGATAATCATTTGTGATGCAAATATGCTCATTTGTGCTTGCTGTTCATGACCTTAAAACTCAATAGTTCACTCTGCATAATCAATTGCTTTCCAATATTGATATTCCATAGCACAGTCAAAAATTTTAATATATTATTTATATCAAATATGTATAAAATATTTTTCTTGTATGATTGGTATTCCAACAGTATCACAGGCATTACACTGGCTAAATATGTCAAACTGTCAAATGTCCCACATCCATGTGGCACAGGATATTAAGTAAGTGACACAAAAGCATCGCAGATCAAATTCATACTACAAAATAGGTAATTAGCTATTACTTTTGAGCCAATGCATTTATTTAATTATAACATATTTCTGAAACATATTAGATATTGTATAAAACTGTTCATTGAAGCATAAACTGCTCAACCAATGTATAACTAGCAATCTGTACTCTATACAGTGTGACTTAACACAACCAATAATCTATCCGAATTACTGAAGCACAGTAAATCTTTACAGATCAAAACTGAGAAGAGTCAAACAACTCTATAGCATCACAACTACATGTGAAACCTCATAAACACATCATGAAATGTACTACCAATTATGTACTTCTTTATTTTTTCATAATTTAAAAATATTTACAGGCTATTTTATTCTAACAGCATGAATGCAAAACTTACAATGGATGTACTTTACAAAATATTTTGTCAAAACACAACTGAATTGCACATGAACTGTGTGTATAACACAGAAGGTTGTGTGCCACTGATTTAATTTACACTCCAGAAAGAACACTAACTGATGAGAATTCCATGTACAAATGAGCTATTGCAGACAATAAACCAAATGCAGTATCCATCCCCACAGTGAAATTTTATTTCTACCACAATCTACAATGCAAACATCGTACAGTTCAGGTTTGAAGCTCTTTTGGAATGTGATGCACTACTGATATGTCAAATGATAAGTCCGTGCAGTCGATTATCAGAACATATGCAGTAAAAATGTCACTGAATACTAAATAAAATTAATTTACAAAGCATCATTAACATCACAGCAAATCAATCAATACATCAGATCAAGGGGACATTTTCTGAATACTGGCTAATCTCAAACGCCACAGTTGTGTGTTTAGCTGTTACCTGGTTTTGAAGGTCATTGAGTTACTCTCCTAATTCAAAACAAAAATAAAATTCTGGAAATACCTATCAGGCCACAAAGCTTCAGTGAAGAGAGGAATGAATAATGAAATGAAATGTCAGCAGCCTGAAACATTAACTCTGCTTCTCTCTCCATGGATGTGGCTGGACCTGTGAGTATTTCCAGCATTTTCTGTTTAAATTTCATATTTCCAGCATCGGCAGCATTCTGCTTTTCAATGAGCTGCTTCCTGAATCTAACTAGGCCCTGAGCTCAGTTGTCATTCCATTGTTGTTTGTTAATCATCAAGCATTTGTAATTATATAATTCCATATTTGATTGGGTAGTAGTGGAAGGATGTTTTTTGGAATGGAAGGTTGTGACTGTTGGTGTTCCACAGGGATCAGTGCTGGGAACTCTGTTGTTTGTGATCTACATAAATGATTTGGAGATCTAATGTAGCTGGTCTAATTAGTAAGTTTGTGGATGATACAAAGATTGGTGGAGTTGCAGATAGTGAGGAAGATTGTCAGAGGATACAGTAGGATATAGATCAGTTGGAGGCATGGGGAGAAAAATGGCAAATGGAGTTTAATTTGAACAAACATGAGGTGATGCATTTTGGAAGGTCAAGTACAAGTGGAAATTATACAGTGAATGGCAGAACCATTAGGAGTATTGATATGCAGAGGGATTTGGATGTGCAGGTCCACAGATCAATGAAGGTGGCAGTGCAGATAGACAAGGTAGTAAAAAAGGTTATGGCGTGCTTGCCTTCATTGGAAGGGGCATTGAATATAAGAATAGACAAGTTATGCTGCAGCTTTATGGAACTTTAGTAAGGCCACACTTGGAATATTGCACATAGTTCTGGTCACCACACTACCAGAGGGATGTGGACGCTTTGAAGAGGGTACAAAAAAGGTTTACCAGGATGTTGCTTGGTACGGGAGATTTTAGCTATGAAGACAGGTTGGATAGCCTGGGTTTGTTTTCACTGGAACACAGGAAGTAGAGGGGCGACCTGATAGAAATTTATAAGATTGAGAATGGCATGATTAGAGTGTAAAGTATGAGGCTTTTTCCCAGGACGGAGGATTTAATTACTAGGGGACACCAGTTCAACATGCGAGGGGCAGGGAGGAGTTTAAAAGAGATGTGCAAGGCAAGGTTTTCACATAAAGGGTGGTAAGTGCATGGAACGCGTTGCTGGAGGAGGTGGAAGAAGACAATTTTAGTGTGGAAGGGCAAAACGTATTGGCGCAGGTTTGGAGGGCCAAAGAACCTGTTCCTGTGCTGTATTGTTCTTTGTTGTTCTTTATTGTGGTCACATGTACCAAGGTACATTTAGAAGTGTTGTTTTGCGGTGCTATACAGGCAGATCATACCATACAAAATGCATCAGTGTAGCAGAACAGAGTGCAGAATAACAGTGTCACAGCCACAGAGAAGGTGCAGAGTGAGAAAGATCAGAATTAACATTTGGAACGTCTGTTTAAAAGTGTCAGAAAAATCTTTCCATTTATACATTTGACACATCAAAATCTGGTAACTAGAATGTAAAATCTTGAACAAGGCAAACATTCTTAAAACCTTTAGCTATTTGTCTGTCTGTCAACAACCCTTTACCATCCTTAAGTATTTCCTACCCTGGTTCTTTCAGCTGTTTCCTGTCCCACAAATGTACTAATTGTACAAACCTTGTGCATGTCTTATTGCTATTTTACAGATCAATTTCTTCCAGTTTGTTCCCTGATTAATGAAGCATTGATTTAAGCTGCAGTATCAAAATAATGAACAACTCACCACAGTTTTCCTGCACCACCTGATATTGTCCAAAGTATTTTTGTTGATAGCAAGAAGTAATGGTAAACATTTGCCTTTTACCTCTTTGGCATTAATAGTTGACACTTCAGTAATTCCTGCAATTTGGATCCCGCCTTTGGAGTCCTCTCGGAGATCTAGGAAGCCGGATGACGGATTGAGTAGATCCCGTATCATCTCATTATAAATCTGAGAAGGAAAATAAAGAAGTAAGGATATAGGAGAATCACAAAGAGTTCAGAAATTCTTTGTACCTGGCTTTAATAGGAAACCAAGCAAAGTTTTTGTGGTAGCAAAATTAGTAAAACTTGGCTTTCTATCTTCATTGCCATTGTTTGTCCACTGTATCAGATCTCACAAGTGATCCCGCACCCATTCTGCTGCCAGTGAAGATGAAAAGGAGATGACAGTCTGCATAATGCACAAAACCTTCAGCTGGGAAACATTACTCCATACATTTGGAAATTGTCCGAAATGCTTCACTTGCAAAGAGTAATAGTGACTTCCAAAGCCAATGCAAGGGTTTGTATGGCTGAAGCACACTATAAACACTGAAGCTTCATTTGAGTGCACAGTTTTAGTATTCATTTGGGCAGCCAAGTTTGAGACAACACATACAGCAGCTTGACGAACTTCCTCTGATTGTTGTCAAGGGTCTGTAGAAATGTAAGTGCACAGCTGAGGCGTAATGAATGCTTTCTTACTTGTTAATGTGCCTGACTTTGGGAGCCTGTGCTTTTGTACAATATTTTGCAGAACCAAATGAGGCAAACATGACTTACGTAGCGGTCAGGGTGATGTAAAATAAATGAGTTCCACTTTACTTTACTTTACACTTTACTTTGCTGAAAATGTAGGGTTGTCCAGGTTTGTAAGTTGTTTATTGTTTAACTAAATTATATTTGTCTATAGTTCAGTAAACCTTTGCAGAGTAGAGGTTGTCAGGCCGAGTTAAAGAAGATTACCATCCTTTTGGAACTGTTTCTAAATTGAGCAAAGTAGCAACAATGCAATAAACGTTAATAGGCAATGGCATCACTAACAAGCACTGAACAGAGTTTGAGACCATGTAATAAAATAAACATGTTTATTACCTAATTTAGGCACCTTTTTTGTCATACCATGATGAAAATGTTTACTTCAAATCATCCATAACAGAAATGTAAGGACTATATGTTCTATTTTGGGACATAAACTGGAAAACAGAAGTTTAGAATCTTAGAATCATATGGTACAGAATCATACAGTACAGTTCAGCCCATCAATTCTGTGCGACCATGTTGTGGGTAAACAATCAGCTATAGAATTGAGTGATGTTCAGCCATTAGTTACAAAATAACATGTTACTACTGGAAGAAACAATTTGATATTTTTGAGACTCTTTTTGGCACCAAGTGCCTTTGATTTGGAGAAAAAAATGAAATTGTCCAACAACAGCTCTGGAATGTTCTAAGGTGCTGTTTGTCACAACACTGAGAGGAGAGCAGTTTGCACTCCCAGATCCCCGAAATCCAGAAAGCCAGCCAGAACCCCCTCTCCTTCTCTGTGAGTGGGAGAAAACCTGTACTAAAAGACATTGAACACAAATACAAACTTCTAACTTAACCCAAGACACAGGTCTGACTGACCAGCTACTGAATTGAGGATCATTGTGGTTGACCTTAACGTGATTTAATTGCCAGAGCTAAAATAAGAACAATATGGAAGGCAGTTCATTTTCCCTTAGACTCCAAGGCATTTAAGTAAGTGGAGTTGGAGTTGCTAGAGCCAGTCAGGCACATTTGGTGAGGTGGGGGTCCTCGGTCAAAGTACAGATGGATTTCTTTGCAGGGATTAAGACTGTCTCCCCTGAGCCAGCAGCATCAGCAAGAGAACCTTCCAGGGGAAAAGGATGTCCTTGATCTTCCCAGCAACACTCATGTATTCTACAGCTCCACCACATTCCAACCCCAGGACCACATAATAGTCTGTCCATGGTGCATTCAGCAGCTAAAAATTTTACCAAGAACACTTTATGAATGAATTTAATTAAACATACCAACTCTGAGACTTGACTCACCATCTGTTTTCTTCAGTTTCGGTGCAGCTGTTGCTGTCCATTGAAGTGACAGCACTAATTTACGGCTTACCAAAAAGGAACTAATCTTTATAACTGCAATTGTGTGCTGGTTATTTATATATTGCAACCTGCAATATACAGATTTGTTTAAAAACAATTCTCAAAACATAATGGCTAAATACAAAATAATCTTAGTGAGTTTTGACATCCTAGTGATTGTGATTTAGATAATGTTTAAGAGTTATCAGTTATAATTAACTGCTCATAATTCTTTACTGAAAAGGGTGCATGCCTCAAATGAAGTAAATAAATGAGTAGAGAGTGGTCTAATTAGAAAGAGGAGAAACAATTGATAAGTATTTCCAAGAATAAGAATGAAAGAAAGTTAAGTTATTAAAGAGAATAATATCTACCATTGGAGTTTAGGTCCCTCTTAATCCTTTGACAGATGATTATATTGCAATAGGATTTATCTGTCTCTTTGAACATAGCTGGAGTTCAGCTCATTGCACTTAAGAGAAATACAAATGTTTATATTAATAACTGCTAAAGGCTGCACTTAGTGATGTATCATTTATAATAGAAGTTAATTATTAAAAAACCACCTATGGTCATTTTGGGCACCATCACAGTCTGATTTGAGAATGGAAACAGTTTAGCACACACTATATTGTATTTTTTTCAGCGTTCATATCCCTGCTTTTTCTCTATCGTGACCTCACCATATCTAAATAACGTTTTAAGCATCAGGAATTTCCAAGATTTTGTAATCTAGTCGAGAATCAATTGTGGAGCATGCTTGCCAAGGATAAGATAAGATGGCCGCTTTAAATAGTCAGATCAAGAAACAGTAAAACATTTCTTAATGGCAGCAGCCTTGGAGTTGATACCCAAGTAGCTTGAACTCTGAACCATAAACACTGATTCTGAAGACAAGACTCTAATTTGGGGTTTCCGGGATCTAACAGAACTATTCTTCTTCAATAATATTTATTATGTCTAATTCACAAACAGTCTCCATCTTTTAATTATCCATGTCTTTTGCATTATTTGGAAACAGGATTAAATATCGCTTATAAGAGAGATAAAAATCTATAAAAATCATCTTCACGTTGTCAGATGAATAGAAATAGGATAACGTTTTCATCTGAAGCAGAACTAACTGTGGGTATGGCATCAACAAAGAAACACCTCCATCTGCAACTCAAGGCAATCCCATATAAAATGACATACGATTGACTGTTGAGTACTGTATTTGTATTTTACAAAAAAAAATCTGTTATCATTTCTTTTACTGGTTTAGAAAGATTTTTGAGTTCAAAGGAGGTTTACTAGACTGATACTTACAATGAATGGGTTGTCTTATGAGGAAAGTTTGGACAGATTGAGCTTATTTTCACTGGAGCTCGGAAGACTAAAGTGTGATTTGATTTAGATTTAAATGATTGTGACAAGGTGGCTGTGGAACAGATGTTTACACTTGTGTGCAAGTCCAAAACTAGGGAAGACTGTTTTAAAATGAAAGGTTTCCTTTTTAGGACAGAGATGTAAGGAAACCCTTTTCTCATAGCGTGTTGGGCAACATTGGAACTCTCTGTTTCCAGAAGGTGGTGGAGGCATGATCATTAAATAATTTTAAGGCAGTGTTAGATAGATTCCTGTTAGGCAAGGGAATCAAAGATTATTGGAAGATAGATGGGAATGTGGAATTTGGAACACAAGGACCAGCCATGATCTTACTGAGTGGTGGAGCAGTTTTAAAGGACCAGATGACCTACATTTGCTCCTATTTTGTATGTTCTCATGTAATTTCCCAAATGTAGTTTGGAGGTTTACACAAAAGCCAAGATAAAGGAGCATAAATTCAATTTGCAGCTGTAAGGACAACTGAAAGCAGGATTAATCTGTCTTAACTGCCAGAAATCACTGGAGGTGTTCTAATTTTAAGTAGCTTTCATTACATCACAGACTTTTACTACTGTAACTTAGCATGTTAGGTATAGTTATTAATTGCACTTTGTGTGAAATAAATAATTATTCTCATTATTGGAGGGAGCCAGAATAATAATTTCTTTCTCAGAGGTTTTAAATAGTTTATAGTTTTAGTCCTAAATGATAGTTGTTTGTGAACAATTTGGAAGGGAATGGATTAAGTGATATCATGACCATAAAAATTTGATTAATGCTCCTCGCCAGCAATTGACATAACCATTATGAAGTAAATCTATACTTAATGGTTTAGCTGCATAATTATCTCAAGCAGATGGGGAAATAACAGGCATTCAAAAAGCCTTTAAACCGGAACTTTCCAGGGGTCAGGTTAACAATGGATTCATCCAAAAACCTGGGGTCATTTCCAAATGAGATGAGAAGACTAAAGCTGTGTGATACAGTGGAACAGTGTGATAATGGACTGATCTTTCATCTTGGAATGTGGTATTCACCTAGGCAAAAAGATGATTCTCTGTATAAAACAGAGCACATCAGGCAGGCTTGGAATGCCACTAAGCTAGGCCCAAATCCAGATGGCAGACTGCCAGGCAGCAAAACTGTCACTTCACCTAAAGCAAAGGCCCAGCTCCGCACAATGAATTCAGTTGTCAAAGTGTTTTAAAATATATCTCATTAGCATCATTGAAAACAGCTGCTTTTTCCCCCAGTGTTCAAAAAATGAAAATAAGAAACCTAGTAACAATACACTGCACTAAAATACAAGCTTTACCCATTCTGTCTGTGCTGGAATTGGACTGGTATTCCAATAATGAGTGAACTTTGCGCTCTGTATAGAGTACCTTGAGGAAATACTGATTCAGCTATAGTGAAGCAATATTTTCACTAAGCATGCAATCACCAGTCTGGTGCAAATTGTACCTAAAATTGTGCCTACTTGTTTTCTCTTTTGAGATTTTGCTCATACTAATTTGCAAATCACGAGACGTGAAATCTGCCATGAACCAAAGCGATCAGGAAACATTTTAAAACATTATTTTTAAAAATTGCTTTAAAAATATTCCTTGAAATAGTTAAGATTGGTGACTAGATGTGATTGTATTGATGTTGCTGAAAATGGGTTTATCATAAAGAACCTACACATTTTTAACAACACTGTCAGTCTGCCAGTCACCTGTGACCAACCCAATATAAAATGAATGAAAATGACTTCTTAAAAATTTATGAAAACATTTGTTTTCTTGGGGAGTAGCCAGTTTCTTAGAGAATTAAAATAAGCTGCATTCAAAATCTTATAAACCGTCTCTGGCACCTTCTTGCCCAAATGTCTACAAATGAGCACAATTACTGGAAACTTCCTTTCGTGATTAATTCATCATGGGAGCATGGTCAGCATTGTGGATGATGTCAACTTCAAGCTCAATTTTTTTTTAAATAACTAGCACAAAACATTGCAGAAATCTGGTTTGGGTTGAATGTGATGTGTGCTTAATATTAAACCAGTGGACCCAAATGGAAACCCAAACCCATTATGTTTAATATCTTCTCTTAATATATTTGTCACTTTAACATCCCGAACAACTACAGCAGGCAGAAAGGTGTCACTTACTGGGTCCGACCCAAAACGTCAACTTTCCTGCTCCTCTGATGTTGCCTGACCTGCTGTATTCATTCAGCTCCACACTGTATTGTCTCTGACTCCAGCATAAGACCATAAGACATAGGAGTAGAAATCAGGCCATTCGGCCCATCGAGTCTACTCCGCCATTCATCTGCAGTTCTTGCTATGTCCAAGGTGTCATTTACTTGCTAGATGGTTTATGTGGAGCTAATGTTTTTGGTTCTAACCCTGACTGGAACATTTCTCAGATAACAAGGTGTAGAGCTGGATGAACACAGCAGGCCAAGCAGCATCAGAGGA
>NC_063354.1:20817192-20867325 GCF_021869965.1 Rhincodon typus | reverse complement strand
AGGCCTGAAACGTCAGCCTTTCTGCTCCTATGATGCTGCTTGGCCTGCTGTGTTCATCCAGCTCTGCACCTTGTTGTCTTGGATTCTCCAGCATCTGCAGCTCCTGCTATCTCATATTATTTTACAATTCCACTTCAGCCCCTGGGAAAATGTTGAGTTAAATCCACACACCATTATTATCTAAGATTTCTCCCAACATCTTGAACAAGTGTTATAAGAAAACCCATAGTGCCTACAAACTGACGTTTTCATCGTATCACTTAAGAAAATGTCCTGAGGCACTTCACAGGATCATAATCAGACAAAATTTGACATCAGAGAAGGAAGGGCCTATTGGGATATGTGACTGAAAATAGTTAAAGAGCTGGGTTTTAAGAAACACCATAAAAGAAAGGAGAGAAGGGAGGATTTTTTTCTTTATTCATTCATGCGATGAGGGTGTCACTGACTAGGCCAGCAGTTATTGCCCATCCCTAATTTCCCAGAGGTCAGTTATGAGTCAACCACATTGCTGTGGGTCTGGATCACATGTAGGCCAGACCAGGTAAGGATGGCAGTTTCCCTAAAGGACATTCGTGAACCAGATGGGTTTTTCTGACAATCTGCAATGGATTCATGGTCATCATTAGATTCTTAATTCCAGATATTTGTTGAATTTAAATTCCACCAGCTGCCATGGTCCCCAGAACATTATGTGGATGAGCAGTCCAGCGATAATACCACTAGGCCATTGCCTTCCCATTTGAAAAATGAATTCTAGAGCTTCAGAGTAAAATGGTTCAATATGTAACTAACAATGATGACTGTACAATAACTCATTGTGGGTGGATTGTGAAGTTCTTGGGGGATACAAGACTGGAGGTAGTTACAGAAACAACATAAGACAAGACCACAGATAAACTTGAACACATGAGTGAGAATTTTAAGAATTGTGGAATTGATGGATTGGGAACCAATACAGGTAGGAGTCAATGCTTATGAGACTTGTTGCAGGACAGGATGTGAGTAGCAGGATGAACTTGTATGAGCCCAAGACATGTTCAGGAATGTAATATGGAAATGTTCAAGTTAGAGGCTTTCTGGAGCTCTACTTCCATCACTTGCATTTCTCAACAAAACAAGAGAGAACAAGTGAGAGTGTGACATCTTGAACCAACCTCACACAACTTCCAGGAATCAGTGGTTGAGTGATCTGCATCATATATGAACTGTATGCCCCAACAGTTCTCTGATAGTGATAGAAGTGAGAACTTTCTGGATAAAAGTTGTTTATCAAAGTTGATCCCCACAGTTAAACAAGTGGAAATTACATCTGAAATGCAACAATTTAGATTGATAAAGTTTCGAAGGTTATGAAGCTTCCTCTGTGCCCTGCAAACAGTGGTGGAGAAGTTGCTCCTGAATATCATTAATATACACCTACCTCTAAGTATGACATGGAAACAGTGTACTCCATATCATCACTAGTTTCTTCAATACATTTGAACAAGTCATTGAGTGTTCGCACATAAATACCAGGTTCATAATCTGTTCCCAACATTGTGTATGTTTTCCCAGCACCTAGACAAATGAAACAAATAAGTCAGTTGTTTTTTTTCATAAAAATTGCTATAAATTTGGGCATAATTTTCTGCGGCAGGGCCAATCATGGAAGCTGTCTATTAGATTTTTAATGTTTTTGCATGACAAGTTGTTGCAAATGTGAACTGATCACGTTGAAGTGAGGGAAAAAGGCCTTCTGAGGTCTGAGTATAGCAGCAAGTAATGATGCATTTCTACCAATTAAATCAAATGAGTCTGAAATGAACAGCGCAATAGTTTTGAAAAGCTCCAGCAGTTATTGAAACTTGAATGAATAAAACTCCAACTCAGAATTTCAGAGGTTGATTGACAGTAATTATCACTTTATCATATCATTAAAAAAATAATTTGGTTTTGTGGCAAGTTTAGATGATACAAGGTGTAAAGATGCTGTTTTGTGGGAGGCAGATAGTGAGTGGATGCTGATTTTGCAACGCTAATGGTGACAGGTCACAACTCAGACAGCAGCTTTTGGGTATTTGAGTTGAACTACACATGCTCCACCTGAAACTACTGTACTGTTTGTGAGTAAATAATGATGTGCACAACTGCCTTCCTGTAATTTTGACAGGAAATTATGGCCTTATTTTATGAATCACAAAAATCTGCCTTAACAAAAAAAAACAAAGAATGTAAACTTTTCTATCGTTGAATTTTGAACAAATTTACACACAAGAAAAATTGCTGTTTATACCCTGTTCAGAATGCAAATAAATAAGTCTACACGTACTGTGAATGGCATTTGAATTAAGTTTGCAACTTGTAAAATGCTCTTGTGCAAGTCCAAATTCTGCAACTTCAATCTGTTTTATTTCTTTGACTTTTTTCATAGACAGTGGCTTCACAGTAAGTCTGGTCATTTACGGTATGAAAAAGCGAGCACAGAAGAGAGAAAAAAGTTAAATAGGAAAAGGATGAACAGCCTAACCCAGGGTGCAGTTACACAGCACAGAAAGAAGTCATCTATGATGATCAACCAAGATTTGACTCTACCAATCCTATTTTCCAACATTTGGCCTGGAGACTATGGCAATGCATGGAAATATCTAAATACTGGTTAGATGTCACGAGAGTCTCTGGCTCAACTGCCCTTTCAGGCAGTGAGTTTGGACTCTCGCCAGTTTTGTCTGCTGGTACCTGCTTCCAGTCCACTTGGGCCAAATCATATCCTATCTTAGCAAAATTAACCTTTCCCTAGTTTAGAACTTTTAATCCTGGCCCCTCCTCTTTTGAGTAATCAAATCAAGTTTCTGCTGACCCCTAGTGAGAAATTGTGCAATATGGCCCCTCCAGCTTACTCTTCTATAAAATCATAGCTGACTGTTGACCTCATCTTACTTTCCTACCCAATCCCCATATCCACCAAGTCCCTTAGAGTCCAAAAATAACTGCTGAATATGCCCAAGAATTGAGAATCCATGGCCCTTAGGTGTATAAAATTTTAAAGTTCACAACCCTTCCGGTTGCCGGTAAGATGGCAGTGGAATAGGGCTTCTGAGCCCGGGGCTTGTTTGCTCTGTCCACTTTTCTTTTCGTTTCTATCTGGCCGTGATAAAACATTTAGCCATTATTCTTCTTAACTCTTTCCTTCAGTCCTTCAGCTTGCTACATTTCACAATGAATTCCGCTGCGAGTACACTTCTAATCACCTCAAAATCCTCTGGTTTGGTGTCCAACTCTCTTGCGAAGTGCCAATATAAATAAAAGTTGCTGTGATGGAAAGTCAAACTTTTATTTCTGTGTGGCCAGAGAACTAGTTTTTTTATAATAATTAAATAATGCTCAAAGCCTCCATTTAGGATTAGGAAAACAATGAAAGTCAAGTATGTGCGGAACAAACTATTTTAAGGGACCCACTGCACTCTCATTGATGCAGCATTTAATTAAATCACTGTAAAATTGCCGTATCCAAGTTCAAATTCACTTCGTCTCATTTGTGTGCACCTAATCATTAGCAACATCCTGCTACATCTTTATGTGACAATCCCTCTTAATGTAATGGGATTGTGATCTAACATTATTACCACTTCAACAATCATAATGAAAGCCTTCAAACACACTTAGCAAGAACGTGAAATACATCTTCTTCCAGTGTGCTTTTTGTCTGCTTGAAAAGCTATGAAATGCAGCCAAAAATCCTGACAAGGCCAGTTTTATTGCTCAGCCCACATTAGATACAGCATTTAGAAGGTCATCAGAATTATCTTCTAAACTGGAAATTAGCCAAAAACATAGCGTTTTAAATCAAAATAATGAGTTGTTATACACATCACTGTCAAGTAACCTATAATTATAATACTTTCATTAGCGACACCTTATGTTGTTATTGGCTAAGCTTATTGCATTTTCCTTTGGGGTGAGGAGGTCATGGGCACAAACTCCATTGTAGGATTTTAAACTCATGAAACTAGGTAGATACTCCAGCAAGGGAATGTTACATTATCAGAGGTTCAGTCTTCTGATTGAAATTTCAAATTAAGGCCCATGTGTTCCTATGCCACAAGGGGAATTTTAAGATCGTGTTTAGACTGTCTGAAGACATTCTCTTGACCAACGACCTTCCCTTAATCAACTAAACCACAGGGCGTTCATCTAATTCCTGTTTCTGACATGCTACTGTGCACAAACCATCTACTGGATTTATTTACCCAACAGCAATTACCACAGGTGGAATCTTACAGATGAGATTTGTGGCAGAATTAGGCAGCAAGTCCAGCAAGGCCTAGCTTGACATCAGGAAGAAGTGGCTGCATCTGCTGCATTTGCTGACTAATGAAGTGGGATTCTCATTAGGCAGTGGAGATTTGCCACTTATGAGAGATTATTGATATTAAATACCTTATTAACAGCACAACTCACCTCATTAATATTCAGCTTCCTATCTTTCCAAACACACCGATCAAGCTAGCTTTTGATAATTCTCAACATGGAAGTCAGAGTGGGTACCTGGTGGCTTCACGCCAGCCACTGGCTGTGAACAGCCTCCATATTGCTAAGCACCAAACAGCATCTCAGGACACAATCCACGGGGACCAGCTGCACTCAACCCCTGTCAACAGTTACCGGCGTCTGATTTTGGCCAAGTGTTCGTGAACATCATGGCACCTCTCCACTCAACTTGCAGGCCACTTAGGAAGCACAGATCTGCATTGTAGGGCTCACTGGCAACTAGCATTGAAAGGCTGCTGCAAGGACACTTTGTGCACAGGGCCAGGCAGCCTGCACATGGATTGATCCAGGGTGTATCTTAGAGCTGCTTACTTGCTCTCTAAGTGTTCACTCACTTAACAACTACCTACAACTCACAAGATCTCAGAGTTCCCTTGCTATACGCATTGGCACTTCAGCCAGAGCCAAACATTATCAGTTCTGTTCTATTGATGTGTTCTTTAGTGCAGATACACACACAGGCTTTGTCCACCAGGATCTGTCCAGGGGAGGGCTGGACATCTTGCTGTATGGAACACCAAGACGTCAATTCAACACCTACAGTATGTGACAGCTGCCTCTGAAGCAAACACACTGTACATTTACTCACCAAATGGCCATGTTGGAATGTAGGTGGGGCCTATCCCTCAGTCCAGTTAGGGGAACTACTGTCAGTCAGAGGATCCCAGTACCTTCATCCATGGGCACGGTCCAGGGGTTTGGTTATAGTCATTCATCCGTTTGGGTGCTCAGATCAGGGAATATAGATCATAGAATAGGATCCCTACAGTGTGGAAAAAGGCCATTTGGCATATTGAGTCTGCTAACCCTCCGAAGAGCATCCCACCTTGACACAGCCCACCACCGTATCCTCATAACCCCACCATTGCCATGGCTAATCCACCTAGTCTGCACATCCCTGGAAAATATGGGTAATTTAGCATGGCCAATCCACCTAACCTGCACATCATTGGACTTTGGGAGGAAACTGGAGCACCCGAAAGAAACCCAGGCAGAGTGGGAGCAGTTAGTCCTGGAGAGTCCAGGGGAATCACATATTGTCAGTCCAGGAGTTGGAAACATTGGTGAGACTGTGGTCAGTCAAGTTTAGAGGAAAACAGTCAGGGATCAGGAGTAATGTTTCCACTCATTTTGTTTTTGTCTGCGAGGATCTCTGAGGTCTGTGTGTGGCACAGTGACTTCCAGAACAGGATGTCATTGCTGTGATCCGTGTTTGCACACCAATTGTGTGTGTGGACTCTTGAAGCAGCTGCGCGGCCGAGGGAACATTGGCCTGGTCATGGGGTTAGTCCACTCATCATTCAGGAAGGTGGAAGGGCATGCCTGTACGGGCAGCAGGGGGTCACTGCCAAAAGGCGTAGGGGAGTCAAGGTTGGTGGGGGAGGAGGGGAAGCAGGACAACCATTTGTAGCAGTGGGGCAGGAACAGTGATGGGAAAGGCAGAGAGCTCAAGGTGTATGGTGGGAAGCAGACCAGCATCAGACAGCATGGTAAGCTGCAAGGGGAAGTGGGGCTGGTTAGTGGTAATGACCGCCACTGTGGCCCACCACCGAGGGTTGAGGTGCAACGTTGGTGCTTGGGAGAGAGCTATATGCAAAGGTGACAAGGTGAAGCCCGGAGCTGACACTGTCCACCTCAACCTTTTCCTGCCATCTCTTGTCATTGTCTAGAAATGAAATGCACTGGAGAATGGCTGGGACAATGCCCAGGGTGGGTGGAGTCAGTGTCACTTTGAAGGATGTAAGCACTGGATTCAGGTCTACTGGATGCTAGAACATTGAAAGAGCAAATACAAGAAGCAGCATTCCAGGTACATTTCATTTGCAATCATTTGACTGGTCAATTACAACATACGTAGAATGAATGTGCTTAGGGTTTAAATACTGATCAAAGGTGGTTTGCGCCATGCCATTGATGCTTACAAACTGAATATTGGCATCTCAATGATGTTGAAGTTAGCAGCAATGGCTTATAAAGAGGCCAATGGTAGCCAAAGGTGAACCATTATTTGTGCAACTTCCCATGGTGAGATGGTGGGAACTATCAGTTTATCGACTGTCATGTAAGTTTAAAGATGGTTTGTACTGAACACAATGAAAAGTTGAATGGTTGGTGTGGGTGTGGGATGGGAAGGGTGTTGAGGAGCAGCAGGTACTCTTTCCTGATGTCATGTGCTGGTCACTCTTCCAGCATGTCACTTCCCCTGAGTAGCTACAGATGCTGAGACTGAAGCTGGATGAATGGTTCTAGTTACCTAGGTGCAGCATGTCTCACTGCATGGAGAAATATGCGCAGCCCTCATCTACAAGGCATGTCACCACAGGCTCTTTTGAGAGCTTAGAACCTCTTTCACTCCTCATGTTCCAGAGATGGGTCAGCATCACTGAGAGTCCTCTGCTCAGGTGCTATTGGATGTTGGTTGCTGTGGCTATTCATAGAATCCCAACAGTGTGGGAGCAAGCCATTCAGCTCATCAAGTTCACACTGACTGTCTAAAGAGCATCCCACCTGGACCCACTCCCTACAACCCTGAATTTCCCATGGCTAATCCATCTGGCCTGCACATCCCTGGACACTATGGTAATTCAGCATGGCTGATCCACCTAACCTAAACATCTCTGAACCATGGGAGGAACTTGGAGGAAACCCATGCAGACACGGAGACAATACGCATATTCCACACAGACAGTTCCCTGAGGCTGGAATCGAACCCAGTTCCCTTCACTGTCCCTTCCATGTCCCTGTGATGCAGCAGTGCTAACTACTGAGCCACTGAGCCACAGTGCTACTCCTTGTTGTAGTCGATTAGATTGGTGTCTCCTCTTAGGCATTTATTATGTATGTGCAATATCAATTTAGAAGCAAAATAAACATTAGGATGGAAATTTTCAAGCTAACAGCTTAATTTTGTGATAATGTTAGTATTCCTGTTTCATCAGCTGAATAATTGAAAACCATTGCTTCAGAAGATAAGTACACTGCCATTAGACAGATTTAACTGAATGAGTGGATCATTTAGGCTTATATTAGATAATAAAATAAATTGCATCTTTACATGTGCATGGAATAAATTAACATTGTTAAGAAGAATTTGTCAAATTCTATTTCAAATCAGAAACAATCAATCCCAATGTTTAATATTTTGCTATAAACACTAACGATTGAAACAATGCTATATTCACACTTTTGAGAAGCAGCTACTGACCTGTTGGTCCATAGGCAAAAACTGTGGCATTGTACCCTGAAATAATACCCTCAATCAGACCCTTGGTGGTAGCACGGTATACATCATCCTTGAAAAGATGAAAATATAGAGTTAAATAAGAAGCACACAATAATGCCTTTACATCATTCATTAAAGTACTTTATCAGCAGCAAACAAAACAATTTTTATAGACTTCGCTTCATTTTCATAAAAAGCATTTGTATGTTTTTCCATTTACTAGAGCCAGAAATGAATGTACAGAGAAGTGCAAGCCTTGTATATGAATATATATTTAACAAGCAATACTTTACACTTGCCAGCTACTTGCCTGAGGTAGCATTTCTGCTTTTGGAATGATAGATTAATTATTTTGTGGACAGTAATGTCTATTCAACAATTTTAAACATGCGAACAAAATTCAAATTAGCAACTTAGCTCATATTTGTTAGTTTTATGCTTTGGGGCCTATAGGAATGTTATTTAAAATGATGTTTGGTGTTTTCATTAAAGCTGTTGTACAGTCATAGAGTCAAATAGCACAAAAGAGGTCCTTCAGCCTGACCTATCCACATTAATCCGACTTCCCAGCACCTGGCTTATGGCCTTGAATATTATGACATTTCAAGTGTGCATCCGTGTGCGTTTTAAAGGTTGTGAGGTTTCCTGCCTCAATTACCCTCCCAGGCAGTGCATTCCAGATTCCCACCACCCTCTGACTGAATTATGTTTTCCTTAAATCTCCTCTAAACCTTCTGCCCTTCACTTTAAAATTATGCCCCCTTGATATTGACCCTTTGACTAAGGGGAACTGCTGCTTTCTATTCATCCCGTTCATGTCCCTCGTAATACACCTCTTTCAGATCCTCAATCCACTTCTGCTCAGAAGAAAACAACCCGATCCAATCCAGCCTCTCTTCTGAACAGAAATACTCCGTCCCAAGCAACATCCTGGTGAATCTCCTCTACACACGCTCCAAGGCAATCACATCCTTCCCATAGTGTGGTGACCAGAATGGCACACAGTACTCCAGCTGTGGCCTACCAAAGTTTTGTACAGCTCCAACATAATCTCTTGAGCACCAGAGAAAAAAAAATTTCAAATGACTGAATGAAGAAATTCTCATGTTTGTTTTTTATAATTTGAACTTGGAATACAACTTGTGATGTAGACGTATTCCAGGAAGATATTTGAACAATAATTAAAACATCACTTGACAACTACAATTGGCCAACAGTACTTAAAGGGTTAAGAAAACACCTCCTCTAGTAAGTAACATTTACTGTGACATGGTCTGGGAGAAGAACTAGTGCATTCCACATCCCTGGGTTCTATAAACTGTGGTATATAATTGAAGCTAAAGGCAATTGTTTACTGACTGAACTTGTGCAAACTACTTATACCTACTCTGCCAAAGCACTCAACTGGATGGCTTCGATTTCCTAGGGAACTCAGAAGATTTATGAATTCAAGATCAAAGGTTGGCTGAAATGTGTGACTTACAGCTTTACTATTCAGTTGAACTGTTACAAATGCTTGTTGCCAGCAAACGATGTACATGCATAGCAGTTCAGCACAGAATTACCTCTTCTGAGTTGAACAGAATGAAACAACTATAATCAAGAACTTTCCACAATTTAAATATTGTCTTATTCTGTCCATTGGTTCAAACATTTCTTACAGAGTTCAAATGCGTAAATTTTACATTTGCAGAATAAAAGTATTGGGAAAATGCAGTGGTTTAGCACTTTGTATTTTCTGACAGGATAAAGTCTCATAGAAACAAGAAATAGAAAGAGTGAGCCATTCGGCTCCTAGAGCCTGCTCTGCCATTTAACTAGATCAGGTCTGATCTCCCATCTCAACTCCATTTGAACATGTTTGATGACTGAGATTCCACAGACTGAATTTGAATAAAGAAGTCCTTCTTGCATCTACCCTGCCAAGCCCAGGAAGAATATGTTATCTTTCAATGATGTCACCTCTCATTCTTCTAAACTCTAGAGAATACAGGCTTTGTTTCCTCAATCTAGCTCACCTCGTAGGACATTCCCATTATCCTAGATATCAATCTGGTGAACCAAAACTCGAAGTGCGGTCTTACGAAGATTCTGCATAATTACAGCAAGACACCTCTGTGCCTATACTCAAATCGACTTGCATTGAATGCCAACATAACATTTGCCTTCCAATTGATTAATGCAGCAGCAAGTTAGCTTCTGGTAATTTATGAATAAGCACACATAGATCCCATTGAACAACAAGACTTCCCAATCTTGCATCATTTAGAAAATACACTGTGATTCAGTTTTTTTCTACCTATGTGGATAACTTTACATCTGCCACAATATATTCCATCTACCATATTCTCTTCCACTCATCTGGACTGTCTAAATCCCCTCCGATCTTCTTCACATCCTCCTCACAACTCACATTCCCAACTGGTTAAGTGTCCACCAACAAACTTGGAAATATTATAGATATAGATTGTGAATAGCGGGGGTCCAAGCGTAGATCCCTGTGGAACCCCACTAGTTACTGTCTACTAACTTGAGAATGGCCTGTTTATTCAGACTCTCTTTTTTGTCCAGTAACCAATTCCCAATTCATGCCATTATATTGCACCCAATCCCATGTAATCCAATTTTGATTAAAATTAAAATTGACTGCAACCATTGGTTCTCTCATATCTATTCTGCATGTTGTCTTCAACAAACTCCAACAGATTTGTCAATTATGATTTCCCCTTCATAAATCCATGCTGACTTTGACCAATCCTACCATTATTTTCTGAAAATCCAGTTTCAAATTCTTTATAATAGATTGTAGTGTTTTCCTTTCAAGTAATGATAGGTTAACAAGCTACTATTTTCCCCATTCTCTTCCCCTTCTTTCTTAAATAGTAGTATTCCATTTCCTACCTTTGAATCTGCGGGAACTATTCAACAATCGACTGAATTTTGGAAGCTGATCGCTTTACAGTCACTTCTTCTAAAACTCTTCTAAAACATCATCAGGTCCAGTGGATTTCTAACTTTCTGACCCATTAATTTCTGAATCACTACTTTTGACTAATTCATTTCAGTTCTTATTATCCCTAGTCCCTTGGTTCACCTCTTCAGATGATCTTATTCCTCTTCCTACCTGTGTCGTTGGTACCAACGTGGACTATGACAATCTGGCTGTTTACCCACCCCCAGAAAAAAGTTCTGCAGCTACTTAGCGACATCCTTGATCCTGGCTCCGAAGAGGCAATATGCTATCCTGGAATCACGTCTAGAGATGCAGAAACACCTGTCCATTCACTTAACTGTTGATTCCAAACCATAGAAGCATAGAAAATAGGAGCAGGAGTAGGCCATTCAGCCGTTAAAGCCTACTCAGCCATTCATCATGATTATGTTTGATTATTCACTCAGTAACCCACTCCCACTTCCCCCATATCCTTTAGCCACAAGTGCTATATCCAACTCCTTCTTGAAATCATATAACATTTTGGCTTCAACTGCTTTCTGTGTCGTGAATTCCACAGGTTCACCACTCTCTGGATGAAGAAATTCCTACTTGTCTCAGCCCTATATGTTTTGCCATGTATTCTTAGACTGCAATCCCTGGATCTCTCTCTCCTTTTCCTATCATGTGTTGCTGGGCCACTGTGGTGCCACAGATATAGCCCTGGCTGCATTCTTCTGAGAAACCATCAAACTTGCTCGTATCTAAAATTAAAACTGGCTAATGAGAGGGGAGTCCTGCACTACTTGCCTGGTTCTCCTTAACTGTCTGGTAATCACCCATTCCTTCTGCGTCTGCCTCTCTCAAACTGCAGTGTGACCATCTCCCTACATGCACTATCCACTTAGTTCTAAGATTTGTGGATGTGCCAGAGTGATCCAGCTATTGTTCAAGTTCTAAAACCCAGAGTTCAAGTTTCTGCAACTGGAGACATTTCCTGGACATGTGATTATCTAGTTTATTGGAAGCATCCACAACTTTCCACATGTCACTGAATGCATATTTCACATCGCTGAGCTGGCCTGCCATATTTTATATTTAAATTACTTTACAGGCAATCATTATAAACTGGAGCAAATAGAAAGTAGAATTACTCCATCAGCCAATCTGCTCTTTCCTCTAGGCCAATGTCATTTTTTTTATTTTTATTTTTATTTTTTGACATCATGTTTCAAATTTTGCATGTGGTTCCTACTAGCTGGCCACTCCCTGCCTCCCGCTGCTCACCAATGAGCTCATTGCTAGTGGTCTCTCTTTCCCTTACCCCAAACACCCCATTGCTTTATGGCTTCTCTTTCCCTCTCTTAACTTTATCCTGCTCTATGGATTCTTTCTCTCTCTAAATTTTATGCTGCTTTGTGGGTTCTCATTGGTGTAACAAACAGCAGTGATGCAGAGAGCACAACTCTTTTTCCCCAAAATTGACAAGACACAGTCCCTGAAAATCTCCATCACAAAAGCTAGTTTCAAAAGATGTGCATTTATGTTGTAAAAAGACTAGGCACATGATATGCATGAACAAAAGGGATATTAAAATACTCACTTAACTCTCTCTAGCCAGTAACCATCAAAGGACACAAGTTTAATAACACAGCATTATATATGTGATATACCTACATGCCATATCTACCATAGCAGCAGTATCTAACTTATATTGATAAAATTTTAAATATTTGTCACTTGCTAAAGAAACGTATGTTTACAGACTTTCTTCCCCAACAAATTTAATTTTTAAAAAAATTAGTTTAAGCAGACAATGCTAATGGTATTAACATCTTTTGATTGGTCAGATCATCAAAGGAGAAAAGTATGACTGGAGGTTAACATTACGGTTGGCAATATCAGCAAAAGAAGGTTAATAGGTTGCATGGTATCACTCCTTCCTAAAAGTCATTATTGCACTTATTTTGAAGCATCATCTGCTAATATCACCAAAAGTAACTTATCTGATTTCATGTAAGTTTAATATAATGTTTTAAAAGGCAGCTTATTCATCACCTAATTCACAGGTTGCAGGAAACTTCTTGGAAGGGTGCTGTATCAGTTTTAGACCAACTCACTTAAACTGGCTCAACCTTTAACTGGAAGTTAGGATGCTGCCTCACTTATACAAATTACTTAGTGGTGGCAATGTGGTTTATGTCAATGGAGAGTCTCTTCAGCAGATAGTAGCCCTAATCCTCTAAATTAATTAATTAATGGGGACTCATCACAAGCCGACAGTAATAACTGTATTCTTTCTGAAATTTGGCATCAGTTTAAAATTGTATTTTCTCAATCCTTGTACAGGTAAGAAACTATTGTAAACTTTAAAGCTATGTCTTGAAATTTTAAATATGACTGATGGTATACCATGTGACTTTCACAATATCAGCTACAGACAGATCTGAAACTCAAGCAATTCCTTAATTAAATATGGACAACCATAGTCTTGTGTGGAATTCACGAGTCCCTTTATTAAGGGGCAGAACTGAACTATCTCAGATGAGCTGATTCATCTTTATACTTCATCATTGGCATTGAGACATCAAAATGAAAAGCCCTATCTTAAAGGGCATTCCAACAGGATTTGTGTCATGCAATTACAAAGACAATCTCAAGAATCTCAATTTTAGAAAAGTCACAATACAAAATATGTATAATCTCAACATATCACCTTATTTGGAAAAGGACTTGGGACTCATAACAGGCCAGATAGATAAGACAGTCTTATTTTGTTACTTGCTTTTAAAAGTTATAGCAAAGGCTATTCTGATCAGAAACACCGATAAATATATAATCAGAAACACGATCAAAAAAGCCATCAAACCAGCTGCAAGACTGCTAGAGATACAAAGTAAAACAGGTATAGCTCGAGAGTGAGCAGAAAACTACTGCCCCCTCCCTCACGAAACCTGTTCTGTCTTTATGTTTGCCTGAGATTTCATCTCCTGGCCATTCAAACGGAACAAACCTTGCAGCGTACTGACAACTGTGTGCTTTTATAGACCACCATTCCATCTAAAACATCGATTTGACTAATAAACACTAGACCCACTATAGGAAGGCTAAAAATATTAATTGCACTCAAAGTGCATTTTGTTTCATCCGTACCTATTCTTTGTGTATTTGATAATATGTGTGAGGTCTCCTGTTTAAACTTCCACGGCAAGTTTATGATAATAAATTAACGTTATGGTATATTCTCAAATGCTTGCTGCTGGAAATTATTTAAACTGGTACAAATTACTGAGTGTAAGAAGGTACACTAACCTCACACATAAAAAGTGCTTCAATCATGGACAATAAGGAAAAAACAATTTCTGTTCATGACACCTTACCTAGGTTTGGATGACATGCTGTATTAAGAGATTATAATATTAGTGCTTTGCAAGAATTCAATTTCCTAGTTTCTAAAACCAAGAATGATACTGTTTTCCCAAGAAAGATTTTCCCAAATATTTCTTTCACGTAAAAGACAAGCCAATGTCATAGTTACATTTTTTGGATCTTTCCTAATCTACTGGCTATTTGTACCTTAGATCACATTTAGAAGTCCCATCTCCCTAGGTCTTTTGGAGTGTTTTCATTACTCTTACTGTATAAGTAAAATATTTAATAGAATCACTACAGTGTGGAAGCAGGTCATTCAGCCCTTCAAGTCCATACTGACCCTCTGAAGAGCATCCAGCTCAGATCCACCTTATCCCTGCAACCCTGCAGTTCCCATGGCTATTCCACCTATCCTGCACATCCCTGGACCCTATGGGTAGTTTAGCACAGTCAATCCACCTAACCTGCAAATTTTCAGACTGTGGGAGGAAACCAGAGCAAACCCACACAGACACAGAGGGGATATGGAAATTCCATACAGACAGTTGCCCACCAGTGGAATCGAACTGGATCCCTAGCCATTGAACCTCTGTGCCACCCTTAATTTGGCAATGCACCCTGGGTAATGAACAGAAAACAATAGTCTCTCAAATCTCTTGTTTTTCCTTACTGTAGCACATTTGGGATTCAAACTTCCACCTCAGCAGACACAATAGTCTTAATAGAACAGTATGATCCAGTCAATAATACCTATTTAGATTTACCAGGATGCTGCCTGGACTAGAGGGCAGGTCTTATGAGGAAAGGTTGAGGGAGCTAGGGCTTTTTTTATTGGAGCAAAGAAGGATGAGAGGTGACTTGATAGAGGTTTACAAGATGATGAGAGGCATTGATAGAGTGGATAGTCAGAGACCTTTTCCCAGGGCGGAAATGACTATTACAAGGGGGCATAATTTTAAGGTGATTGGAGGAAGGTATAGGGGAGATGTCAGAGGTAGGTTCTTCACATAAAGAGTGGTGTGGAATGCGCTGCCGGCAGTGGTAGTGGAGTCAGATACTTTAAAGATTTTTAAGCGACTCTTGGATCGGCACATGGAGGATAGTAAAATGTAGGGTATGCAGGGTAGAATGATTTTAGTTGGATAATAGGTTGGCACAACATCGCGGGCCAAAGAGCCTGTACTGTGCTGTACTGTTCTATGTTCTATGTTCTATGCCATTGGAATTGTTTTTACATATCTGCAGTATCTAATCTCCAGTACTCAATAAACATATCATCTTACTTCAAACTAAAAATAGATTTGTTACATATGTGTTGGATAAGTGAACAAGGAAGACAAAATATATGCATAGTTACAGCAGAAACTTCATCCATTTTTAACAAAAGTTGTTAATTGCACATGCAAATTGGTTTCACTATAAAATATACAGACTTGTTTTAATATTCTCTTTATGACTTATGAAAGATAACAAAGAACTTTTTAATGAAGATTCTGGTTTGAATAATTTAATTCCATCCAGATGACAGGTTCATTTAATTTTTTGCATTTATTATGGAGGCTAGTTATATATTCTAATTTGCTGAAAGAATCATGGTCTGCAGATACTTATATAAAGGAATTTTAGATTCTGTACCAACAAATTTTAAAATGAATGTTGCTATGTAATCTGTTGCTTCCTTAAATTTCATGCAGTTTGGTTTAAGTGGAACAGTTACAAAACCAAAACAAGGCATATTTGTCATAGCAACTACCTTGTTGCCTTGCATCTTCCATTGGACATTTCTCTCTGATATTATAAAATTGATTACTTTGTTCAAAATTTTTGTCTTTCTTGAAATCAGTGTCCTTTTGATATTCATCTCACAGACCTTTTGTGACTGTTTGTACTCCATTCATATCACATATTTTTCTCAATATAGTACATCAATCTGGTTAGATTCGTACCCATTAAATTCACACTTGATGTTCTCCCAAACATCAATATATTCTTCTCTTAATCCTAATCATGAACCTACATTTACAGTCACAAAGCCAACTGACTGATTTCATTAGCATCAGGTTTATTATGTCTTAAAATACTGTATTGAATATTCCCACATTGAAAGTATTTCATAATACATTATGATATAATATCTGCAAATACTTGCATTTTTGGAGGGTACTGATGGCAGACCATGTTGTCAGCCTAGATAGCCACACTGCAACATGTTTTGAGTGTACACCACAGTAGTGTGTTAAACACAAGGACTTTACTGAAATGAAACTAAGAAGTTACCAAAAAGATTGATGAAGGCAGAGCAGTAGACATTGTTTCCATGGATTTTAATAAAGCCTTCGACAAGGGTCCACATGGTAGACTAATTAGCAAAGTTAGGTCACATGGAATTCAGGGTGAGCTTGCCAATTAGATACTTAATTGGCAGGAGACAGAGAGTGGTGGTGGAGGGTTGCACATTCTCCCAGTGTCTGTGTGGGCTTCCTCTGGGTGCTCTGGTTTCCTCCCTCAGTCCAAAGATGTGCAGGGTAGATGAATTAGTTATGCTAAATTGCCTATAGTGTCTGTGGATGTTTAGATTAGGTGGGTTTGAGATGGGAAACACAGGGGTAGGGGTATGGGTCTGGATGGGATGCTCTTCGGAGGGGCGGAGTGGACTTGTTGGGCCGAATGGCCTGTTTCCATGCTGTCGGGATTCTATGATTCTACCTAATGGATCAATGGGCCAAAAAGTGGCAAATGGAGTTCAATCTGGATAAATGCGAGGTATTGCATTTTGGTACAACAAACGAGGGTAGGGCTTATACAATTAATATTAGGCTCTTGAGTTGTGTTGTAGAACAGAGGGACCTAGGGGTTCAGGTACATAATTCTTTGATGTTTGCCTCACATATAGACAGGATGGTTAGAAAGGCATTTAGCATGCTTGCCTTAATTGCTCAGTCCTTTGAGTATAGGAATTGGGAAGTCATATTGAGGTTGTACAGGACATTGGTGGGGCCTCTTCTGGAACACTGTGTCCAGTTCTGGTCGCCCAGAAAGGATATAGAAAGGATATTATCATGCTGGAGAGATTGACCAGGATGTTGGCGGGTATGGAAGGTTTGAGTTATAAAAGTCTGGATAGGATGGGACTTTATTCACTGGAGTGCAGATTTTGAGAGGCAACCTTCTCGAAGTTTATAAAATAATGAGGGGTATAGACAGAGTTAATGGTAGTTGTCTTTTCTCTAGGATGGGAAATTTCAAGACTAGAGGGGAGAGGAGAAACTTTTAAAAAGGACATGAGGGGCAACATCTTACACAGAGAATGACAGGTGAACTCATTAAAACATTTAGGATTCTTATGGGGTTTGACAAGGTAAATGCTAAGAGTATGTTTCCTCTCATAGGAGACTCTAGGACCAGAAGGCATAGTCTTAGAATGAAGGGGTGCCATTTTAATACTGAGATGAGGAAGAATTTATTTTCCCAGAGGATTGTGAGTCTTTGGGACTCTTTGGGAAAGCTCAGGCACAGGGTCCTTGGGTATATTTAAGACTAAGATAGATTCTTGATCAGTAGAGGAATCAAGGGTTATAAGGAAAGGGCCGAAAAGTAGATGTGAGAGATGTTGGATCAGCCACGAGCCCATTGAATGGTACAGCAGGCTCAAGGGGCAAAGCGGCCTACTCTTGTTATTATTTCTTATGGTCTTATGTCTACCAACTGTTTTTATGCATTAGCAACTGTTTGTTATTCCAGCAAGTCCCACTTTAATCCACTTACTGCTTTCCATTTCATTGCTGGTTTTCACTTAATCTAAACTATTGACATCCTTTCTCCCTGAGCACTCCAACCACCCCCACTATTGCGTAAATGCTGCCCCCTCCACACTTCACGTCAGCTTTGATGAAGAGCCATCTAGACTCAAATGTTAGCTTGCTCTCTTTCCATGGATGCTGCCTGACCTGCTGTGATCCCCAGCATTTGTTGCTTTCACTACAGATTCCAACATCTGCAGTAATTTGCTCCTACATTGTGTTTAATCCACTGCCATGTCTCTTCAAGGAACGCCTACCCTGAAGAGGTTTTGCTCTCTCCACCGAAAGGTATCCCGGTCATCCTTCACCATGTGCATCTTTGTTACTTTCCATTTCATTGCTGGTGTTCACTTAATCTGAACTAACAACATCCTTTCTCCCTGAGCACTCCAACTCCTCACTATAGCATAAATGCTGTCCCCTCCATACTTCACATCAGTTCTGATGAAGAGCCATCTAGACTCGAAACGTTAGCTTGCTCTCTCCGTGGATGCTGCCTGACCGGCTGTGATCTCCAGCATTTGTTGTTTTCAGCCATTTATTTACATGTTTGGTACACACGATCTCTAAAGTGTTTGTGTCTTGTGATCATACGTATGTGGATTGTTGTATTTTCCTCCAATCTCTACAGATTGGAATGATCTGCTCTTTGGTTTAGTTTCTAAATTTTCTCAGATGACCCTGCTGGTTTATGCTGTTATCTGACACCTCTTTCCTTTGGGTTCATTAGCTGTATCTAACAAGACAATCTTTGTACTTTGTGACTTCGGCATCAGGATTTATTTGCAGTCTTGTTTTTGAACCTTCTATCTCTGCACTGTTTATCTGTTCATCAGTCAATGTGGCCTGAGAAACACTGTAAATCTCTTCTGCAATAGTTAGGGTTATTAGTCCAAGCTTTTGAATTGCTTCTGTGGAGATGAGTGGCTATACAATCTCATATCTGGAATTCTAGATCTAGATCTGCTCCAGCAATGAACTCTTAGATTAATTTATCCTCACAGGGTGAGCATTTTTCCATCAACAGAACCTTGAGCTTACCTTCAAGGATTGCACTTTTCAATCACTGTCTGGTATAACATTACATGAGGCTGTGAAACTCAATGTTGTGAAAAACATCAAGGAAACCATTGCTAGGGGGATGGAGTTTAAAAGCAGGGAGGCTATGCTGCAGCTGTATAGGGTCCTGGTGAGGCCACACCTGGAGTACTGTGTGCAGTTTTGGTCTCCTTACTTGAGGAGAGATATACTAGCACTGGAGGGGGTGCAGAGGAGATTCACTCGGTTGATTCCAGAGTTGAGAGGGTTGGATTATGAGGAGAGACTGAGTAGATTGGGATTATACTCATTGGAATTCAGAAGAATGAGGGGAGATCTTATAGAAACATATAAGATTATGAAGGGAATAGATAAGATGGAGGCAGGGAGGTTGTTTCCGCTAGCAGGTGAAACTAGGACTAGGGGGCATAGCCTCAAAATAAAGGGAAGCAGATGTAGGACTGAGGTCAGGAGGAACTTCTTCACCCAAAGGGTTGTGAATCTGTGGAACTCCCTGCCCAGTGAAGCAGTTGAAGCTACCTCGCTGAATGTTTTTAAGGCAAGGCTAGATAAATTTTTGAACAGTAAAGGAATTAACGGTTATGGTGAGTGGGCGGGTAAGTGGAGCTGAGTCGCAAAAAGATCAGCCATGATCTTATTAAATGGTGGGGCAGGTTTGAGGGGCCAGATGGCCTACTCCTGCTCCTAGTTCTTATGTTCTTATGTTATGTTCTTATGTTCTTATGAATACCCGGCAATGCATATTCATTTGATGCTCTTGTTGTCTTCATTGCAATAGTTATTAACCATTGTTCTTCTTTAGATTTGATGTTCCCAACCCTCTTTAAGGTGTAGAACAAATCATCTGAATTACTCCCTGGTATGTCACACTTGAGTTATTCGAATCACTGCCTGACATCTTTACACCAATTGTCTTTATTGTCTTCAAAGGCATACTTTTCTGCTTCCTCGCTTAACCCTTTCATAGAGTCCTAGATTAGTACAACATGGAAACAGACCCTTTGGTCCAACCAGTCCATGCTGAACACAATCCCGAACAAAACTAGTCCCACAAGCCTGATCCTGGCTCATATCCTGCCAAACCTTTCCTATTCATGTACTTATCCAAACGCCTTTTAAATGTTGTACGCACATTCAACACTTTCTCAGGAAGTTCATTCCACACACAAACCACCCTCTGTGTAAATGGTTTGCTCCTCATGTCTTTTTTAAATCTCTCTCCTCTCACCTTATACATATGTCCCCTAGTCTTGAAATCCCCCATCCTAGGGAATAGACAACTACCATTAACCTCATCTATACCACTTATTATTTTAAAAATTTCTATATGCAAAATGGTTTAGCTTCTTGGATTTAAAACATTGTATATTTTCCACTCTGGATATACTTTTGTTTTATGTGATAACCTCTGCAATATTTCCAATTTGTCCTCCTAGCTTGATTTTTCTGTTCACTGTTGTGTGGATATTTGTTGTTTTTCTCGACTTTGTTGCATGTGTATGGTCTTAACATAGTGGGCAGGTGTGGGTGGCTTATCAACATACTCCATAGGTCTGGACTGTTTCTCCACACTTACCTGTTGACAAACTCACCTCCATGTGTGTAGCTGTTATTTATGATCTCAGAGCACATGTTTATGAGTTCTTCAAGAGTCAGATTCTCTTCTCTTAGCAGTTGCACTGTCATGGTAGGATCTCTTACACCTAAGGTGATTCTAACTTTACTTAGCTCATCTTTTATTTGCACAAATTCACAGGTTTCTGTAAGTTGTGTTAACAACTTTATGTATTGAGCAACAGACTCTTTTTCACTTTGTTCCCGAGGACTGAATATGTAGCAATCATTAGTAATGTTCACATGAACTGAAAGTATGCCTTCAAACATGTAAAACTTCTGCCATGTCTTCTTCTGCTCTTTAGAGAGAGTTAGGATGGAATATATTTTGAAACAGTCTCTTCCTAGCAGTGACAAAAGTGTAGCAACTTGTACTTTGTCTGGTTTGCTCAACAAATCCATAGCAATTGTATAATACTGCTATTGTTAACGGAAGAATTCTCAGTTGTCTCATTTGAAGAGGGGTTGGTTGGAGAAAAGTTGTAGTCATTTTCTCTCGAACAGTGTTTTCAGTATAATCTTTGATTTTCTTTATCTTTTTCAATGGCAGCTCTTTGCAGTGCAGCCACACTTTTCATTTCAGTTCTGGACACTCACCTCACTCCCAATTCAGACACCATGTTTCAAGTGTACCGCACAACAGTACATTCAACACGAGGACTTTATTGAAGTGAAGCTGAGATGTATGTCAACAGTGTGTGTGCCTCATGGTAGAGGTCACATGACTACAGCAAACTAGGAAGGAGATCTCAATGCAAAGACAATCCTGCTGTCCACTGACAGATTGATATATTACAGCTGTCTCTATGATATGGCTACAGCTATATGTTACAGCTATAAGTTACTATGGTACAGCATTGCACCAGTTTCTTCAATACGTTAGAATCTTACAATATTATACTAATCATTGAATAGCTTATCATATATATCACTGAGCATCCTTGTCCAGTAGATATTTTAGAACAGTGAAAGCCAACAAAGCACATTGCATATGATACAGAATAATGCCGGATTTCTAACTAAAACGGCTATAACTTTAGTTAGACTCTCATTTTTTATTGTCCAAGGCTTTCTTATTATCCATTCTTGTCATGAAGCATTCAGTGCAACTCAGCATTTCATCAGGAGCAGAAGAGAGCCTCTGACCTCCAGATATACTATTGCTGTCATTTCTGCTCTCTATCAATCCAGAAATATCAGCTTGTGACAGTGTGAAGTGTCCAAGTTTGCTTTTCATAGATCTGTGTGAAATATTCAGATATGGAATAGTATTATCTCTAGTAATTCAGCTGAATGTTGGCAAATCATAACCTTCAGCAACTGCCAGGTAACTGTGGACTCCAGCTCAAAAACCATCTAATTAACTGGCATTCTACCACCCATATTACAACATTCACTTGAGAAAATTCTGTCTTGTTTGTCATATATTAAATTACTGCTCTGAATTTGTTAAGAAGATGCTTTCCTTTGTAATTTCCCTTGCCAATGCTGGCTGTGTTTTAGCACCCAAGGCTCCAAGCTCTCAAATTCCCTGCATAAACCACTTGGCGTCTAATTTACTCCTGAAAGACACTTCTTCAAACACACCTCTGTGACAACATTTCTGGTCATCTGCTGGCTACATCTCTTCATGTAGCATGGACAAGAATTGTATTAAATACAGTACCTGCCGTGCTATATAAATGGAAGTTGTTGCCGTTTATCTTTTAGAAAATCCTGCTAATTTTTCTGCAACATGCTTACTGAAATTTTCCAGTAATCAAATCTATATTGGTTCTTAAGGAAGAATAGTAAACTGAATACAAAAGCCCTTCATACACTAAAATGGAAGCTACAATCACAAAGGCATTGTCCACTTGGGCACCACTGAAATCAGTCTCAAAACCTTCACAGCTTATAGTAATGAAATAGCATCAATTTTTATCCTCAGTGAAATATTATCTTTAAGAACTACTGAGAATGCAGTTTCCTGCTGTGTCCTTGAACAATCCCAAAAAAAGTAACTTGCACTTGTTTCAGAGGGCTGATTAACTATAATGCGTATTTTCTGACACAGAGTACAGTGACCTGTCACACACATGGATGCGGAAGATAAGAATTTATGAAGGAAGAAAGATTTATACTTTTGAAGCAATTAACAAAATATAGAAGAGTAAAACCAGGTCAATATATAGATCTCTGAAAAATGTAAATGCCAGTAAGCTATTAGTTGAAATAAGTGGAACAGATAATGTGTAGAACAATATTGCTTCATTCTGGGTGTAACTGTACAACAATTTCAGAGTGAATGCATGTCTGTGCATAAATTATAACACTTCCTCTTAAAATATCAGAGACACACAAAAGGCTATTTGGATTACTGTTGAAGGAATTTCAAGGATCAGTGTTACATTGATTCAAGTTAAAGGTCATGAGGTCTGTTCAGTTGCTGTATGGCAACAGCTTAAGCATAAACCATCTTATCCAAGAGGAAAAGGTAGCGTATATAGGAAGGCTTTCTGGAAATAGTGGATATACAAAAGAGGGGTAAGTACTTAATGTAAATAGTACATACAGTCGAGATAAGCATTGAACCTAAAGTAGAAACTCATAATTACGAGTTCAGATGTGCTCACAAATCCAGGGTTGATTCAATTTCAGCCTTGCCTAACTGAAGAGCTGCACCAATTCACATTTCATCAAGTTGATAACAAGAATTTAATTTTGTAGATTAACAGGGGGAATGAGGTGTTTTACTTCAGAGTACATACTGGGAGATTCATAGCTTGAGCAGAGTTCCTCGAGACTAACTGTGAAGGCTAAAAACTACTGGACTCCTTTTCCGAGGGTCACATATTCAAATTTTAATCTACATGTGAATCATTCGAAATGTACAGTCATCAAGCTCAAATGTCATAATGCAAATTGAATAATTGTGGTTACTTTTTTTTAAAGCATCAGAATTCTGGTTCAGTATTGTCCACCTTTAGGTTTGTACCATCGAAATGGTAAATTTGATTATGTGTCCTTGTTTATATCTGGTATTGTGTAATCTAGTATCAACTTCACATTGTTCACACTCACATATTACATTCTCCTCCTTTCAGAATTATTAATTCCATGGTGTCTTTCTAAAAATTTTTTTTAGTTATTTGTTAAGCATGATTGATACTTTTTCTAGATCTTCATTATCAATCTCCATGTGCAGAAACCAAACCTGAACAGAGCTGTCAAAACAAGGCAGGATCATTGTTTTAGACCACAAGACATAATAGCAGAATTAGGCCATTCTGCCCATGCTCTGCCATTCAGTCATGGCTGATATGTTTCTCAAACCCATTTGTACAATAATAAAAATTTCACCTGTGATGCAGTGTAATTGAAGGTCACATCAAACATGTACGATTTCTCTCGAGATCGGTTGGCTCGCAGAATGTCATCAGGGTCCTCCATTGGATCCATAAGCACCACCATCTGTAAGGGAGGCATAACATATAGTATTAGAAGTGAACTGAGGAAGCTTTTGTCAAAGAATATCAGAAATTTCAACCAATAGTGTTAAATACGCCTTCAAAGGTATGCTACAGGGTGAATCTCTGCTGTTGTAATTGGAGGAAATTTACAGGATATTGCAATAATGTAATTTTAAACCTTCAGTACAAGCACCACTGTTGTGAGAGAAATGTTTCCTTTAACTGGGTGGCCTGGTGGCTCACAGTGCCAGGGACCCGGTTCGGTTCCACCCTTGGCTGACTGTCTGTGTGGAGTTGGCACATTCTCACTGTGTCTGCGTGGGTTTCTGCTGGGTACTCCGGTTTCCTTCCAAAGATGTGCAGGCTACGTGGATTGGCCATGGTTAACATGGGGTTACGGAGGTAGGGTGGGATGCTCTATGGAGGGTCGGTACACACTCGATGGGCCAAAAGGGCTATATCTGCACTTTAAGGATTCTATGAACCCTTGAAGCTATAGGTTTTAGAATTGATCAATAAAGAATCATTGTATCTCATTATCCTATAATTATGGATTTTCATTAGCACAGTGCAAGCTTATCATTGTACAGTGCCATGAAACACTGGGAGATATTGACCTGACAATATTGTCACTAGACTATTAATCCAGAGACCCAGGTAATGTCATGGACTTGAATCCCACCAATGCAGATGGTGAAGTTTGAATTCCAAACAAAAAAAAAACCAAAAGAACGGCGGATGCTGTAAATCAGAAGCAAAAACAAAGTTGCTGAAAAGCTCAGCAGGTCTGGCAGCATCTGTGGAGGAGAAAACAGAGTTAATGTTTCGGGTCCGGTGACCCTTCCTCAGAACTGATGGTGGCTGGGAAAACGTCAGTTTATATGCAGAAAGTAGGGAGGTGGGTGGGCTGGGACATGGGAGAGTTTAGACCCTAAAATTATTGAACCCAATATTGAGTCTGGAGGGCTGTAGGGTCCCCAAGCAGAAAATGAGGTGTTGATCTTCTAGCTTGCGCTGGGCTTCACTGGAACACTATAGCAAGCCGGAGACAGAGATGTTGGCCAGGGAGCAAGGTGGTGCATTGAAGTGGCAGGCAACAGGTAGTTCAGGGTCTTTTTTGCGAGCAGAATGTAGATGTTCTGCGAAGCGGTCGCCAAGTCGACGCTTCGTTTCCCCAATGTAGAGGAGACCACATTGTGAGCAGCGAATGCGGTAGACTAGATTCTTGGAAGTACAGGTGAGGTGTCCCAGAGGGAACAGTCCCTGCGGAAGGCAGACAAGGGAGGGGAGGGGAATATGTGTCTGGTGGTGGCATCTTGCTGGAGGTGGTGGGAATGGCATCTGATGATCTTCTGGATGTGGATGCTGGTGGGATGGTAGGTGGGATTTTCCGCTTGGGGACTCTACAGTCCTCCGGACTCAATATTGAGTTCAATAATTTTAGGACCTAAACTCTCCCATGTCCCAGCCCCTGACCCCACACACCAGGCCTTGTTACCACATAACCTGCCACTACGCACCCCCTGTTGTTAGTCACTAACAGTCCCTATTAACAACTATTCACCTTCCCAGCCTGATTGTTAGCAACTCTTTTGTCTGTCCAACTGTCTTTCTCTCTCTTTGGGCTCTATCCTATCGTTTACTCCCTACCCCACCCACCTCCCTATTTTCTGCATATGAACTGACGTTTTCCCAGCCACCATCAGTTCTGAGGAAGGGTCACCGGACCCGAAACATTAACTCTGTTTTCTCCTCCACAGATGCTGCCAGACCTGCTGAGCTTTTACAGCAACTTTGATTTTGTTCCAAACAAAAAAGTCTGGAATTAAGAGTCTAATGAAAACCATAAATGATTGTTGGGGAAAACAAAAACATCTGGATCACTATTGTTCTTTAGGGAAGGAAGCTGTCATCCTTACCTGGTCTGGCGTACATGTGACTCCAGATCCACAGAAATGTGGTTGATGCTTAGCTGCCCTCTGGGCAATTAGAGATGGGCAATAAATGCTAGCCTAGCCAATGACACCCACGTCCCATGAACAAATGGAAAACAAAGTGAATAATTCCACATCATGTCAGCTTTGCATCTGCCTACAAGATGTATCTTGTAAATATTTACTCAAGGCCACAGCCATTATTTTCAATTGTGGAGCCAAATTTAGCTTTGTAGCATTTTAATATTGCAGTTGAACTCCAAGTGTCATTCATTATTATAACTGATGCTTAAATCTTCACCTTGATGCGTAGTTCTACTCAGTTGTCATATCAATGCATGCCAGTAAACATCTGTATCTTAAACACACTTGCTTGGAGAACAGGAAAAAGGTTGTGGTGAGGTGAAGTAAAATTAAAAAAAAGCAAATACAGTTCCTTCCGCGAAGGAATTACTCACTGAGGTGGTTCAGTTGCTTTCCTGGACTTTATTTACACATTGCAAGTTTCCATGTTTTCAAAGATCCCAGGTTGCAGTTAGTTTGCTGTCTTGTTGACTTTTGCAGAACCAGGTCCACTACTTCCAAAGAGAAAGAGTTCTTCTTCTGTCTTCTGTAGCAAAAACCCAAGCTTAAACAAGGGCTTCTCACAACAGGGGTATTTCAATGTGTGAACCTTGGCTGTTGGCCCACAATGGAGACGATGGTCCAGTGTCAGAGTTGCCCTATCATCCTTTGAAAATGACTAGGTGGGGGCTCAATCCGTCTTTCTGCAGATCGAGTTTTGAATTTAAATCTTTGTTCCAGCGATACCCAAGTTGAGACGTCTCAACTCCTCTTATATTTGAAGATCTCTCTGTGAGTTACACATCCAAAATGATGAATTTAAATGTTCAGTAATTAGCCTTGGACAGTCTTTCAATGTGGGTAGTCAGTTTCAGTCATGTTATTTAGGCATTCCTTTGTAATTACCATTGAGCTTCGCTACTTTCAGATCATGTGATTTTGATGGCTATTTTAAGTATCCCAGCTAATTTTTATTTTTATTTTCTCAAACCGCAAAGTCAAAGACTTTTAAGTTGGTTGATGAAATTCGAAGATTTGTCCATATTTTTAACATTCTAACATTTAATGTGTACTTACTCAAAAAATTATCTATCAATGTCAGTTTTAAAAATGAACAAATGCCGACACTCACTTGAGAAGTAATTTTCAGATTTCCAATGCCTTTTGTGAGAAAGAAACGCTTCCTGATTTCATTACCTAAATGCTCCAATTTAAAGTTTTAGAAGTACATAATTTTGTTCTGGATTGCTTCACCAAAAGGAGAAAGATTTTCTCCATCAAACGTAGGGAGTCCCTATATCATTTTAACCATCTCCATTTAGTCTCCTCTTGATCATATATAATCAAGGAAGTACAAACCTAATAACTCTGTGAGACATCAAATTCCTTCTCATCTTCATCTTAAATTGAAAACCTTTTATTTTTAAGTTGTACCCAATTCTGGATTCCTCTCAGCATCTACCCTGTCAAGCCCCCTTAGAATCTCATACCTTTCATTCTTCTCATCGTTTTTATACTTGATCAAGTGCCCAGTCACTCTCAGTTCATGGGTTATAGCAAGTCACCCATAACCCAAGCTTGTTATAATGGAAGTCTGTACACCAGAATTCTGTTCCATTCCTAAACCCCTCCACTCCCTGTAATTTTCTGTAAATTAGCTATTCTGAGTGCTTATAAAGCTCATAATTCACATGGGGAGCAACAACTTTGTCACTCGAATTTAGGGAATAAGTTGGCTGCAGATAGTGCAATAGAATTTTATAGGATAAAAGTAGGGTTACTATCCCTATGCTGAATATCTAAATATCATCTGTCTCCAATGATTGCAGTAACCTATATCATGCTTTTGACCCTGATAAAAATGTTTATTTACTTATATGGGAAATAGAAACCATCACAAAATGAAATCATTGTGAGAAAATGAACAAAAAATGAGGCTTTCAGGATCACTGCCTGGGAGCTGAAAGTTGTGCTCTCTTTGTGACTGTGACTGAGCATTTCCATCTTAGCTTTGCAATCTCTTTTCTCCTATTGATAATGAATGCCTCCTCAAATTTCCAACTTTGTTGACCACTCTAAGACAGCCTTCTTTCCAATTACTGCACAGTAAGAAAGGGATCTTGACCTTGTGTGCATAAACAAGCTAAAAGCAGCAAAATTACAGAACATGATTGGGCCTAGCAACAAACAGACAGATCCACGACACACCCATGTCACATTACAGAAAAACACTGCAGCAAAATCTCACCATTTTAATCTGTGTAGATTATTCAGTGAAACGCAGCACCATTTCTACCGAACTCCACATTTCCAAACCCAGCCAATTCCACAAAGGCAGAAGCAGCAATGCTCTAAAAGGTATATTATTTAATCCTGAACACAAAAAGTAACTACAGCTATTTTGAAGAAAGTAAAGTTGAAAACAGGGTTTGAAATGTCTTTGTGAGAACAGAATACCTGCACTTCAGCAATATTGTTTTATGTAGCCTCTTGCATAAACACTAAATAGAAATAACTATTACTGTGATTCTCAAAAACATTAACTGTTCTTAAAGTGCTACTTTCCCAAGGGGGATATTAAAAGCAATATCTGTAGTTGGCATCACTGCCATGTTTAAAAGGTCATGTTGCACCTGGTCAACCACTGGTGATCCAGAGCTCCACTGCATGGTTTGTGATTTTGCCCTGGATATAGCAGACAAGGCCGAGATTGGCACCTTTGTGAAGAGGGACTTAGAGGCCTTATTGGAGGTGATGGTGCACAGGAGGATGTCCTCCACCCTCCCACCAATGAAACCTTGAGAACAGGCCAACCACCCAGTCAGTGCGGTCTCAATCATCCAGAGAAACACCAAGGAATGTGGCTGGTCATGATCTTTGTTGCTGGGCATGATCTGCAAAGAGACTTTGTGCCACTCATGATCAAGAATTTTGGCCTGATGTCCAGGATTGGTTGAAAAATGTGACTATTTGACCTCAATGTTGAGATGGGCCTGGCTGGACATCTCACCTAATTTTCTCAAATTTCTTCCCACAAACAACATTGTTCGGGGCCTGGGGGAAGGAAGGATTCTGGCCATAATCTTTGATTCCATTGGAAATTTCTGAATCTCCTCCCCTCTGTGGTGGCAGTAAAACAAAACTATTGCCACAATAAGGAAGCTGAAAGACAATCTAAAATTGTCACCACTTGATATTTCTACCATCACCTAATATTTTCTCTGCAGATGGAGAACTGGACAAAGCCAGAGAGAAGACTGACTCTGGGCTTTGTATATTTGCTAAGCCTTAGTGAGTCTTCCCATATTACAACGTTTTGAACAGAATGGGATTCCAGTCATGTATTCTTTTTGGTAGCAAAATTCATCCACATTTTATTCCTACTATGCTTCAGTACCAGTGCCCTTTGAGAAAATCATGCCGGCTAAATAAAGAAGTTAATACAAATAATTATGTGGACAATTAGAGGTTTCATGGACATCCAAGAAGAAAAGGAACTGACAGGAAGAGCGAACAGCATCTTGTAATACACTGACTGATGCATCCTATTTAATTTGAAATCACCAAATCCGACGATAACACCTTTTAGATCGTTTGGAGATGTCAGGAACAACTCAGTCACAGCACACCATTTAAAGAATGTGGTAGTCAGTATTTGGAAAACAGTTTAGATGACCATGAATCCACTGATGCAGAGGAAATTTGAGTCCAAAACCTTCAATTTGTGTTCTTTACTAATGTGCTGTACAAAAAACTTTAAGGAGAAGAGCATCGCTCTATGTTTGGCTCTACGTATTTTTTAAAAGGGTTTTATTTGAAATACAAAATGTGTATTTTATGCAATCTGTCACTTCTTCTGTTTTTTTTCATAACTCTGAAAAGCATTCTGCTTCATTCTGTTAACTGTATTCATAATAAAAGATAGCATGGATGAGTTGGGCTGAAGGGCCTGTTTCTGTTCTGTAGATTCTATAACTTTTTAAAAGCATCCGTTCTGGGTTGTCCTGCTTCTATCCAATAACAAACCAAGGGATGATTGCTGCTAAGTATTTAATCACTTGTCTTCCAAACTACAGTGTAGGCAATTTGATAATGACCTTCTGTGGCCTAGTCCTTTTGAAATGAGATGTCAATTCAAAATTTCATATCTGAGATTGTTTTTTCTCGGCAAAGGTATTTAGGATTATAGAACCAAGGCAGGATGATGGAGTTAAGATGCAGATCAGCCTGCTCCAATTGAATGGCACAACATGATAGCTGGCTGAATGGCCCATTCCTGCTCCTATCCTCTTAACCTACTGGTAGGCTGCCAAGCGAACAACAATTAGATCGCCTTCACTTGGATTAGCAAAACCTCTAGCTGCACAGATGTACTCTGCTCTCCTCCTCCTCCCCAGTTCACAAAACACAAGGAGAAACTATCATATGAATGCATGAATTGCAGTGAGCAAAAAGGTCAGCAACAACAGAAGGAAACTGCAAAACACCATCATCCTTTACAGTCAGTCACAGCTGCTGATGTTCAATACGTCACATGCATAATAAAAAGCAGATTGTCGACAGAATTTTAGTATTTACTCATTTGAATAAAAAGGCAGCAGCACAGCAGAACTGATCTTAATGGAGTTATTTAAGGCTAGTTCAAATGAATCCTCTGCAATAAGGTGTTCCTTCCTCTTCTTTTGCAACCTTGATAGTAATTGTAATGAACTGCAGGTTAATTTCAGTATCCTGGCATATAAATCTTTACAGTATTCACTTTCTCAGCAGGGGGACAGAATAAAGATGAGTTCTTGGATTGCTGGTTCAATAGTAAAAAAAATGAGAATAAATAACACATGAAAATATATCTAAATATTCCAATTTTGGTTGTTTTAATTTACATTTTGAATGACATGAAGAAAAGGAAATGAATAATACCATTAAAGGAAGTAGAACGGATTTACAGTGCACAAGATCTCCATCAGACTTGTTTTATATTAGCACATTAGAATGTATTTTACCCTTTCAAACCTCCACCCCCCCGTAAAAGTTCATCTACCACCTACATTCAACTGCATTACACAGTGCATAATGCATTCATCTCTGATTTAACAAATTCCATCTCCCACAGCTTGACAGATGACTGTCATTAAAATCCAATCAGTTTAATGAAAGTACTCTCTGCAGTTCCGAGCACATGTCAAAGGGCCGGATGAAAAGCAAGGAAAGAAAAGGCAGGATTGATAGAGATGGTTATGGGAGGTCACGCTAGACAAATCTGCTGAAATCAAATAAAATTGGGTCAACATTTATGAGTGCAAAAGGGTTCTCAAATATGCCACTAAGTCAACTTCAGTCAGAGTGGCATAAGGGTGTTACAAAAGACGCAATTCAGGCACATTTTCAACATAATGTAGATGCTCTTTTTAGTTGAGTTTGGTCCTTACAGAAACTGGCACAGAAAAGATCAGCTTATGAAGCTTGTGAACAATTTCAGTCCGCACTATAATCCCAATTTCAACAAGGTAACAGAAGTAACAAAAATCCAGCAGACAGCAGACTAATTGTATGATTTCAGTAACAGATAATTAAAATAACTCCAGGTGACTGCAGCTGTTAAGATGTTTACTTTATAACAGTGTGATTTCAAGTTCAGAACCTGTGATGGCCTTACTGCAAATGAGTTCTCTTTGTTTCTCTCTGTGCCACCTGGCAGAATATTTTAGGATATTTGAAATTTGACAGAATTATAATTTTGGCTCTTTTCAATTTCCATGTTCTCCTCAATCTGGCTGCAGAGTTGCTAACCATTGAGGGTTTTAATTTTTAGTTTGGAAGTAAGGAAGTTAGTCCTTGTTAAATCACACACAAGAGAGCAGTGGGACTGAAGTGTGCATAAGCAACCCACCATTGGTGAATAAAAACAGAAATTGCTGGAAAAGCTCAACAGATCAGTCAGCATCTGTGGAGAGAAATTAGAGTTAACGTTTCGGTTCAGTGACGATTCCCTTGTTCATTTTTAAAATTGTTTCAAAACCAAAAAGGTTCTTTTTAGACGCTGTGCTGACAGTTTGGGATCTGCACAAACAACGAGATCCCCAATATTTGTGCCCAGAAACATGTAACAATTTTGCCATTGTTGAGACTGGGGCTTTGGGCTCTTAGACAGGATGGACATTGGATACACTTTAAAAATTTTTTCAGCTTATAACCTCATAATCTTTTAATTATGAATGCTTATATTTAAACACTTCACAAAATTAATTCTGCTTTCAATATTAGATGTAAACAAAATTTCTTTTAAGAAGCTCCCCAAGAGTTCAGTTGATTATACTAATTTTTACCTTGTTGTAAGGGTGGTATTGTTCCCCCTTCAAATGATTGCTGACTCACCATAAAGATTTATACAATGACATTTTGATGTCCCTCACATTATTAGAAAGTACTGATAATGTGAATGATGATGGCACAACAAGTGATTATTTAGTGTCATATCCATAATTCAACCATGATTTTCCAAACAATCTTGATAACTTGTTGAGTGGTTTATTTTCCTATAAGTAACATTAAAGACATGCATGGTGTAAAGTTACAAAACTGTAGGTTTGAATTTTTCAACAAAGCAAATCTCTGTGTTCTCAGTAGCGCATCATAACTGACTGAGTCAGAGTTACGCAAACAACATGATATAAAACTGTCCGCTGTACCAATAATAGCATCTGCTCAAAATGTGGGTCACTGGCTATTTTATAAAGAGACTTTCTCATTGTGGCTGATCCAATAAGATCTTAAGTCTCAGTTTTCATCTTAGAAGTGTTTAAATAGGAATAAACTGTGGGAGATTGGGAATGCGACAAATAGAGGCGAAAAAGTCCTGAAAGAAATATGGATGCTGGAAATCGGTAACAGAAACTGAAAGTGCTGGAAAAACTCAGCAGGTCCGGCAGCATCTGTGGGGAGAAATCAGAGTTAACGTTTAGGCTCTAGTGACCTTTCTTCAGAACTTCAGATATAGGAAAAACTTTCTGTTGTTTAACGTGTCAACTTTGAGTTTTGCAAGTATAAGATTTGGTCACCATTTGGAAACAATATGAAGAAGGTGTTTCTTATTTTGGCATGTGATTAATGAATAATAGATTTATTATCATACAGACTTATTGCAACACCAACTGTGTAACAAATGAAAAGTTTTATTTCTGGCAATCACAAGATATTTGCCATATTACGTGCAACTATTTTCACTCCATTCCTTATGAACTACATTCTACAGAATTTTTCTTTCTACACAATTTTTAAGCTGTTCATGACATCACGCACAGATATGCTTTAAATTTGTATTTCAAGCTCAATAAAAGCACACTGTGATTGTAGCAGGATTGCAGAGGTATTCAAAGAGTTACACACTTTATCAAGTGTTGATTTAAAAACTTCTGGCTGATTGAGTTTTTGCCCCAGAATAACTTTACTAGGCATTCAATAAAGAACAAATAAGACATCTCTGAATTGTTAACAATGTACGGTTTAACTTTATTTATTAAACTCAGTGTTAAGTGGAAAAGAACAATATATGAGAGCTAAGGTAGTTCAGTCTCATGTTCACTGAAAATCCAATTTGTCTACAGTCTATTTCTCCGGCAGATATCATTTCATTATCTTACCTAATGAAAAGTCATGGTTGAGGAACTGGGAGATTTATGCTGCCATGAAATTGGGTCACTTCAGCAATACAGTACTAAAACTAATCAGGAAAGGTTGTCATCTGGGAAATTAATGGCCACGGAGTTCTCAAAGTGAACTGTGGTGAATCAAAAATCAAATTAATCTTCTAAAGCCTACAGGACATTTCTTTTCGCAGTACTAACTTTTATCCTTTGAACGATGAAATATTAGGGTTGGGCATTCTCAGTGGGAATCAAATCAGACATCCTGAGGTTATCATGGCTCAAAAGCCAAAGATTGCTGTTGTGGGAGGTATAAGTGCTGGAATAACTTGCATTGTTACCACAGTGATGAAACAAGGAAACCATGCATTGATTAATATCAAGCTGTATAATTACTCTGCCTTTCATATTGACAATAATTTTGACCAAAGGAAAAACTGGACCTTAAAAGGGTCGGTGTTGTCTTATCTGGTTACTATTGGATCTGGCTCAGTTTCTCTTACTTTTATGACTTTTCAAGTGCACTGTTACCACTTTCTTAATTTTTTTCTAGTATTTTCACAACAACTGCTATTGGATTAACAAGTCTGAACTTTATTCTTTTCTTTCTTCCTCCGTTCTTGAATGGTAGTGTTACCTCTTCTGAATTTAAAACCACCTGGGTCATTCCAGAGTCTAGGGAATTTTGGAAGGTCACAATGAGTGCAGCCATTATCCCTGCAGACACTTTTTTTAAGAACACAATTACGTAGGCTATCAAGTCCAAGGGATTTATCAACTTTTAACCTCATGTATTTCTCGGTAGCTTTTCTTCACTAAAACTAATTACTTTAAGTTCTTCCTTCTCCTTTGATTCTTGCTTCCATTCTGTCTGGCGTTTTTGTGTTTTTTGATGTGAAGATAGTCACAAAATATTTGTTTAACACCTTCTGTTTCCATGTTTTCAATTATAGTTTCTCCTATCTCAGGAACCATGTTTATTTAAGATACTCCTATCATTTTTGCAGATTCATTGAAATTCTAAATGTCTATTTTTATACATTTTGCTAGGTTATTTTGTATTCCATTTTCTCTGTCTATTAATTTTCGATCATTCCTTGATGGTTTCCGAAACTCAATTTTCATGATTGCTACATTTGTTGAAAATATTGTGAGATCTTTACATTCTGATACCATTTTCAACCATTTTAGTTTTTCAGTGGAATGTTCATTAATGAGAATTAGAAAATATTTCTGTAAATATTTGCAATTGCATTGTTGCTGTCACTCATTTTAAATCTAATTCCCAATCTACCTTAGCAAACATGACTCTCTCATCTAAAATAAAACAAAAACCTGTAGATGCTGGAAATCTGAATTAAAAATAATGTTAAATGCTGGTGAAACTCAGCCAGTCTGGCAGCATCTCTGGAGAGAAAGCAGAGTTAACTATTCAAGTTGAATGACTCTTCTTTGGAATGGATTCCTCTTATCTATTTCGTGGAGTGTAAATGTTAAACTATTGTTTCACATTTAAATGTCTTACTTTCACATTCAGTTTGAAATTCATCATATTATGATCACTCTTTCCCAGAGTTTCCCATATGGTAAGATAATTAGCACTACCTCCTTACACAAGATGACGTTTAAAATAACCTGTTCCCTGCTGAATAGCTCTAAAATTTTCCATTTATTTCTGATTTCCAGCATCCTTAGTATTTTGCTTATATGTTATTGAGGCCTGTTGTCTAGTTAGTCCCATGATATATTACTGTGAGTAAGAAGCAGACAAGAGGAGAAATACAAGTCAGGGAATTAGCAAAATCTGGAGGAGCGGGACAGCAAAGGACTAAGAGACAGGCAGTCAGCAGCGTCCAGAAGAGTAAGAAAGGGGAGGATCCTGCAACAGTCAGCAATACTTAGAGAACAAGAGAGGAAGGGCACCTCAAGACAGGCATTCAACAGCTCCTGCAGCAGCAGGGATTAGAAGGACTGCTTCTATTTCCTGGGACATCAGCCCTCCTATTCCCAATGTTTCATATATACCCCAAGTCCTCTCTATGCATTCCATGTATCCTGCATGACCACTTACCCAGTATGGACAGACCCTTGAGCCATGTCTTTCAATGAATATGAAAAGACTTAAAATTCTAACAACTTAATTCAACTGTCATTCAAAGACTCCGCATACTGAAAAAAAAATCATAAAAGCCATTAAAAATGTAAAGCTCCTAAAGTGGTCAAAACTGTTGTAAATACAAACATCAATTTCACCAACCACATCAGAGGTAGGTACCTTTTTAATAACCTCTTAAAACTGCCATCACCCTGTGACATGTCCCACTTGTTCAGATTAGTAATTCTGAAGCTTTTGAAATTCAGCTAAACACTCAAAGTAGCCCCAGCTTTCAAACCAAACAATTGCAGTTGCCACCAATGAAATTAATGAAAGAAAATTTGTGAAAAAAAGGTTGCTTTTTTCTTAGCTGTACCAGATTTGATTTGATTTATTATTGTCATATGCAATCAGATACAGTGAAAAATATTGCTTTGCATGCTTAACCAGGCAAATTATATCTTACATTAGTACATCAGGGTAATAGAACAGAATGCAGAAAATAGTGTTACAGCTGCAGAGAAAGATCAACTCTAATATATGAGGGGTCCATTCATAAGTCTGATAACTGTGGAGAAAAAGCAGTTCTTAAATCTGTTGGTACGTGTTTTCAAATTTTTGTATCTTCTGTCCGATGGAAGAGGGTGAAAGAGAGTATAACTGGGATAGGAGGGGTCTTTGATTATGTTGGCTGCTTTCCCAAGGCAGCAGGAAGTGTAGATGGAGTCAATGGAAGGAAGACTGGTTTTCACAATGGACTGAGTTGCATTCACAGCTCTCTGTAATTTCTTGTGGCCTTGGCAGAGCAGTTGCCATATCAAACTATGATGCATCCAGATAGGATGCTTTCTATGGTGCATCTATAAAAATTGGTAACAATCATTGTGGGCATACTGAATTTCCTTAGCCTTTTGAGGAAGTAGAGGCATTGGTGTGCTTCCTTGACTGTAGCATTGACATGGATGGACCAGGATAGATCTTTGGTGATATTTACTCCTAGGAACAAGATAGCCTATTAATCATTGCACTCCAGGAAGTGGAGTGTTTTTTTCTCTATGTTAAAGCTTTTCTTCAATTTTGAAGGACCAAGGAGATTTAAATCACTTCAGTTCATGGCATTTAGAATTCTTAAGCAATGTTTATTCAGTTTGAATGTTTAATATCACTTTTCACAGCTGGAAAAGTACTCAAATACATCTCAAAATGTATAAAATTCTGAACAACATAAATATCAACTTACCTTTGTAGGTAACTTAATACTGCAGTAACACATTCATTCTACAACATAACATCTAACTACTGAAACAGAAAGAGTTTTTTTTGTACTTCAAAGCCTGTCATTGAAAGAAATCCAGGAGAGTGTGACACACATTTTTGGTCCTAGCTTGGAGCTTGGGTTCCCTTATGGCTCATAACTGTGCTTAAATGCCATGAACACCACCTACATACAGAAGAGCACAATTCCCACAAGATCTGCTGGAAGACAGGTGTTGGACTGTCCACTTCCACAAAGAAGCCATAAGGTGTGGAAATTCCATGTGCAGGCAGGCTACCTGAATCCTTATCCCACAACATTTTCCAGAAATGGGATTGCAGGTGGGAATCTCAAAATCAGGTCCAGCCTACCATGTTTAAAGGGTTCCTCAGTCTACCCAACTCAGAGGAAGTTTGGACCCAAGTATCTGGTGTATCTACTTCCTACCTTGGTTACCATGCAATCATATCACAGATTTGACTATTAGATCAAACCTATTTATCTAAATTTGTGCAATTAATCTATCTTGTTATCAATGCATTATATATTCGGGTAAAGTGCTTTTAATTTTAACTTCTTGCTATTTCGCCTGATTTGAACTTATTCAGCAATTTTGTAAATGATCACATATTTTTCTTCTTGGATTATAAATTGGACTGGAAGTTGGATATAGGTGAAATACCTGCAAGGTTTTGCAACTTTAAGAAAATCAAGTGGTGCACATTTTTAGCTATACAGGACAATGTTGCTGGTAGAGCAATGAAAATGACACATTTCTGAGTCAGAGTGGCACCCGGGGCATTTGAGTTAGGGAAGACTGGCTGATGATAGTTTTCAGATTGGTCCTGCTTAGTTTGTTACAAATCTGTAAATTCAGAGCAGTGAGAGATGTCCAGAGCTGCTAAACTGAAAACATCCCTCTCTTCCTTTGCTATGTGAGTGAGAAGATTTAAAAAAAGTGCTTAAAGTTGTAATTCTAACAGGAAAGGACAAATCAACTATCAAAGTGAAGAATGGCCATCATTTCACAGACAGCAGTGTGTCTTCATTGCTGAAATCAAAATAAACTGTGAGAGAAAATGTAACCCACTCTGGTGATCTGGACTTTTCAATTTGAGAACTTCTGAACTTTGTTGCCTATCAATAACTTTTTTCCAACTCATAATATTTGTGTCAAACCATATGTCTTAATTGTGAATGCATGAGTGTATTTGGGGTTTTTAAAAAGGGTATAGTTTAAATTTCATAGTAGTAGGTTAGTAATTCTTTCTTTTCTCTATCATTTGTTAAAGTTAAGTATGTTATAATAAATTGTTGTTTTCTGTTAATGATGGTGTGAATTGCTCTTATCCTCAATTGCAGTCGATTAAGCAAGTTGGTCACCTTGATGGTCTAATTTAAATTCTATACGTTATTGAGGCGGCACAATCATTGGGGCACTCTGCCCAGTTGATTCGTGAACTATTTTCTTTACGTTGTCACATTTTACTTAACTTTGCCCAAATTGCTACATTGCACTATAGCCTTGACTTTTTTTAGATCTATTAATTTCTCCTAACCTGAACCCTCCTGGATATGAAATAAATACAGAAATTGCTGGGAATACTTAATAGTACAACCAACGTCTGTGGGGCAAAACATTGTTAATGGGCTGAATTTGCACCTCTTAATGTTATACTCCAAGCAGAATTCGAATCCACACTTTTATTGCATCCTTATTTCAGTTAACTACACTCTATAAACTCACACACTGCTGATTACTAGTTCTACTCATTTATATAACCAAATAACTCTTAATTAAGAATCATAATCCATCACCCGTTCCCCCATTCCATTAAGTCTCAGGCATCCCTTCAGACACTTGAGATTGTATCTTTAATCATCAGGTATATTGAAGGCTGAGATCAATAGATTTGTGAATCTAAGGGAATCAAGGGGTCTGGAGATCAGGTGAGAGTGTGCAGCTGAGGTTTAAGAGTAGTCATGATCTTACTGAATGTCAGAGCATGCACAAAGCGCCATATTTCCTACCCCTAGTCCTAAAATTCTTAACACGCACCATCCAATCTTTGATATAAATGATGTGGAAAACTGATGTTGCAGTAAAAGGTTGTCTTGAGTGCAGGTTTTCCATGACTGTCTCAGCTTTCGTAAAGATGGTGCATTCAGTGATGTGCCATAGCACTGCCTCAGTTATCCTTTTATTGTGCGCTAAGAAATAACAAATTTAAAGTGTGTACGAAATGGCTCAATTCAGGTCCTTTTGCGAAATTAAACTCCCAAGAATTGCTGTTAAGGTTTCCACTCACATCTCAACTGGAACAGTCCTTCTTCAAGAGCTGACTCACTTTCTTTAACAGAACCAAACCTCTATCTATCAATAAAAAAAATTGATCCTGTCAACCCTTAATATTGAGTGCAGAGGAAACAAACAGAACTGAATTAAAGTCCATTTATGGCTGAAAATAACATAAACAAAACCTGTACCAGCTCAAAACTCCAGAGAGCTATAAACTTCAGTGAATTCAATAAAAAATAACTTTTCTAGGAAAAAATACAGCATCTGGATTTACAAAGGAAAAATTGCATCTTTCTCCCCATAGATTTCATGTGCACAGTGCAATAAATAGATTCCAGCAATGGATACAAGACAAGACACACAGCAACCTGCAAGCTTTCTTTGTAGCCTATTAATAGAAAAACTGAGTGATAAAGAAGCAAATAAATTGTTCAAGAAAAAACATGGAACATTAATGTTTCACCTAACAGACTCACTAACATGCTGAGCAAGTGTATGTCATTAAGATTATACTGAATTATTCTAATCATTTAATAAACATGAATTCATCACCAGCCAGATGTCTTCAGGGTGTTTTTAATTTGGGTTCTGAAGCATTATTTTTTAAAAGTCTTATTGCCAGCATTCTTCTCTCATCTAAAAATGTCCAGGAGAGAATACTGGGAGGGAGGAACCAGGTGAAAAAATCCTTTTTAAATGCCTTAGCCTCAGAAGCACTTCAAGGATTATAAGCTACTATATTGAAAGTATTATTTTAAGTCTTCTCTTAATAGCATTCTTGATTACAATAATAATTTCAATCACGACAGAGCTAAGAGACAGATTCTAAGTCTGTCTCAAGCAGGGACTCTTGTGCTGAAGTTGTAGTGTCCCTACCTCTAGGCCAGAAGACCTTGGTTCAAGTCCTGCCTTTCCAGGCATATGTTTTGACATGTCAGAACAGGTTAATTGAAAAATATCTACTTTAACCAGAGCTAGAATCAAAATCCATTCTCTCGGCGTTCTTGAAACACACCTGGCTAACCAATTGAGCTTTGAATTTGAACATGTGTTTATATTTTGCACTACAAAAGATATGGAGAAGAAAAATTACATATATTTTCCTCAAAGATCAACTTCCAGCAGCAACTGTAGAGACCTGTTCGCACGTTTACCTACTTTGGGAATATAGCATTCCACACACTATTATAAAAATGGCAGTTAGTTTTAAACATCTTTCTCTTGCTCCTTCTACACTGAAAATACATTACTATCATCCTCGTTATGTTCTCACTATAATTTAAATGAAAGCCATTCTCATCTTTCTTTGTTCTAACTTAATTTTGCAGGGCTTTGAAACATGGAACTTCATACATTTCTCAACATTCCCTTCCTTTTAAACCCTGCCTTGATAGTTGGTGGCTTATCAATGGCATTTTTTTTGTATAGTCTTTCTTCCCAGTTATCCAATTCCTTTGTTTTAGATATTAGCCATTCACATAGAAGCATGGAATCCCTACAGTGTGGAAGCAGGCCATTGTTCATCAATTCCACACCAACTCTCTGAAGGACATCCTTCACCCTACGCTATCCTTGTAATCCGGCGTGTCCCATGGCTAATCCACCTAACCTGCACATCTTTGGACCATTGAGGAAACTGGAACACCTGGAGGAAACCCATGCAGATATGGGGAGAATGTGCAAACTCCACACAGGCAGTGAGCCACCGTGCCCTTCCCACACCCCCAACCCCAGGTGATATTGAAATAAAGAAAAGACTAAAAAGCTAAATGAGGTAATACTTTACTTGCCAATAAACCATTAAGATCCAACTCATATACTCAGTGTACAATATCCATGCACTGAGGCCAACATATAACACATTCCTACCAGACCACACCTTCAAAGATATCACACGTTCAACTGGCACTGCTCAATGGTTTACATATTTCACAACAATGATGTATCAACTGGCTGAAATAAGAATTTAACTGTCAATTTAAAAATCAAGTGGCTAACTGAATAAAAGCAAATGAATATAAAAGAAAAATGTACTAATAATAATGAGTAACCAGCAGGACACCAAAACATTTAACATTTTCAGTGCTACAATCCAAAAAATGTATCAGACACAAAAACAATCGTCAAATTGGTTCTAATTTTTCCTCACGTAATTTTCAGCTGGTATTTCCTTCCTCATACAGGAAAGAGGGAAAGAAGTCTGAAAACAATATACGTGATAACTAAAATCTTCAAATTAGAAGTTGGAAATTTGCCTCAAAAAGACTTCTAACCATCCTCAAGCAGAAATGCCCCCTTCTGAGCCCCCAGCATCACAAATGTCAGTTTTCAGCCAGAATATTGATGTCATATGATATCAAAAATTTGACAGTGCACATTCAACACAGTCCAGTTTCAGCTGAAGCAGCAGTTGATTGTGAAGTCTTAAACCTGTGCCCAGCTACACGTAACTTTGGGAATGACGTTGTTGTTATTTTGCCAGACTGATAATCCTGAGGATCTGGAGACTCAAGTCCAATTAGGGCATTTAAACTCATTTATTTAAAAAGATGCAAGTATCAGTAATGTTAACCATGAGATGATTGAATTTCATAAAAGCACATCTCGTTCACTAATTAACTCTCTTCAGGGAATGGGTTCTTCTTCCGTTTCTGTTCTGGCCTACACACAATTCCAGATCCGCAAGAAATTTTGGTGGAATCTTAACTGTCCACTGAACAACCTCTCATTGTATTAAACTGCAAACATACTGTCATACAAGAATGAAATTGGGCCGTTAAGAACGCTATTGGAAGAAGACTAAAAACAACAGCCTGTGATACAGCAGCTTATAATCTTTGAGGTAGCTCTGAGGCTGTGGCATATTGAAAGTTGAAATATTTTCACCTCAGTCCTCACTCTTCATGTTCTCCACCAAACATCTTTTTAATGATTGAAAGATGCTGGGAATAAAACTAGAGGAAAAGGAATGCTTCAGAACCGAAATAAAAAATGCAACAAAGACATCAGCTGCCATTTAGCTGCTGGTGAATTCAAAAACTCAGCGGGTCTGGCGGCATCTGTGGAAAGAAAACAGAGTTAAAGTTTCGGATCCAGGTCGCTGTCAGATTGAGTGGATGGCAGATGGATAGGATTCCAACAAGACGGAGAAATTTGCTTGATCTCATCCTGAGTAATATATGACAACTTTTGTAGCAGTGAACACCTCACAGTGGAGACAATGTTCTGTCTTGGCAGTGAGGACACTTTATCCCATGTTGCGTGACACTACCAATGTGCCAAATGGGATACGTTCTGTACAGAGTGAGTAGCTCAAAAGATGGGGCATCTATGATTTGCTGTGGGCCAACAGCAGCATCAGAACTGCATCGTACCATAAAGATGTAGCCCCATGGCCCAACATACTCTTCATGCTTCCTTTGCCATCAAGGAAGGCATCAACCTTGGTTCAATGAGGAATGTATGACAGCATGTTAACACTGGACATATATAAATAATGAGGGTGCCAATGCAGTGAAACTGCAACACAGGACTAAATGCATGCTGTATGGTGGAAGCAACATGCTATGGACAGACCTAAGCCATCCCACAGTCTATAGATCAATCAAAGCACTGATCAATCTCATCCAGTTGTGCATACTGGTGGATAATTAATTAAATAATCAGAGGTGAAGGTTCGATTCTCATTGTTGGTGAAGCACAAAACAAGTGTAAAAAGACAGTGAAAAGATTTTTAACCATCCTTAAGTGGAAATGACCCCTTCTGAGCCCCAGTGTCACAAATGCCAGTTTTCAGCCAGAATACTGATGTCATATGATATCAAAAATTTGGCTATGTGCATTCAATACAGCAAAGGGCAAGGACATTGTCAACATTCTCACTGCATGCTAAAGACCTCTGCTTCAGAACTAGTCCAGCCTTAGCTTTGTTATTTCAGAGTAGCTATTTTACTAGTATTTGTCTGGTTAAAATGGAAAATTCTTTGCATAACTCCTGCCCATTAAAGTAGGACACACACAACTGTGACAATTATCTTCCCATCAGTTTATTCTCAACCTGTTGATGGAAGGCATTGTTGTCAGCTCAATGAAGCATATCCTTCAGTGATTGAAAGAAATGAGCTGCTTTGGGGTAATATTGTGTGTATGAGAGATTCATGGTGGATGTTTCAGCATTTACCCAGTTCCTGTAGAAATACAATTCTCAAATATACATCATACAAAAAAAACCTGTCAGCCATAAATTACAAAAAGTAGTTTCAAAAATACAAACAGCCAGGTTCTAGTTCGATGATGGGTGGTCTGTCTAGTTTCACTTCTTACTTCCTGTTGGTTTTGATACAACTGAGTGGCTTGCTAGGCCACTTCATAGAGCAGCTGTAGATCTGGAGTCACACGTTGGCCAAATCTGGTAAGGATTTACGAGTGAATCAGACAGATTTTCACAACAAGGTTACATGGTGTCTATTAGTCAAGCTTTATAATTTGAAATGCTTTAGTGAATGCAAATTTCACCATTGTGGGATTTAATTCCATGACCCCAGTTCTGAAATATAGTCATACCAGACTCAAAACATTAGCTCTGTCACGCTCTCCCCAGATGCTGACAGACTGGCTCAGTTTCTCCAGTATTCTTAATGATTGTTCCCCATAGGATTTGCCAATAGTCTAGTTTCAATACTGCTGCCCCACAAACTCCTGATATCCAAAATGCATCAATTCTCCACATAATAACATCAGAAATAGGAGCTGAAGTAGATCTGAATGTCCTTCACACCTGCACCACCACTCAATAAGATCAAAGCTGAACTTCTTCCTCATCTTGACTTTCCAAAGAAACAACAATGGGCCAAGCAAAATTTTCAATACTTATTTTAAGCCTTTAAGAGATGGATGTTGCAGGGAAAGTTAAATAAGCAACATTAACCACTGAATCTTGCATATGTAAATCTAATGTATATTTTTCATAAAGCAACGGCTACAGAAATAATCCACCCGAAATAAGTTAGCCGTGTTTGGTCCAGATGCATGTATTAATTTATAATAAGTTTGAGAAAAGAAAGGGAAGGCTGAAGATACAGGTGCAACAGAAGAGGTTAATTTGCTAGTAGAGGAAATTCAGTACGCAAAGAGCTCAGGAGTTCACAGGGGTTCCAACTGCCACCTGGAACCAGAAACAAAAGCTACTCCCACTGCGCAACCACTTCTATTGTCCTGAGCAATGACTGGAGTATGCCATATGGTCTTGCATTTAAATACAACACATTAGCCTTATCTGAAAGAATAGGTATCAGCTGGAGAAGGCGAGCACTGGGCAGTTTAACACGCACTAATCTGTGAAAACCAATTCCATTAAAGTGATTGCTGCTAGTTTTCCAGATAATCCAGGGGTGCCTTGTTTTGCAATAAACAATTTCTCAATCAAAACACTGAGATTGTTGCAATTTTGATTGGGATCTAAAGGTAGGTTTATTAGATTTATAAGCAAATTAAAATTTCATTCAACTGAGCACAACATGTTCACATTACCAACAATATTGATATAAATGAGTAATAATATTAAAGTTAATTAATTGCATGTATGTAATATACACAAACATCCCAAGACATTTCACTAGCGAGTAATCATCAAGTATAGACAATTGGACAAAATTGGAGGGAATTACAAATAATCCTAGACTGATGACATAATCTGACTGACTATGACGGTGATGGACAGCTTGAGAGAGGTAGAGCTAAATTTTATCGGGAGATTTGGCTCAGTTAAGGAGGACAAGGTGAGGATGTTGAATTGATGGTCTCAGTCTTTGCAACAAAAAAACTCCATGAGCTCTACCCTCTTGACCTCGGGGGGCAACCAGATAACAAGAAAGGTTAAATTCCCCTTTAAGCATTTCTGCATTACTTACACAAGCAGCAGTTTGTGTGGTTATGGAACTGGGAGCTCGTGCTCCTAAATGGATATGGATTTAACAGATGTAACCCAGTTTAGATCATAAGATATAGAAGCAGAATTAGGCCATGCAGCCAATGAGTCTGCTCCTCCATTTGATCATGGCTGATTTGTTTCTCAACCCCATTCTCCTGCCTTCTCCCCATAACCCTTGATCCTCTTACTAATCAAGGTACAGTGCCAGATTTAGTGCATAAGTAATCATACCCGCAATAGATCAGACAGGGTGTTCATGGGCAGCTATTGGAGTCAACAAACAGGTGATACTAAGTGAACAGACCTTAGCTGTCAGTAAAATCAGTACGGCTACAAAATCTGTACAAAATGCTTCAGAACATATAGAAAGAAATTCAGTGCAAGCAGATTTTATAAAACAACACAGCCGAGAATTATTCCAAAGGCCGTTCCTGTGCAATGAACAAAGTAGGAGCTGACTAAATTTTCCCCAATTTAACACAGCCAATCCCTTTAATATTAAGGTCTTGAGGCACCAATGGTAGGTTCCTTACCTCTGAGCTAAGGAAGCCTAAGTTCAAGTCCCACTTGCTCCAAAGGTGCAACATAATATGCCTGTGTAGGTTGATTGCAAGAAACATCTTGCATTGATATTGGAAGATGGCAGACACTGTTCTCCAAACCAATTTCCACAGAAACACATTCACTGGAAGTTAATTATATATTAACACCAGGCAGCTGCACCTCTGCCACCTTTTAGTTCACAATGAATAAAAACAAACAACGTGATATGTCTGCGCCTGCACTGTCCCCAAAAGGGAAAACAATTAATATTATATGCGATGAAGAGTAAATCTTCTGATTAATTTTACTCATGTCATTAATCTATGTTGGCTAAGTAGAAGTGACTTTTCTACATGGAGAAGTCAGCCCATATAACAACTTCTCATGTTGGGAATCAATCCAGGGCAAAAATGCAAATAGAATTCTAGCATTCACAAACAGACATCTGGTGAAAATGAAGATTTGAAGTTGTTCCAGTCATAGCTTAGAAATAATTAAATTCAGGTGCTTGTAAAATAAAGCTGACTATCTGGTACTGGTTTATAGGCTGTGTATAAAGCTTTCCTCACCCACAAAGAAAGATGGATGTATTTTATCCCGATTCTACAGGGTAGTGTCATCTGGACATAACTTTTATTTCTTTACTGTACTGATTAACACTCTCTTTGCTTTCTATGTCATGAAATCTATTGTTGGTTATCTCCTGCTCTCCATCCTGTCACAGACCTTCTCTCCTGTTCTTTCTGCACCCTTCCTGCTTCTTGGAGTTTATAAATCCTTACATTTCTATTTTCCTCTGTTCTGATGAAATACCAGCAACAGGAAAGGTCAAAGTTTCTCTCTACGGATGCCACCTGACACACTGAGCATTTCCAGCACTTTGTGTTTTAATTTCCAGCATCTGCAGTATTTTTCTGTCCTACTACTGGGTAGTTACCAGACAAATACACAATATACTTGGAGCAGTACTCTTTGCTATTTTCATGGCAGCATTAATTAATTTACTTAAACTGGATATGTAGGTGGCAATACACATGGGCACAAATTGTAGAATCTATTAATGGCATATGCATGACAATGTTGAAAACTAACAAAACCAAATCAACAACTTTGAAAAATATCTTAGAAATCATCACAAATATAGAACTGCAATATGTTACTACACTGAATAAGCCTAGTGCTTGCAGTTTGACAGATATATTCCAATAAAACCTGAAAACTGTTGGCGTCTCCTGACATCGACACACCTGATGATCACATGCCAATATTGGGCCAAAGCTGGCGTTATGCACAACCCAATAAAGCACACTGAAACAATAAAATGAATTGTTTTGCTGTCAATACACCATAGAAATCCAATACCCAGTCTCAATGGCAAAATTCTCCTTAGCGACTGAAAATTGCTAGGTGCTTAAAATTGCAACCATTTTGGTTAAGTCCTGCAGGATTTACACCTGTCCATTGGCTGTGAACTGAAACTGATGACTCTGTGGAGAAATATTTGACATATGTTCTTAAGATAATTTCTTAGAGCAGCACATTCAAGAATCAACTAGACAGCAGGTTATACTAGACTTGGTCTGTACAACGTTAGAGGATTAATTAAAGATCTTAGAATAAAGGCACCATCAGATAGCAGCAATGACAATATGATTGAGTTTTACATTCAGTTTAAAGGAAGTAGAATGGGATTAAGACTAGCATTTTAAACCTAAACAAGGGCCATTATATGAGTCTGAAAGCTAAGCTAGTCAAAGTGAAATATCATGCTAGGCTAGGGGATAGGTCACATTTAAAATGCTCTTGTATTGTAGTAGTGTCTCTACCTCTGAGCAGAAAACCAGGTTCAAGTCTCACCTGTTCCAGTGATGTGTAATAACATTGCTGACCAGATTGGTTAGAAGATGTGTTTGAGCACATATAAGTGGTCTTGTGGCACAGTAGGAGTAGCCAGGAGACCCAGGTTCAAGTCCCACCTGTTCCAGAGATGTGCAATAACATCTCTGAATAAGTTGATTAGAAAATATCTCGAAGGCTTTTCTAACTTCTCCACGTACTATGCCATGTCACTTACCTTGGTGACTTGGGGAGCAGTAAACTATTTGGGATTCATAATCTCAGTTTTCTGCATAATTAATGCTTCTCAATGAGATCACTTTTTTTGCTCCTCTCCCTCTTCTCTGATAACCACTCATTCCAATGCAATGTCACTGCTCAGTTTTCTATCATTTTTGAATTGTTGCCCCCATCTGTACTATAGGTAACCAGCACAATTTCATACAACAGTCTCTCACAGTGCCTCAGTATCGAATGCCAAACTGCAAATTGTGCTCTTTCATTAAGTGTCTTACTTTGTTGGTCTCCCACACAAATGCCTTGTACAATCTGCTAAAATCCAGTCCAAACAGCAGGCAATTCCAACACAAGGCCTACTTGCAAAACGGGGAACCAATGATATAATACCCAGCTATCAGTGTGTTTGCATTCAATTTATAACTAGTTTGTCTGTCAAACCAGACCTGTTCAAAAGCCAGTTTTTGACTACACAGTCTAGTTCTTATTCCTCTGACCTCTTGCAAACTAAAAGTTTTTAGTTTCAAATTAATGTGCTAGAAATTTAAAACTAGACTTTGCTTCAGATTAGCTTCATGGAAGATGAAAATTTAGTAAGTTGCCAATACATGACTTATATTCTGAGCTACAGCTATCAATTGGATGGTCTCTAAAACTTGCATTCCACCACTTTACCACCAATAAAGTAATTTTTATTAACACTGCTGAAATATAGATGAATATAAGTACTTTGCAGACAGCAGGCAGAAACTTCCCAGTCCCAAGGTGGTTGGTTCTTCACTGGTCTAGCACATGGTACTGGATGTAATTCCATGAATGTGACCAGAGTTACTTGGCTTTTAATCTAACCCCTTATTGCTCAAACCAGGACTGGGAACAATCATGCAGATTAGGGTGCTGGGTTGGTAGGCTGATACATTCCTGCCTCTGGGCAATCCTACCAAAGGCAAGCGAACGGAAACTGCTACCTGCCCAATAGTGGCAGCAGCTTATTAAGGGGGGCAGGGATGATTTTGTCAAATCTTTCCAATGGTAGTGCCAGCTTCCTACTCCAAGACTGGAATGCACTACTATAAACTCACACTTTAGTGCACTGGTACGGACTTGTTTTTAAGGTACTACCTTCCAGATATGACATTAAATTGCCCTTCTGTTCTTTCACCTGAATGTTTAATATTTTGTGGTTGTATGAAGAGGGGCAAAAGAGTTCTGGTATCCCATCAGCCAAACCACCAAAAATAGGTTTAGAAGTAATTTATCTCATTGCCGCTAGTGGGGCTTTGCAATATGGTTTGCTACTTCTGAGTTGAAAACTGAGGTAATTGTACCTTAAAATTAATTTATGGTGTTAAAGGTGCAAGATTTTACTTCCAAAAATGTCTGAAGCATTATATGTATGAAAATATGTTCATAGTATTGATAAATAGAAAACTTTTTTAAAACGCTGTTTAGGTTGGTTTTATCTTTTCACTGCTGTGTGTTGAGTGGCAGACATCTAGTTGCTGGGGTACTTTTGGTAATTGAAAAATATTTACACTTCAATATCTTGATAATCTCATGGTGCTTTATTAAATCTGATAAGAGGATTTTATGAATTAGTAAAATAATCGGCGTTGATTGGTTTCTTACCATCTCTTACTCACTGCCTAGAGTTTATATCCATCTATTTAGCACCTGTTGTTATTCTGGAATATTCTACTGAATCTGAGAGATATAAATTAACAGGACACAGTCCAATTCAATACTTGGATCAGACACCATCACTGAGAAAAATTGATCATTCATAAATCTGTTTTTAACAAAGGAAATGTGCCTTGGAATGATGTTGCCATGTTTAGATGTAGATTTATCATCATTGAAAAATGCTTTTTTGTGAGTTATACACAAAGTGTCAGCATGATCCGGCGGCATCTTGAAACACTGAATATAATACAAGATTTTACTGCAATAGAGTTCATCCTTCTCTCTTCTTCTTGTTCTTCCTACGCTGCTCCCCGAGTTTCTGCTTGAGATTGGCCAGAGTCTCTGAAACGGGCTCTGGGGTCTTGGTTATGTGTCTCCACCACCACCACTCCCACAACCACCATGTCTGAGCGGGAGCCAGGGGCCTGGGGATGCGCGTGTTCTGCACCTCCTGTTCTCCATCCAACACTCTTCCAGACAATGATGCCAGTCTGCCGTCTATCCCTTTGGCCAGTGCTTCCGCTCCTTCAGGCGCCCAGGCCTAGCTGCGGACCTGAAGTCTTGGCTCAGCCTGTGAGTCCGGGGCTGGGGCAGTCAGCCCAGGACCTGCCCCTCCCTCGACGGGAGACCCCCA
>NC_063354.1:20751005-20817182 GCF_021869965.1 Rhincodon typus | reverse complement strand
AATGGAAAAAGAAAAAGAAAGAAAAAGAGCAAAAGTAAAAAGAAAAGAAAATGAAAGAAAACAGATAGGAGCGGACAACCCCTGGGCCCAGCCCTGCTACTCTGCCACCATCTTCATCCAAATCATTTAGTTACATAGACACAGTAACTACACCTCCTTAGTAATTGATTGATCTTTCATAACTTTGTCCTGAGGGTGTCAAAGGTGTTATATAATTGCAAGTAATTTCTTCCTTAAAAAATCATGGAAATATATGCAACAGCATTGATAGGAGAAATCTTCCATCTCTTCCTCCTCCAGCTATTCCTTGGCATTTTGCTTGGTTTTCCCCATAATTGCCCATCAGTTTTTTGTACTCTTCATTTCTCGTGTGGTATACACAAAGTTTCAGCATGGTCCGGTGCCACCTTGAAACATTGAATATAATGCAAGATTTCACTGCAATAGAGTTCATCTTTCTTTCTTCTTCTTGTTCCTCCTCTGCTGCTCCTCCAGTCTCTGCTTGATATGATACAAACATAAGAATAAGGAACAGAAGTAGGCTAGTTGATTCCACCATTCAATAAGATCACAAACCATCTGTTTGGGTTTTGAATTCCACATTCTCAGCTACCTCCGATAACCTTTGATTTTCCTGCCGAATAAGAATCTACCACCCTCCGCCTTAAAAATATTCAATGATTCCATCTTCACTCTCTTCCAAGTCAAAGAATTCCAAAGTTGCACAACCCTTTGAGATCAAAAATGTACTTTCATCTCTGGCCTAAAAGGGCGAGTTCTGGTCCTTAAACCCCTAGTTCTTGACCGACTCACAAGAGGAAACATTCTTTCCACATCCACCTTGTCAAGACCATTCAGGATCTCATAAGCTTTGATCAAATCACCCCTCACTCTTTGAAACTCCAATGGAAATAGGTGCAGTCTGTCCAATCTTATATACAGTCACAGAGTATTGAGTCATACAGCAGGGAAACAGACCCTTCGGTCCAACCAGTCCATGCCAATCATAATCCCAAACAAACTAGTCCCACCTGCCTGCACTTGGCCCATATCCCTCCAAACATTTCTTATTCACGTACTTATGTAAATGTCTTTTAAACATTGTAACTGTACCTGCACCCACCACTTCCTCTGAAAGTTCATTCCCCACATGAACCATTCTCTGTGTAAAACAATAGCCCCTCATGTCTTTTTAAAATCTTTCTCCTCACACCTTAAAAATATGCCCTCTAGTTTTGAAATCCCCCACCCTAGGGAAAAGACACTTGTCATTCACTTTATCTATACCCTTCATGATTTTATAAATCCCTATAAAGGTCACCCCTCAGCCTCTTACGCTCCAGTGAAAAAGTCCCAACCTATCCAGCCTCTCCCGATAACTGAAACTCTCCATTCCCAGCAACATCCTAGTCAATCTCTTCTGAATCCTCTCCAATTTAATAATATCCTTACCATAACAAGCCAACCAGAACTCGACACAGTACTCCAGAAGAGGCCTGACCAACATCCTGTACAACTTCAACATAACGTCGCTACTCCTGTACTCAAAGGTCTGAGCACTGAAGGCAAGCATGCCAAATGCCTCCTTAACCACCCTACCAATATGTGACACAAACTTCAAAGAATTAGGTACCTGAACCCCCAGGTCTCTCTGTTCTACAACACTACCAAAGATCTACTTTTAATTATGTAAGTCCTGCCCTGTTTGTTTTACCAAAATGCAATACCTTTCATTTAACCAAATTAAACTCAATCTGCCATTCTTCAGCCCACTGACCCAACTAACCAAGATTTCTTTGTAATCTTAGATAACCTTCTTCACTGTCCACTAAAACATCAATCTTGATGTCATCCACAAACTTATTAACTATATTCTCATCTAAATCATTTATATAAATGACAAACAAAAGTGGACCCAGCACCTATCGCTGTGAAACACAGCTGATCAGAGGCATCCAGTCCGAAAAACAACCCTCCACCATCACTCTCTGTCTCCTGCCATTGAGCCAATTTTGTATCCAAGTAGCAGGCTCACACTGAATCCCATGTGATCTAACTTTACTAATTACTTTACTGCATGGAATCTTGTTAAAGGCTTTAATAAAGTCCAAGTAAACAATGTCTTCCACTCTGTCCTCATCAATCTTCTTGATTACTTCCTCAAGAAACTCAATCAAGTTTGTGAGACATGACTTCCCTTGCACAAACCCATGCTGACTATCCCTAATCATTCCTTGCCTCTCCAGATGCATATGAATTCTATCTTTCAGAATCACTTCCAACAACTTACCCACCACTGAAGTCAGACCCACAGGTGTATAGTTCCCAGGCTTCTCATTACATCCTTACTCAAACAAAGGCACACCAATAGCCACTTTCCAGTCACTTGGCACTTCACCCATTGTTGTAGATGATAAAATATTTCATCATAACAAACCCCACTCATTCCAGTCATCAATCTGGTAAACCTGGTCCGAGCTACCTCCGACACATTTATAGCCTTTTTCAAAAAGCAGATCCAAACTGTACACAGTATTCAAGAAATGGTCTCACATATTCCCAGCATAACTGAAGTATAATATCCTTACTTTAATGTTCAGAAGGATTCACAGGAGTGCAATCCGTTAACCTTCCCAAATAACCTTCATAATAACCTTTTGTAACTCATGCAATAGATCACTTTGATCACTCTGCACCTCCCACATAGATGTGACAGTCAAGAGGGCACAACAACGCCTCTTCTCCCAAAGGTGGTTCAGAAAATTTGGCATGTCCATAAAGACCCTCACCAACTTCTGCAAATGCACCATTGAAAGCATACTGTCCAGGTACATAACGGCCTGGTATGGCAACTTCTCTGCCCAGGGCCATGAGAAACTACAGAGGATGGTGTGCACAGCCCAGACCATCACGGAAACCAGCCTTCCATCCATGGACTCCATTTACACGGCTCATTGCCGTGGAAAGGTTGCCAACATCATCAAAGACCCATTGCACCCCAGTAATGACCTCCTGCAAACTTTTCCGTCAGGCAGAAGATACAGAAGCCTGAACACATGCACAAGCAGGTTCAGGAACAGCTTCTTCCCGGCTGTTATTAGACTGATGAATGGACTCTCTAGCCTCAAATAACGCTGATCTTGCTAACAATCTCACCTAGCGCACACCCTGTACAATGTAACCTGTATGCCTCTGTCTAAGTCTTTTTGATCTGTACATCCTTGCTTACTATGGTCTGCCTGTACTGCTCATAAACAAAGGTTTTCACTGTACTTCGGTACATGTGACACTAAATCAATCAATCAAATTCTGGAGTCATTCTCTGTTTAACTCATACTCCTCTTTCTTCCTGTCAAAGTGAACAACTTCTCATTTTCCCACATTACACTCCATCTGCTAGATTTTATTGCCAGCCACAACCTATTTGTATTCATCTATTTACACCTGCTCTTCTTTTTTGCCAGTTTGCCAATCTTCTATCCATGTTAATATATTTGTTATCACCTACACTATGAGCTCCTACTTTGTACAATGACCCTTCATGTGACACCTCATCCAATGCCTTCGAGAAGTCACCAGTGCAGTACACCAACAGATGTCCCTTCATCCTCACTGTATGATACTCCGTCAAAGAACTCCAATACTTTGGTTAAGTATGATTTGCCTTTCACAAAACCATGTTAAGGCTTCCCAATTATTTCTGAGTTTTTCTCATCTCTAGTTCAATTAAGTCCCTCCTCTGATCGATTGCCACACTTTCCCCAAATCAGAAATCAAGCTAACTGTCTCATGGTATTATTCATTCCATCTTCTTCTCTTTCTGAATAGAGGAGTTATATTTGCTACTTTCCTGTCCAATAGGACCTTTCGAAAATCTAATAAATTTTGGAAAATTAATACCAATGCTATCTAATGATTAATGATGGTCTATGGGAGATTGTCAAAATTAAGAAAAGCTTTCAGAGAGTAACTGATTCCTCTGGTTGCCAAATTGATAACATGATCTTTTCTCATTCAATCATGGTATATGGGTGTTGCTGGCTGGCCAGCATTTATTGCCCCCACCCTGCTTGCCCATGAGAAGGTGGTGGTGCGATGCCTTCTTGAACCACTGCAATCCACATGTTGTGGTAGACTGAAGATTATCATAAGAAGAATAAAAGATGGGAAGTGAGTCAACAAACATCATATAAAACAGGAATTCTGTAAGTATCGGAACCTAAAGAATTTGGGTAATAAATGCTGGCCTTACCAGCAATGCTCACATCCTAGGAACAAATAAAAAGAACTGAAAAGGAAGAAATAAATAGAGAAAAGATTAGAACAGATTGTTGCATTTGATGAACTAACAAAGACACAATAGACTGAATGACTTCCTTCTGTAAAGCGAACTGCCTTATCCCAAACACAACAAGATTCTCATTTCAGATACAGAGGCCTTCCGTTTGTACAAAATGCCTCATTCACATGTACTTGGCTACAGACAGAACACAAATCGGGTGGTTACATTTATTTCACTGGGCAACAGAGAACAAATGGATATTCAATGAATGCAGGAAACCCATTTTTGAATTAGATGATCGCAACATTTACTTTTTCTATCACTGTTAAATGTACAACATGCTAGCCAGAATCAGCAGCATACTGAATGATCTGTGAGAGAGGCTCTATTGCTAAGAATATATTGATTTATTTCAATATGTCACGTACAATTTTAATCTGTAAGAGTTCACTTGCAGAAAACCTTTAACAAGTAATTATCAGACTCCAAAGAGTAAAACAAGCCTGTACTCGTCCTTGAATAAAACCTTTACAGCTGACTACCCACAAATTGGTAGAGGAGAACCTGTAGGTAAATATTCTGGATGAGACCAACATGACCTTTCCATCTGAAGTCAGAAGATACGCAAATGGGGCACAACCTTTAAACTTGTGGAGACGTCTTAATTAAAGCTGCTCTTTTACAGGAAATCACATTTACAGATAACTGATCATACAAGGAAATGGTCAATAACAATCATGTGAGCACACTAAACCATAACAAACTATCATAATGTGACCAGCATGATATCAACAATAAATGTGGAAATCTGGAATATTTTGAAGCAAATTTAGAAGCTTCATGGACAATGTTTTTCAAATGCATTTGGTAAAATTCCACACGTGAGACTTTCAGACTTCAGTCTAATTATATGAATAGCAAATTGACTTAGCAATTGAAAGTGCAAGATAACAAGTGCACCTCAAGGGGCAAGAACTGCTGTTCTGGCTCTCCTGCTCACACCTTTCAGGGCTAATTTATTTATTCTTATGGGAGATGAACAATATTCAAGAACTTTATACCAATTAACAGCAGAAGGATTTTAGTCAAGTGAAATGCAGCATTGTGTATATTAGAATAGATAGCACACAATGAACAAAGCCCATGCCTTATGGAAATTCTTCAGATTGGAGCTCCTATACCCCAGTGAATGAGGGTGGGAATCCAAGATAAAAGCAGTAGAATATATATTTTAAATGACCAGAGTTCTATTAATTTGCATCTCCAGATAATTCTTAGTTTAGGGTAGGAATCCAAATATCTCTCTCTCAGCAACAGTTATGGACTTGTAGATTTCTCCTGCAGGCAGCAACAAATCCAGCCAGAGTCATGAAATAAAAATCCCTTCTGAATCACAGCCAGAAAGATCCCCTCTTTAATTAGTTGGGGGGAAAATACCTGATCTACATGTAATGAAATCTTTATTGGATAGACTTGATTATATTGTTATTTTTTTCACAGTTTGTGGGTTCCACTAGAAAGGTCAGCATTTGTTGCCCACTCCTAATTGCCCTCTGGTGGGTATCGAATCACTGTAGTTGACGAGATGTAGGTATATCCATGTGCTATCAGAGAGGGAATTCCAGGATTTTGACCCAGTGACAGTGAATGGAAGGTGATATAATTTCAAGTCAGGATTGTGCATGACTTGGAGGGAAGCATGTGGGAGGCAGTTACTGATGCATCTGCTGTACCTGTTCTTCTAGATGGTCGTTTGCAGATTTAGAAGGTGCTGTTGAAGAAGATTTGGTGAGTTGCTGCAGTGCTCTTATACAAATAATGTTGACACTACAGCGGGAATAATTGTTCAAGGTTGAATTGGCTCAATTGTTGTATGTACAGCTTAAGCAAGTCAGCACCTCACTCTGTGGCAGTTTACATTTTGATGTACAAATTTGGAACATGAGAATGACATTCAGATTCTTAAATCTGGTCTGCCATTCAATAAGATCTGATTGTAAACTCAAATCTGCAAAGGTTTGCTGCCACCATTCTCTTTAAATGTAGGGATCAAAAGGGCCTGTTTTGTCTAATAAGGAAATGAAAAGCATTTATGGGACTAATTAGAAGAGGCTTTTATTGAGCTGGAAATAGCTTATTGCATGTTAGCAACATGTTACAGGTTCCATCGACGTGACAGAGATTGCTACATAAATGTTGAGGTGGACCTGGATGTTAGGTCTGACTCTGCTGAGATCCTAAGCTGCTGCACCCCCAAGTGTAAATGACGTCATCATAGTGGGTAGTGCTAATGACGTTCCTCAGTATTAACGCTTCCAAACCCATTTATAACAGAGGTGGATGCACTGCTGTACGGGCTACTTTGTCCTGGATGGTGTCAAGCTTTTTGAGTTTAGCTGAAGTTGTATGTATCCCACCAAGTGCTGCTTATTCAAACACAATCTTGTCTTCGTCATGTAAATGATGAAAAGGCTTTGGGGACTCAAGAAATGAGCATTTTTTCCTCTGAGCTGTTTATGTCTGTAGCCATGAAGCAATCTGGAATGGACCATCCACTGAAGTATAAATACATGATTTTGTCAGCCTGCCAGGTGAAATTTCCAGCATAACATAAGGTTTAACTTGTAAAATATGAACTGCCATAGACAAAAAATGTAATATTCGGAGGAATTTATGACTTATGCAAAGAAAACTTAGAGGGAACTTGGAAGTGTGTCACTTTTAAAGCCTTGGTTCTACTTTTGTAGGCATAGTATTTGTGTGACTGGTCTAGTTACATTTCTGGTCAAGTAGGAAGCGGGAAGTATTCATGGCACTGAGGTAAAGGTGAACCGAAATATGTGAGATAGGAGAGAAAAATCACAATTTGAGCTTCTTTGAGGTAATGACATTTATTGTCTCCAATCTCTAAGCATCTGCAATTGTATCTGATTTCTCATCTATTAAATTGGTGAATTTCCTACAGGACGTGAATTTTATGCTCACCTCAAAAGTGATTCAAAAACTGGGTTCTTCATCCTGGAGCCTGAATTTATTTGCAGTTTCTATTTACAAAGTTATATTATACATCATATAACTAACTGACATGGAGTATGGCCCTACTTACGGACAGGTTAACTTTTTGACTTAATGAAACACAGGTCAGGTTTAGCTGCAGAATATTGGATTGTGCATAATCTACAAATTAGTACTAATTATTTCATCGAACATCTGCAAATAACTAAAACTTTACCAAAAATAACAGACTTGTTTATCTACACATTCCCCACAAGTGTCAGATTTGGTTCCTGCACAACTGCCTATCCTTTTACTTATTCACCAGCTGGGTCTTGAAAACTTACATCTTACCTCTCCTATTCCTCGATATCCAACCCTCTTTTTCATCTTGATGTTGCTGTCTCTCTTATACAATATATAATACAATATACAAACAATACAGCTCAGGAACAGGCCATTCGGCTCACCAAGCCTGCACTGATTCCAATCCTTATTCAGACCCGCTACTTATTGCCCATGCACAGTTTCTATCCCATTGTTTGCCTCCCTTCATGTGTCTATCAAGACAGGCCTTAAACGTTGCTACCATGCCTGCACTGGCAGTGTGCCCCAAGCACCCACTACCCTCTGTGTAAAAAATCTTCTCACACTTCTCCCCTAAACTGATCCTCTCTCAGTTTGAACTTGTGCCCTGTGTAGTTGATCTTTACACCCTGGGGTGAAAGCCTCTGACTATCTGCCCTATCTATGCCTCTCACAATTTTCAGATCTCTATCAGGTTGCCCCTCAGCCTCTGTCTTTCCAGTGAAAACAATCCCAGTTTATCCAACCTCAAAAGTGTAAAGTGATTCATTTTGGATGGTCGAATTTGAATGCAGAATACAGGATTAATGGTAGGATTCTTGGCAGTGTGGAGGAACGGAGGGATCTTGGAGTCCACGTCCATAGATCCCTCAAAGTTGCTACCCAAGTTGATAGGGCTGTTAAGAAGGCGTATGGTGTGTTGGCTTTCATTGCCAGGGGAATTAAGTTTAAGAGCTGCGGAGGTTATGCTGCAGCTCTATAAAACACTGGTTAGACCACACTTGGAATATTGTGTTCAGTTCTGGTCACCTAATTATAGGAAGGATGTGGAAGCTTTAGAGAGGGTGCAGAGGAGATTTACCAGGATGCTGCCTGGACTGGAGGGCAGATCTTATGAGGAAAGGTTGAGGGAGCTAGGGCTTTTTTTATTGGAGCAAAGAAGGATGAGAGGTGACTTGATAGAGGTTTACAAGATGATGAGAGGCATTGATAGAGTGGATAGTCAGAGACTTTTTCCCAGGGCGGAAATGACTATTACAAGGGGGCATAATTTTAAGGTGATTGGAGGAAGGTATAGGGGAGATGTCAGAGGTAGGTTCTTTACACAGAGAGTGGTGGATGCGTGGAATGTGCTGCTGGCGGTGGTAGTGGAGTCAGATACATTAGGGACATTTAAGCGGCTCTTGGATAGGCACATGGATGATAGTAAAATGTAGGGTATGCAGGGTAGTTTGATCTTAGAGTAGGATAATAGGTCGGCACATCATCGTGGGCTGAAGGGCCTGTCCTGTGCTGTACTGTTCTATGTTCTATGTTCTCTCCTCATAACTAAAACCCTCCAGACCAGGCAACATCCTTGTAAACCTTTTCTGAACCCTCTCCAAAGCGTCCATATCCTTCCTGTACTGTGGTAACCAGAACTGCATGCAATATTTGAAATGTGGCCTAACCATAATTTTGTACAGCTGTAACATAACTTGCCAACTTTTATATTCGATGCCCCAGTTGATGAAGGCATGCATGTTGTATGCCTTCTAGACCACCTTATCCACTTGTGCTGCCACTTTCAGGAATTTATGGACCTGTACATCCTCTGTATGTCAATGCTCCTAAGGATCCTCCTATTCATTGCATAATTCACATCAGTATTTTATTTCCAAAATGCATCACCTCGCATTTATCTGGATTAAACTCCATCTGCCATTTCTCTGCCCAAATCCGCAATCTATCTATATCCCAATGTATCCATTGACAAACCTCCTCACCATCAGCAACTCCACCAATTTTGCTGTCATCCACAGACTTATTAATCAGACCATCTACATTTTCCTTCAAATCATTTATATACATTACAATCAACGAAGGTCGCAGCACTCTTCCCTGCGAAACACCACTGGTTACTGATCTCCATTCTGAAAAGCACCCTTCTACTGCTACTCTATGTCTTCTAATGACCAAGCCAGTTTTGTATCTATCTAGCAAGCTCACTCCAGATCCCACGTGATTCAACTTTCTGTACCAGCCTGCCATGCGGCACCTTATCAAATGGCTTACTAAAGTCCATGTAGACAACATCCATTGCCCTTCCCTCAATCATTCATGTCACCTCCTCAAAAAAACTCAATCAAGTTGGTGAGACATGACCGTCCCCACACAAACGCATGCTGCCTATCATTAACAAGTCCGTTCACTTCCAAGTGTGAATAAATCTTATCCCTCAGTATCTTCTCCAACAGCTTCACCACTACTGGCTGACATCAGGCTGACCAGCCTGTAATTAACTGGATTATCTCTGTTTCCCTTCTTAAAAACAAAGGAACAACATTGGCTATTCTCCAGTCCTCTGGAACCTCGCTTGACGCCAAAGAGGATATAAAGCTATCGTTTGAGGCCCCACCTCTTTCCTCCCTCACCTCCCACAGTATCCTGGGATAGATCCCTTCTGACCCTGGGGGCTTGTCTACCTTAACGTATTTCAATACCCTCAACACTTCCTCTTTCATTATGTTGACCTGCCCGCCTGAGAGTATTCACACAACTTTCCCTAACTTCAACATCTCACATGTTCCTCTCTTTGGTGAATACTGATGTAAAGTACTCATTAAGGATCTCACCCATTTTCTCTGGCTCCACACATAACCTCCCTCCTTTATCCTTGAGTGGGCCTACTCTTGTTCTGTCTATCCTCTTGCTCCTAATATATATATAAAATACCTTGGGATTCTCCTTAACCCTGCTGGCTGAGGACATTTCCTAGCCCCTTTTAGCCCTCCTAATTCCCCATTTGAGCTTCTTCCTACTTTTTCTATATTCTGATCTTAGTTGCCTAGAAATTAGGTAAGCTTCCTTTTTTTTGACTAACTGATAATTTCCCGGGCATCTAAGGTTCCTAAATTCTGCCATTCCGGTCCTTCATTTTCACAGGAACATGCCTGCCCTGCATTTTTATCAAAGGGTCCTTAAAAACACCCACATGTCAGATGTGGATTTACCTTCAAACAGCCACTCCCAATACACATTCTCCAATTCTTGCCTAATTCAGTTATAATTGGCCAGCCCCCACCCACCCAAACCCCCCCCCCCCCCAAACTTAACAAAAACCGAAAGAATTGCGGATGCTGTAAATCAGGAACAAAAACAAAGTTGCTGAAAAAGCTCAGCAGGTCTGGCAGCATCTGTGAAGGAAAAAAGAGTTAACGTTTCGGGTCTGGTGACCCTTACTCAGAACTGATGGTGGCTGGGAAAATGTCAGTTTATATGAAAAAAAGGTGGGGTTGGGGAACGGGGTAGGAAGTAAACAATAGGATAGAGCCTAAAGAGACAGAAGAGCAGTTGGACAGACAAAGAGTTGATAACGATCAGGCTGGGAGGGTGAATAGTTGTTCATGGGAACTATTAGTGCCTAATAACAGGTAGTGTGTAATCGCAGGCTATGTGGTAACAAGGCCTGGTGTGTGGGGTGGGGGGCTGGGACATGGGAGAGTTTAGGCCCTAAAATAATTCAACTCAATATTGAGTCCGGAGGGCTGCTGGGTCCCCAAGCGGAAAATGAGGTGTTGTCCTTCCAGCTTGCGTTGAACTTCGCTAGAACAGTGCAGCAAGCCAGAGGCAGACATATTGGCCAGGGAACAGGGTGGTGCATTAAAATGGCAGGCAACGAGTAGCTCAGGGTCTTTTTTGTGAGCAAAACGTAGATGTTCTGTGAAGCGGTGACCCAGTCTATGCTTCGTTTCCCCAATGTAGAGGAGACTGAACTGTGAGCAGCAAATGCAGTAGACTAGATTCTGGGAAGTGCAGGTGAAGTGCAGGGGAAGGTACGTAGGGCTGTGGGGGGTTGTGGGGGTGAAGTAATTGTGGACCAGGGTGTCCCGGAGGGAACGGTACCTGCGGAAGGCGGACAAAGGATGGGAGGAGAATATGTGTCTGGTGGTGGCATCTTGCAGGAGGTGGCGGAAATGGCGCCCAATTTAACACCTTCACCCAAGGTGGCACGGTGACCCAGTGGTTATCACTGCTACCTCACAGTGCCAGGGACTCAGGTTGGATTCCACCCTGGTGTGACTGTGTGGAGTTTGCATGCTCTCCCCATGTCTGCATGGGTTTCCTCCGAGTGCTCTGGTTTCCTCCCACAGTCACAAAGTTGCGCATGTTAGTTGGATTGGCCATTCTAAAATTTCCCATAATGTGTAGGGATTTGTGGATTGGCTGTGGGATGTGCGAGGGGGTTGCAGGGATAGGATAGGGGGTAGGTCTGCGTGTGGTGCTCTTCAGAGGGTCGGTGTGGACTCAATGGATCAATGTGGACTCAATGGACTGAATGGCCTGCTTCCACATTGTGAGGTTTCTGTGATTAGAGCTATACAAAACAGGCATAAGCACAGGCTATATCTGCTTCATATGTCTCTAGAAGTGTGAAGCCTTGTCAAGATAAAAGATTCTAGGATCACCATGTGAGTGGAAGATAGCAAGAACTGCAGATGCTGGAGTCAGAGTCAACACAGTGTAGAGCTGGAGGAACACAGCAGGCCAGGCAGCATCAGAGGAGCAAGAAAGTTGGTAAATCCGAAACGTCAACTTTCCTGCTCCTTTGATGCTGGCTGATCACTATGTGACTCCCAGCTATTTGCAGCAGTTTGCAAGTGTTAAAGAAGGCATTTAAAATTAAGGACATTAATAGACAGCTTTTAAAGCTTTCAAATATTCAAAAATCGTTAAACTAAGTAAGCTAAGTAATTTGCACCAACTAAATAGTAAATTCTCTAACTTTACAAAATAGGCAAGTGAACGACAAATAAAGTTCAATGCAGGCAAATATGAGGATATACATTTTGGTAAGAAGAATACGAAGGTCATTTATTACTTAGAATGTCACAGTGGCTTGCGCAGAGCTACTCAATTAACATTATTTGGCAAGATTTGATGACTATGGAACCTTCCGCTGCAAAACATTGGAAAATGTAACAGTGCAAAGTGACTATTTGTGTCGAACGGTTTTCCAGTTATCGGTCCGAAATAAATTTAGAGGTGGAAGAACAAGGAATCTTGAAGTGCAAATACACCAAAGTTTGCAAAACATGTCAGCAAGAAAAGTAGATTTCCCTATAACGTGATTTTTAATGTCGATTTTCCTTAGCGCGAGGTTACACAAGAACGTAACAAAGGCGTTAGACAAGAACTACCAGTAAAGACCATGTTCTAAAATACTGCTCAATTTTACTGATTCATAGAATATCTGACATTTTTTATTCATTCAGGGGAAGTGGGCATTGGTTTATTGCCATTTAGAGGATTGGTAGTGAGCCTCTTATTGAACCATTGCAGTCCATTTGCTATAGGTAGACCCGCAATACTGTTGGGGGGGGGGACTTCCAGGATTCGTCCCAAACAATTTATGATCATGCAAATGATTTTGAATGGAAACTTGAACTAGATTTTAAAATTTTATTCACTATTTTCCTATTTCCTGTGAATGCTCCTGGAAGTGATCCACAAACATTGGTGAAAAATGCTTTTTTTTAATATTGAGTGCATCAACCCATCAGTGAATAGAACAGATGAGCACAATATTTTTAATATTAGTGTAGGAGCTAATTGGTTCATAACAAATGGTTAGCAATGATTTGTTAAATAAAATTAGTTTGGAGTAATAACTAAAAAATCACCTGAAATGAAACAGTCTCTTTAGTACATTGCGTTTTCCAATGTTTTGCAAAGGTTCTGAGGTTATCAAATCCTGTCGAATGATTTTTACTGAGCAGCTGTGTGCAAACCGCTGCAATTTCTTTTCGTTATTGACTCTGTGCATACAGGTCCATTTGTTGCAGTAGCTGCAAACCCTCTGAGATACACAGTCTCACAAAATACAGAAATTACCTTCTATTCATATCCATGCAATCTGGTCCCGGTCGGTGCATAATTGTAATTTAGTAGAAACTGCTTTATCTTATCACTACTCCAGTGACCTAACTGCTTATCTGAATTGGCTGAACAACAACATGCTCTTGTGTGTAAATACTATGATCATACTACGCATTGCTTGCTAGGCTGAACATTGTTCGAGATATTGATAGAATTGATATAAAGTCCATTATAAACTCTACCTTTTGAAACCTTTAAAAATCTTTTGAACAAGGTGGGTCCAAGTTGTTTAAACAATGCCAATCTAGTGCAGATTGTTTTAATATGTACTTACTTTTGTAGTTAATACACATAATATGATTGATATTATCACAGTTTTTTCAAGATACTGAGCTTCTCAGACGTGTGCGAGTTGCAAGATCAGGTGCAGTAATCTAGAAACCCAATTATTTTGCCAAAATGAAACTTTTAAATTAATTTTTAACAGCCACACTGCTGTTCAATACAAACTTCCTCGGAAATGCTAATACCTCAACACCCAGAGTGCTCTCGTCTCTTTTGAAATAGGTACAAGACTGTCAGGATGTCTTGACCTTTAAATGTTGGCTTCTGAAAACGTGTAACACTTTTTTTCTCAACTGCATTTTCATTGTTGCCTTCTATTTAGCTGTTGATTAGATCTAATTTTGCATTTACACTCCTCTTCCTACAGCAAGCCTGCTTCCAACAGCTATTTCCCTACTTAAGAATGTATCATCCATAGCAAGCAAAGTGGGCAAGAATTTATTTCCGAGTGCTAGATCTGGAGGAAGAAGAGAAGCTCTTAACAGAACAACGAAGACGAGTATAATTATATTGCAACTATAATGCACATAGTCATTGATGCTGCAAGCTTTTCTTTCTGACATTGCTAGTACTCCTGCTCACAGATACATGATTTCACCAGTACATCTAATTGATTAGGGACAATTGTGTCACATTAGACTTAATCAGAGGCATCACAGATAGTACCTCCTATCTCAGTAGAGGTACTCTCTGGCACATTCTCTTCCTTCCTTACCAACCCCAGTTACGTATGGTGAAAAATTGCCAGTACTGAGTGAAGATTAAAACAATCTTCAGACTGAGATAAGACTAATTGTTTTAGAGGTGATGAAACAATCTATTTAATAATGCAAGCAAGAAAACAAACAAGCAAAAACAAAAGCCAAGTCGTGCTGCTTTGACAGGCTCACAAAGCATTAGAGTGAGCTCATTCATCAAGCTACACAATCTAAATGATCTGGAAAGGAATGCATCTTATCCATTAGCTAGGTTAATTTTATTTTGACTGTTGTACAAAACTGTTAAGTTGTACAACAGTTCAGCTTTCACACAGAGGAAACAAATACAAAATCAAAAGATGAACAATGGGTAGGGCAAAGACAGATTTTTGAACAGTAAGTGAATTAAGGGTTATGGTGAGTGGATGGGTAAATGGAGCAGAATCCACGAGGAGACCAGCCATGATCTTACTGAATGGCAGAGCAGGCTTGATGGGCCAAGTGGCCTACTCCTGCTCCTATTTATAATGTTCTTATGTTCTTATTCCTATCAAGCTAGTCCTGAAACCTCATTGGTGCCCTGGACTTTATGGTCAATGGCAAAGAAATACATTCATTACTCACAATGAAGAAAGCTGCCCACAAAATATAAAACAATTTCTGTGGCATGGATTTCATCCATCTCACTATCAGTTTGAAACTGGTGCTAATTCAAGGACACCAAGGAGGTATCCAAAATAGTGATATCAAGAAACAGAGGGAGTAACCATTCACATTAAGCACTCTCTCATGCAGCAAACCAGGAAGTTAAAAGTGTCATTTCACTTCAGTTTTTGATATCATCTTACAGAAAGAAAAATAACAGTTGTGAAATACACATGGGATGAAGTAGGAAGACAAAATATCAAAAACTTTCTTAAAAAGTAGAATGTAGAATGGATCATATTGGAGAAATTCAACATTTTACAAATATGTAAATCAGCTTTTCAGGGCCAGAGAGGTCGATCAGAAGAAATAATGAACTTACTTTGTTATTAGAAACTTAGCTGCACCTCATTCAACAAGGCACACTGTTTCCCAAGTTATTTACTGTAAATCTACTATGGAAGAAAAGTGGAAGTTCTCATCAATTCAGTCAATTCTAATTCATTATAGGTTGGACATACTTCAACAGTATACCCAATGGAGAGGACAGAATTGCCAAAGTAAACTTCCAATCTTAACTCCATATGTGCAGAGTTTAGAAATTGCTGTTTAGTTTCAGAAGAGAAATGATGGCAAATGCGAACAGTTTAACCATTAGATTATTGCCAGATAATTTGATTTATTGTATTCTGAATGCTATTGTTACTTACACATGGACCCCACATGTTCTTAACACTAGCTTAACCTAACTGCACAGATATATATTTCTCAGCATGATTACCTTATCCCACTGTGGTGATTGGAACCAGGTGGACCTCATTAAATATGAGGTTCTTGATTGGGGTTGTTAACCTGGCCCACTCAGGAAAACCTTGGCTGACCAATATAACCAGGAGATTACAATCTTCTCAGTTGAGGACTGTCTCTGAGCTGGCTGACCACAGGCAGTGTACTGTGCACTAGTAAATAAAGGGTGATTTGGTGATGCGATACCAGCCTATATGCAGTTATTTCACCCAGTGTAGCCAATATGAAGGGTGAACAGTTCAAAAAGGTTACTGAGCTCATTTAGCTAAACGATCCCAATATGTAAGACATAATCACAATATTTGCATTTCCCTTCAGCTTTGGCACTAAGCTATACATCTTAATTGCTTATTGTTCAAGATTCTGGGTATTTCTTTATGAATGCTTCAACTGAGCCAAAAACCCAGTTCATTAGATAGGAATGTTTTCAGTGATTTATAATTTTGCGTCTGTGCTATTTTGGCTGAAACTATTTGGACTTTAATTTTAGATTTTACTGCCCCCATTCCCCAGCCAGGTGTGTTTTCAGCAAGGCCAGCCATCACTCCCATCCCCAATCTGGTTCCACATAATAGGTAGGGAGTTAGGTGGGGCACCCAATAACTTGCTCACCTTTGAGTTATTAAAGGCCTTAGGTATACACTTACTGTCCTTTTAAAGCCCTCCAACCATTTCCCCTACTATACTATGCTGGGTAGTGGCAGGCAGGGGAGAATGGGGGTGTCATATTTTCAATATCTTTGGTGAAAATGCAGGAAGGAAAGGAGTCACAACATTTGTAGGGTGCCCTGTGGGGCACCCCGCCCTCCAAAGGATACTATCCCTCTTTGTACCTCCCCATATGACATTAAAGACCCCACTATCACCACTGCCTGTCTGCAGTAATGTGAATAACTTTAGCTTTTCACTGATGGTGATTCGGAAGCAAACTGATTTGTTGCCACAGAACTGGAAATACCCAGAGTCTTGCATAATAGGCAATTAAGATGTAAAGTTTAATGCCAGGGTTGGAGGGAAATAGAAATATTGAGAGGGTGTCCTAAATATTGACATCATTTAGCTAAATGAGTTCAATACTTTTTTGAGCTGTTCACCTTTCGTATTGGCTACACTGGGATGAGGTAATATATATTATCCATGCAGTGAGGTAAGGGTAATGTTAAGAACATGTGGGTCCATGTATAAATAACAACAGCATTCAATTGCAAAAAAAGACTGGCTTGGTATCTTCAAACATTGTTGTCCATTTAACTCTTAAATTAAATGAATTTTCATAGATTTTATTTCTCAGGCAGAATAACAAAAATTATTTAGTGTCATAACAAAATAGACCATGAACTGATGGTACAGAATCAACTTACAAATGTGGGAATTCAAGACAATTCATGGGTGACAACACGTTGGAAGTACCACCAGCTCCTCCTGTCCGGGCTAAGGTTTTCAGAGCTTGTAGGACAGCTACAGTCACTATTGTGGAGTTTCCTGAATTGTTCCCTTCAGGCCGTCCCAGAAGCAGTGAGAGTTCAGACAGTAGACCTTCTAGAAGAGTAGGAGTGGGAAAGTAATAGCGGAATATCCAGGGCTTATACCAATCTCAAACAGATGCTCAGGATCAGAGACAGTTGGGAATGGTGATACCCTGAAGGAGTGCAAACCAGACCACAGCACCAATAGGCAAGGGATAGTAAAGGAGGGAACAGCAAAACATAGAATTTTTTTTTGAGGTGGGAGATTCCACAGTTTTGGGGACAGACAGGTATTTCTGTACCTGACATCATTAGTCACAATATAGTGTGTTGCCTCTCTGGTGCCAGGATAAAGCACATCATGAAGAGGGTGTGGAATATTCTACTAGGACAAAGAGTGAGTCAGAAGTTGTGTTATAGAGTGGGCAGGTATTGAAGAGCTAAGGTCAGATTTTCAGGAGAAAGTTACAAAGTAGATCTCGAGTGTATAATTGCTAGATTACACCCAATGCCACATGCTTCCCAGAGCAGAAGTAGGAAGATAGAACATAGGAGCAGGAGAGGGGGAGGGGTTTCAGGAGGCCTGATGTGTATGTTAGGAGTCTCTGTTATCGTGGGGTCCATTCGTTATACCGCAGTCAGAGGTTTAAGGCAGCCTTTGCTGCATCGGAGGTCATGACCCTAAAATTTCAGCTCATCACCCAACTAGGGCAAATCTGTCCTAAAGGCCCTTTTACCAGAGTATTAACTAACCTTTCTTTCACTGTATAATACTAAATCTAAAATAGCCTGTGCCATAGTTGATTCCTCAACATATTGTTCCAGAAAACAATCTTGAACACATTACAGAATTCTTTAGCAGTATTGGTGCTCATTAGATTTACCCAGTCAGTATTTAGAATGAGTTCACCCTTGATTACTGATTCTTCTTGATACATGCACCTCTAATTTCTTGATATGTATAATACATATATTTTATATACATATATTTATGTTTTTATATATATATATATATATATATATATATATATAAAATGTCAAATAATACCACCACATTTTGGTGACCAATAAACAATTCCAACCAATATTTGCTACTCTTGTTCATTCTTAGCTCCACGCAAACAGATTCTACAACCCGTCCTTCTAGATACACCCTTTCTCACTCATAAAATGATCCCTTCTTTTATTATCAGCAGAGCCCTGTAGGACATCATTTTTTTAAAGAATCCCTACAGTGTTGAAACAGGCTATTTGGCCCAACAAGTCCAAACTGACCCTCCAAAGAGCATCCTACCCAGATGCATCCCCCTACCCTATCCCTGTAACTCTGCATTCCCCATGGCTAATCCACCTAACCTACACATCCCTGAACACTTCAGGAAATTTAGCACAGCCAATCCACCTAACTTGCACAAGTTTGGACTGTGGGAGGAAACCGGAGCACCTGAAGAAAACCCACGCAGACACAGGGAGAACATGCAAACTCCACACAGACAGTTGCCCGAGGATGGAATCAAACCCCGGTCCCTGATGCTGTGAGGCAGCAGCGCTAACCACAGAGCCACCGTGCCGCCTGTGCCCAGAAGAGGGAAATTTCTCCCCTTGAGTGTGAATCGGGTCAGTACAATACGTTGAGAGGGGAGGTGAATAAGACTGGCAAAGAGAGAGTATAAGAATATAATGACTGTCAGCATAAAGTGTGATTCAAAAGTTTTTTACCAGCTTGCAAATAGTAAGCAGGTAGTAAGAAGTGGACTGGGTCCCAGGGTAATGTATCCTTGGGAGTCAAAGGGCAATGGCTAGAATACATTTTGTTCCTTCGTGGGATGTGGGCGTTGCTGGCTGGCTAGCAGTTCTCGCTCATTCCTAGTTGCTGTTGAGTAAGTGCTAGTGACAACCCTTCTTGAACCACTACAGTCCATTTGATGAAGATACATGCGTAATGCTGTCATGGAGGAATTTGTAGGATTTTGACAATAGCGACACTATTGAAGGGATAGCAATGTATTTCCAAGTCTGGATGTTGAGCAACTTGGAAGAGCACTTGCAGGTGGGTGTATTCCCATGTATCCTTCAGTTTCCAGATAGCAATGGTTATGGGTTTGGATGGTGTTGTTTATGTAGTCCATTATGTAGACAAGAACACACTACTGTGATTGACCTTAAGTGTTGGAGGGAGTAGATGTTTGTGGATGTAGTGCCAATCAAGTGGACTGCTGTCCTCGATGGTGTCAAGCTTTCTGAGTGTTGGTGGAGCTGCACCCATGCAGGCAAGGGGGAGTGTTTCATCACACTCCTGATTTGTGCCTTGTAGATAGTGGACAGGCTTTGTGGAGTCAGAATTGCTGCAGAATTCATTGCCTCTGACTAGCTTTTGTAGCTATCATGTTTATATAGTTACTTCAGTTCAGTTTCTAGTTGATGGTAATACCCAGGAAGTTGATGCCACGTATGATTCCAAACAGGGGAGAGTTTTCTCCCTTACTCCTACTGATTCCAGTTTTGCGAGGTCTCCTTGCTGCCACATTCGGTCAAATGCCACCTTGATGTCAAAGTCAGTCACTCTCACTTCACCTCTGGAATTCAGCTCTTTTGTCTATGATTGAACTGACACAGTAATGAGATCAGGATTTGAGCAAATGATGCTGGATAGCACTGTTTTTGACCCATTCTACCACTTTATTGATGATCAAGTGAAGACTCAGGCAATAATTGGCTGGGTTGGACTTGTCCTGTTTTTCTTGTATAGTACATACCTGGGCAATTTTCCACATTGCCAGGTAGATGCCAGTGTTGTAGCTGTACTAGAACAGCCTGGCTAGAGTTCTAGAGCACGGCTTCAATATTATTGCAGGAATGCTGTCAGGGCCCGGAGCCTTTGCAATATCCAGTGTCTCTTGCCATTTTTTGATATCAGACATTTGTGATGCTGGTGACCTCTGGAGGAGGCCAAGATGGTTCATCAACTTTGCAATTATGGAGATTACGGCAAATGCTTCAGCCTTATCTTTTACACACGTGTGCTGGGCTCCTCCATGATTAAGGATGAGCATATTTGTGCTGTCTCCTCCTCCAGTGAGTTGATTAATTGTCCACCACTATTCACGATTATATGTGGCAGGACTGCAGGGCTTTGATCTGATATATTGGTTGTGGAATTCCTTCACCCTACTTGCTACTTATGTTGTTTGGCACACAAGTGACCTTTCTTCGTATCATTATTGGCTTGACACCTCATTATTAGATATTCCTTGTAGGCTATGTTTATTCTACTTGCAGGAAAGGAAATTGAGGAGAGATTTGAAAGAGGAATGCAGGTTTGGATAAGATAGCAGTGAAAAGTATTTCCATTAGATGATGATGTTACAAGGACTAAGGAACAAAAATTTAAGATTGTGGGTAAGAGCTGCCAGGGAAATGTGAAGAAGAACTTTTTGACATGGCAAGTGCTAGTAACTTGGACCTCACCGCTCACAAGGCTGGGGGAAGTGAAAGCAATAGTTTCAAAGGAGATTGAAACTATTCTCCTCATAGGATGTGAGTAACAGAGGGGCTGAAACAGAGTGCGAGAAACAGAGGGGCTGAAACAGAGTGCGAGAAACAGAGTGCAAGAAACAGAGGGGCTGAGACAGAGTGTGAGAAACAGAGGGGCTGAAACAGAGAAACAGAAGGAATAAATGTATGTGGTTACAGGGTTTAATTTAGTGAGTGAGACTGACTGGATTACTTGGTGAGGAGCCATCATGGACTCGATGAGCTGAATGGCCTCGTCTGTTCAACAATGACTCTGTCATTTTTTTTTATTAAGTACAAAACACCATGGTGCAACTCAACACTTGTTTCGTTTTAAAATCTGATCTGCAGTTCATTGGGAGTATTACTGAAATCTGGTTAACATTTAACTTAAACATGATGGGGAACTGACAGATATTGCAGTGGAAATACATGTTTCTATAACAACGTGTAAACAATCATTCTTATAGATCATGTTGTGTGCCCAATGGAGTCAGTCTGAGAAAAATCAGTAATATTTTGAATGTTCAATATGATAGAAATGCAAAGCTCCAGCCCAGTCAGCTGAATGCACAAATTCCATACTTTTGATTTGTAATCAAAAGACTGGCAGCTTAAACCCTGAAACCAATATGTTAAAAAGTCCAATCTTCATTTTTTAAAACTTTCAATGTGAAATTTTGGTGATTTTTTATATATAAAATGTAACTGTATCAATCCATTTTCTATTACAGAACTTTAGCATTAATCCAGAGAAGTAAAAAATCCAACCTTGTAATCACAAAGCACAAATATTCTTCTTCAAACCCTTAAGAGAAGGCACTAATCCCAAACTGTCAAACAACAACACATTCAGAAGATCAAGACACCTGAATCCCAAGGAGGCAGGACACATTGACACACTTACTTAAAACATTTGGGCCTATTACTTTCACCTATAGTGAAAACTGTAGCCTATTATGATGTTAAAAAGCCTTGGCGAATTGTTACACCGTACCATCTACAAGATGCCTTGCAGTAACTCACCAAGGCTCCATCAGGAGTGACTTCAAGACCGGTGGCCTGTACCACCTAGAAGAACAGTATAGCAGCAGCATGGGAATACCCACCATTTGTAAGTTCCCCTCCAATACAACTTTGGAACTATGTCACTGTTCCTTCATTATCATTGCACTTCAAAATCCTGGTGTTCCTTTCTTAGCTGCATTGTCCAAGAAGACAGCTCACAACCACCCGATTAGGGATCAGCAATAAATCACTGGCCTGGACGGTGATGCCCACATTCCATGAAAGAATGCATTTTTAAGAAGCTTCCAATTTGGTGTCTGAAAGAACGAGGCATCCCTGGTCCATACTGGTATTAGGTCCTTTGAATATGAAAGTAAAGAACTGAATGTTTGTTTGAGGCCTTCAGTTCAAGACTGGTTAGCCACAGCAGTAACTGTATTCAGCAAGTGCAGACCTTGGGGCAGCCTACCAACCATGAAAGATGACATTTTACAAAGTTATTTATCTGAATATTGAGCTTGTCAGTACAGTCAATCCCACTCCTCTCAAAGAAAATCATTGCCCTTTGTGCCTCATTTCAGCCTCATTTCAATCATATTATCAGCTTCCATGTCTGACCCCATCCACTTTCTGTGCATTTATTTTCTTGGAGGCACTAGCAGTTCTTCAATCTTGGGTTTCCTTGTCAATGGCTGATTGTTGTAGTGAGACCTGAAACCCAATATGAAGGATGCCTTCCGCCTCATCATTCAAGGGCAGGAAACCTCGCCCACACACCCAAAAATGAACATGTCGTTATCATCTGGGTTTGGAGTTCAAATTCCGGGATTGAGAAAAGCCTTGAAAACACAAATTTAGTCATAGCAAGAGTCCATTTTTAGTTTTGGAGTGGCGCTGATGAAGGACGAGGTAAGGGCCTTTGAGACAATGTCACAGTTACTGACAGCATGCAGCAAAATCTTGGGAACAAGAGCGAATGCAGGGTAATCTTGTTCAGTCGAGCCTTAAATACATAACAGTATTATTTCATTGCTGGACTACTTACTTGTTCATCCAGCATCAGAACAATGGGTTGAGTGGCTTCCTATTGTGCTATATTGCACGATGATTTCTTTCATATTTTTAAATTAGGTCTGCTGTGATACTGCTAACGTGGAAACTTGGAGATATGGAGATAGATTATAGTGATTACCTAATTGTAATCATCAATCAAGGTTCGTAATTACTGAACCTTAGAAAACGATTCTCATAAGTTTTACAGGGGTTGGATCTCACCCAGGAAAGTAATTGAAGGTACACAAACTGGAATACTCCAAGATAACAAGGTTTAGAAAGACCAAAAACGGAATGTGTTCATAGATTACTCTGGTGGTAAAATGTAAAAGATGCTGAAACTAAGTCACAATACAGCAACTGTCCAATGTACCTTATAAAACTGATTTTACTGAATATCAGCACATTTCCAGCAAACTTTTCCAGATAATCACTTTCTCCATTACACTTTTCCAGGAGTACAGGACAAGGTGCAGTTAGTTTGCAGTGAGCCACTAGGTTGATAAAGTCTAAATAGTAAAATTCAATAATCACTTCTTCCTACCAAGGATCATCAAAATTAAACCATTAGCAACTTAGTTTTTAAAATGAAGATATATGGTTAGAAAGTCAAGTTTCTAAGGTATCGGACTACTTTAACCATGAGCAGCGTAAATCATTTAATGCTTATAATTCTTTTCACAAGAAACAGTTTGTGCTCAAATGTCTGGCTGAATAGCTGTAAACAAAATTTTGGATCGTGGTGCTATTCTATTCTTACTGCACCATGTTGCTATGCTGCTCTCGATTGTAACAATGGCACTACATTGTGAATGCATAGGAAACCTGGAACAGGATCTATTCAGCCCAGTTCTCTTAATGAATTGTCCAATTCTAATTTATGCAGTTGGACACAAGCTCTCAAACGTAAACCCACTCATCAAGAATAGGATTGCCATGAAAGCGGGTGTAAAACTCTGTAAATATCTTGGAAGTCTCGTAGTTTAATAAACTGCAGTTCTTTAGATTGAAGAGACTGAGTGATTGTACTTCTTCAGATTGACCATGTAAATGGTCTATTGATTCATAGGAACTTGTTCAACACCAGGTGGTACACATTCTTTCCCTCTGAGGTCTCATTGCTTAGGTCATTGTGATTCATTGTAGGTTGGGCCTCAGAGCACCGATTCCTGTTCCCTACACTGAGAAGATTATTTTATTCAAATTTCAAAGCTGATTTTGGTGATGTTATAGAAAAGAGATCTTGCAGAAAAGGAAGACTATGTCTTGGAATCAGGATAACTATCAATTAGTGAGGCACCCACTATGTACAGAGAACAAAGATGGGTGACCCCAACTATCACATCTTATAGTGTCACATCCACAGCTTGCCATGTTTGTCCACAGACCAGGATAATGGAGACCCAGAGAAGATTGGTTTGAACAAAAAAGAGTTCCACATGAATACTTCCAGAGGATTGACAAAGCAGCCCTTTACTCTCGTTAGTTTAGATTAAGTATAGTTTTGTATGTATAAAATACCACACAAAATAAAGATAGTTGCTTATTAACAAGAAGCAGCACAGGCCCAAGTGCTATTAATGGCTGATAAATCAGCTGAACCACATTTGGTTTCCCGTTTAGCCATAAAACTGTCAGCATCCATCAGCAGCTCAGACAGTTCAATTGAAAGATCCCATTACACTGGTAATGAGCAGGTTAGATCTATGCTCACAAAGAAAAAGTATTTTCATTCTCGCTCTTTGCTGTCGGTGTTTACTTGTTTCATAACAGCCTATTCCCATAACACAAACCCCGACTAGGGCATAGAGGAACAAAGTGAAAGGAAATTACGGACAGATATAGCAATTATACAGATATAATGGGGATAGAATTATCTGAATATACACTAAGTATTGTAGTGTACACCTACATCATTATATGGCCAGTAAGAGTTCCTTATGATGAAGGATAGATCATTGATAAAGCAACTGTAGGTGGCTAGGTCTAGGAGATTACCCTGGGGAACTCCTGTAATGGTGTGAGGTGACTGAGATGACTGCCCTCCAACAACTATAATGATCTTTTGTGCTAGGTATGAATCCAACCACTGGAGGGTCTTTTTTCCCACCGATTCTCATTGGGTCTAGTTTTGCTAGGGCTCCTTGATTCCATTCCTGACAAATGCTGCCTTGAGGTCAAGGGCAATTACTTTCATCTAACTTCCAGACCAAAGTTTTGATAAAGTCTTGAATCGAGAGGCCCTAGTGGAATCTAAACTGAGCACTGGTGAACAGGTTAGGAGAGGTAACAGCCTAGTGGTGTTATCATTGGACTGTTAATCCAGCAACCCAGGTAATGTTCTGGGTACCTGAGTTCGAATGGGATTAGGATTCTAATGATGACCATGATTCCATTGTCAATTGTCGGAAAAACCCATCTGGTTCACTAATGTGAAACTGCCATCCTTACCCAGTCTGGCCTACATGTGATGCCCTCATCTGTGAATAAATTGAAAAAAAGGATTGAATATCTCTTGGTAACACTGTCGATGTCATAGTCCATTACTTTGCTGAAGAGAAGACTGATGGGGTGGTAATTGATTGGATTAGATTAGAGATGCACATTGACATTTAGATGCCAATGTTGCAGCTATATAGGAACAGATCCACCAGAATCTTAACGTGTAGATCAATAAATAAGAAGAAACAAGAGACTGAAATGCAGATATATCTGACAGAAAGAAACTTTGAATTGAAATAATCAAAAACTGAATAAACCAAGAGAAGGGGAGAAATGCTTTGGGGCAAACAGTTATGAGGAAAAGGGCAGACAGCCCAAAGACAGAAATAAAATTAAGAAGCAAAAAGCAATTAAATATTATTTTGTGAAGTAGAAAACTAAACAGGAGAGGGAGATTTTAAAAAAGCCATGAAAAAAAGCAAAAATAAGAGGAGCAAAAACATGGATCACCATATTTAACTAAAACATAACATCCAAGGTGAATGTGCCTTTACACCCAATGCAGAATGAAGTTGTTTAATTTATACCAATGTACAGTATCAACATCATTTTAATTTTGCGTCATGTCGTGAACAATGGAATATAATTGCTTATTACTGCAGCTTTGCACTTTGGATCTTTAATGGCAAATATTTACATGTTCACAAAATTAAAATGTAATGTTTACAACACCACCCTACAGCAGGCCAAACTGTGGCTCTAAATGATGCAGCATTTCTTTAATAGATTCTGAATGCTACAAATAACTGGATGGTGCATCAGTGATCCCAAAGTCCAGACAGCCGTGCCTACAATACATTGGCACCCTTGACATATAGTGAGCTTTGGTGACTGCAAAGAAATTATAATGATACATGTAAAATTCTTAGCACATGCAAATAAATTTTTAAAGATAATTATTTGAAAGATATGGCTAAAGTACATAACAGTTGCAAAACTTCATACTTGAATAGATTGTTTGAAGATCTACCCAATTATGAAGCTGTTCTCAACAGTATATACAAGTCTGCACTTTAACAAAATTAACAGAAATAAAGACTGAGCAATCCTAGACCTTTCCTGAATATAGCATGATTGAATGATACAGCACAGAAGGAGGTCATTCAGCCCACTGTGCCTCTGCTGGCCTTAAAGCAGCTATCCAGTTGGTTCAACTTCATGCTCTTTCCCTGTAGTCCTGCAAAGGTTTCCTTTTTAAGCATTTAACTGACTCCTTTTTAGATGTCATTACTGAATCTGCTTCCAACACCCTTTCACACAATGTGTTTGAAATGACTCGCAACATCAAAAAAAAACTCCTCATGTCACCTCCAATTGTCCAATTACCTTAATTCTACACCCTTTGGTTACTGAAATCACTTCTTTCTTACTTACTCCATTAAAAATCTTCAATATTTTAAACCTCTACCAAATTTCCCCTTAACTTTCTCTGCCCTAAAGACAGCAACCATGGTATCTCAAATCTATTCATGTAACTGAAGATTTTCATTCCTGATATTATACTAGTAAGTCTCCTCTTCACTTTCTGTAAGGGTTTGAGCTCCTTCCTATTGTGTTACATGTAGAATTGGACACTTTACAATACGCATCACTCTACAAATTAAATCAGTGACTCTGCAAAGTGAACTTCTAAGAATGCTACTTGAGTTGAAACATTCATCTTTCCATATTAAACTGAGAACCCATCGGCTTACTCTGGTGATTCATAAAACACCTGCAGCATGATTCAAAGTGAAATAGGAACCTACTGTAGTTGCCCTTTCCAGATTTATCCCTCAATTAAACCCACTAGACATATAACTGAGCTTTCATTTCATTTACTAGAGGGTCATTGCTATACACAAAATGGCTTCTGATTGCCTACGGTGATTATACCTCAGGAAGTAAGTCACGACAATAAATGAAAAGAAAACCACCAACTTTGAGCAGGTTTCAAAATGGCAGCCAAAGCTCTCACTCAAAAAAGACAGGAACTTCATGTGAGATACTTAAATCAGGAATCTACACCATCTGCTAGGAGTTCAATGCATTTTTGTGTTCCACTGTGTGAATCAGTGGTTCTCAAAGAAGCCACTCTGAGAAACTCTAAATAATTATGGCACTAATCTTTGTAGTGCTCCAGCCTGAATATCCTCATGCCCCCTTTAAAAACTTAATTGGGGTTAAAATTAGCTGGATTTTTGACTCTTTTAATGGGGCATGAGAGAGAAAACATATTCCAACTCTACACCTTATGAGTATGGCAATATATTTATACCATTAACTTGGGCGTCAGTTCCAGTTCAGATTATGCACAAGATACGATGCAAATGTTATGAAATGCAATAAATTCAGGTTCTATTCAAACAAACTAACTCCTAGCACACATTTTCCAAACTTGGAAGTATAGTTATAGTGAAATACAATCACTACATTGAATATAATTTTTTGCAAAGTCATTGAGTTCCTGTCTTTCAGAACATGCATAATTAATAGATCTTTTAAATGCAACCTTTGTTAACACATCATGCCTCTGTCATCAGAACATTCATTTCTTATCTCCAGGATTCGTACATTATTACTTTCTGCAGTGCAACAAAAGCAGTTAGCTTCATAATCAACCAAATGTCTTTCATCATGTCACATGGTGTATGCAATGTCCTTTCTTCACATAACATATTTGTTCTAGAATACATCCTGTAGTTTTTCAAAAGAAAACCCAACCCAAGCAAAGTACACAAACTTTGATAATTTTTTGATCAAAGTGAAACAAAATATCCCTGAATAAACTTAACGAAAGGTTCAGAGTTATCTATGCCTCTACATTTCTTTGCACTTGTATATATCACAAGTTGTACATGGGCACAAACTGATCCTGGTGTTCTCACTTAGAATATGGTCACTTATAACGTGACAATGCTAAGAGCAGCACTCTCCAAATCAAAACTCCCCAAAATACAAATACAGCCTAATTTCAATGCTTTGAAGACTGGATTCCAAGAGCATATAGCCTTCCACGCCTCCTAAGGCTGTAGTTTGGAAGCCCTAATTATAGATATTCACAAGAAAATTAAGGGTGTGGAAATTAAGGGTAATTTTAGTTATCCATCTATGAGTATTCTGCACATCTCCCATTCCTGTAAGGGGTTTTAACTAGGTTTTTTTGCCGCAACCACTCAGCTTTCATTCCATGCTGATCACCCACTTTGTCATGAAGCATCTCCTGATTTCAATCTTGCTATTACTTCTTATTACTTTGAATCTATGTTTCCTGATCATGGTCCACAGTGTATTTAAAGATAATATGCAGATTTATCTTTTCCATTTCATTTACTTGTGGCTCATCTGAACATCTGGTTGAATGTCCCTTTGAGTTTTTGCACTTTGATGCGGATATAATAGTGGTCTCTCACCATAGTACTGATTAAAACATCCTCTAACTTACATTCAATTGTTTTGACTTTATTGACTGGTTGATTTATTCCTTTGCTTTGGTTTAATGCGTGGATGTCTTTTAACCTCATCCTTAGTTATTTCAACAACATCCATGATTTCTGTATCTTGCTTATATTCCTATCAAATTTTCAATACTTTGCACCTGTCAGCATTCAGAATTACGTGCCACATATTCATTTGTCCAATTCACTCACCATTTGTAATTAATAACTTGTGTTCTATTAAAACTTGTATTCTAAACTTTTTTCAGGTATCCTTAATCCTTTTATGTTCAGAGATGGTACATGAGGTGAGATCAGCTCCAAGAGTCTTACTCTCTAGAGTGTTATCAATGCCATACTGAGACAAAGTGTGCTCCAGACTAAGCAACCATTAGGTTTGCACCAGTATTTTGTTCTTGTTGAATAACACTAATGTGCAGTATAATGTAAACTCAGTAAATCAAAGTTAACACAAAATTATTTTGAAGGGTCAAAAGAAATATCAATCTTTACATCATTCTCAAAAATCAGATCACAAAATTTCAAGCATTTAATTTAAAATGTATCCTGGCTGCCAAATTTCCATTTACTTCTGTAATACAGAAGATAAAGATAGGCAGTCTCTGATACTTCTTAATTTGGGTGGCGGAGCAGATGAAAGAAAACAAAGCACTTGTCTGTTTCCCAATAGAGTTTGATGCTATAACATGAGCATTGCGATAGAATATAACCCTTTGGAAGATCTTCATAAAGTCAAGTATAATAATCCACCTGGGAATACTGTAAATTATATCTGGATGTATTTTGTAACTGATAGCATTGCATAACACAGATCAAAGCACTGTGAATGATCATTACTCACTTCTCATTAAAACAATGATTTTACTGATCTTTGTGGAAGTTTCATAATGATCACTGGAAGTGCTCAACTCTCACTAAGATGACTCTGATTTTTTATAATGATAAGAGCTGGCTGAACAGTTACAGTTTTAAACTATTGTTTTACCTGTGATATATAAACATGTTACACACTGTATCTGTACTTCCTATGGGGAACTAAAGCAGATTTCTTTCAAAATCAATGGTGTTCTTGTTCTTGTGCCAATTCTTTTATGCTGCTGTACAACAGATCCATGAAACGTGTACCTCACTGGTCCTGCTGTTTAATGCAAGAAGATAATGGCTGACTTCATTGAGCAAGATTCCAATTACAGCTTATTTTCTGAAAATATTGGTCACGTAGCCTATTTGCGTTCCAATTACTGTTAATAGGACTAACCAGTAGCGTGAGTGAAAACCAAGAATTAAGTGAGTTTGAAATATAATTAGCTTGTGGAATAAAAAGCAATCAGAGACACTGCATTCACAGTTAGGACAGCTGACGACTTCTTCTCTGGGAAAGTCCCACCCATTTCTTTGATTCACTCAATGGTTAGAAATTTAGCAGTTAACCCAATTCATTTAAATTTCATCATCTACTGAAAATTAAGTAATTTAAATAGGCAGGTATCTAGTCAATTTTAAAATTCACGATTTTCAAATTGGAAAGGTATGTTTTTGTTAAACTGTACGTTTTTGTTAAACTGAGGTTACCTCCACGCAACAACTCTGCCAATGTGTCTGGGGAGTACCAAGTGATCAGAGCTACACTCCAGCAGCTTAGATTAGAAAGAGGCAAGGGCATGCTATCGGGGTTGGAATTTCATAGATGATCAAAGTTTCACATGATACTGTTTTGAAATGTCATTTTAGCAAGCCTCTATAACAATAATTTAGCAACAAATTATGAAATGCTTTAGCTTTATCAGTGAGTGTCAACAAGCTGCAGATCCTACAATGGATCCATGATGGTGTCTATCCAACTTTACTGAGGACTGTTAACTTTTCTGATAGCCCAGAGAGCAAAGGGTGTGGCCAGTTTCTAGACCAGTTTACCATAATGCATATATGGCAATCTTCTGATTGCTAGACATTTATAATGATGACAAGGTGGATAGATTGCAGACGCAGTACTCCACAGGTTGATGTTCTGTTCTATCAGTGAGATATGTGGACATGTCCTCCACACAATTTCAGCCACTGGTGAAACAAGTTACATTGCACACTTCCTGCCAGAGGTCCACTGTTCCTAAAAGAACAGCCCCTGACCTTTGAGCCCTGCTCCCATGGCTACACAGAGCTAGAATAAAACATCTGCACATCACTGACTTAGTGAATTGTCTTGAGTGAAGTTCATGGATACAGCACATAAAGACAGCCCTTAGCTTATGAGACGCTGTTTTTATTGTTAGTCAACAAGGCATGACATTCCCAATAATGGGTCCATTGCTTTTTTTTACTAGCTGAAGATGTGAAATGCCTGAATAAGCATAGAAACCTGATGTGTGGGCTGAATAAAAGACTTCACTTGACATCTCCTCTCCAACAGCACCTAAATTGATAAGTTTTGTTGGTGATTTTTTAAAGCATCAGGGTTCAAAAACATTTGTATTTTGGGTCAACATGAAAATATGGAAGTTAAATTCTTTGAATGAAAATTATTTCAAGAATTAGAGTTTTGCCATCAAAAACAACAAATACTTGTTTAGCTTAAAACTCTCCAGTAGTCATATTAAGAGGGTGGTGACTGTATTCTGCTACATTACAATTCTAATAACAGGCATGTGAAAACCTGAATGATTTATTTTTAAATCATAAACAAGATCTTTGAAATTTCTCTTCCACAGGTACTCAGTTCCCTACATTTATCTTCAATGACATATAGAAATCATTTTCTCACTAGTAATGAATCAGCCTACTAATTATCAATCTATAACTTGTAGACCAGAATAAGCAATTGTAATTAAATGAAATTCACACTATAGAGGACATCTTCTAACCCTAATGTTGAGGTTGGGAAACTAGATGTTTTGCAATCAGACAAAATTGAAAAGGACCATCACTGCTAGATTTTCTAGGGTCAACCTTCATTAGCACAGCAAGACTAGCTCCCAGCCTAGTTTGGTTTGGCAACAAGGGGCACAATTGGATTAAAGGGTGCAAGGGAAAAAGGTACGGCATCCTTTTCAAAAGCTGAATAAATATTTTACCTTTTTGAAAGAGAAAGAAGCAACTGGCAAACACCAAATGTATAAGTGAGAAATGGAGTCTGCAGGCAAGTAATGGAACAGTGCAGCAACAAAATGTAACCCCAAATCAGCCCTGCTCTGACCTGTTAATGGCCAGTGGATAGACATCAGGAGAGTTTAGCACCCTGACGTAACTTCACTTGAGTCAATGTCATGAACATTATCATGTAGGCCAAGGTGCTATTGTGTTATGTCCCATAGTCAATATGTCAGAATGCAACCTAAGCATTGCCACGTCAGGTAAAGCATACCTCGATAGAGGCAAATTCTCACCTTGTGCCGTCATAACTGTCCCTCCTCAAAAAAGCTGATATGGAAAAGACTTAGATTCACATGCAATATTGGTCAAATGTACATGCCACAAAGCATTGCATTTACTGCTGGCCCATACCTAGTCCGGCATGCTTTCATTGCTAACCTTGGATACCCACACTTTCTACTCCAGGTTGCAACAGCAACAATAATCAAGACGTCTGACACTATTCATAACAAAGTAGGTCAATTCAGAGGCCTTTTATTCACTGGCTTAAGTACCCATCACCAACGTACTGCGTACTACATACAGAATGCACAATTGCAGCATCTTTAGCAGAACGTTTCTAACATGCAACCTCCTCATGTAAAAGGTTATGTGCAGCAGAGCACTGGAACACCAGCATTTCCAATTCTCCTCCAAGACACCAACCATCCTGGCTTAGAAATAGAATCATTATTCTTTTATCCTCACTGTTTCAAAATGCTGGAAGTCCCTACCTAATGGCATTGTGAAAGCACTTTCACCACACAAACTAGCAAATTAAGGTGAAATCTCACCACCACCTTCTCAGGGAAATTACAAACAAACCTTGCCATTGATGCTTATATCCCAAGAGATAACGAAAGACATTCAGCTCTTTTAGTTTGAAAATAAGCTTTCCATATTCTAACAAATTAAAAAAGCATGTTGAAAAAACTCATAAAAATAAACGTAGACTAAAAGGTACTGAAAAACTGAAAATTAGACATGTCAAATATTTCTTTAAGAATGTCATTGCATGTTAAATTTTGCTTGCGCCCACTCCAGCTGGACAACCAGAGCACAATGCACAATCTCAAATGAGTGCCTTGGAAATCACACCTTGCTTAAATGAACTTGAACACATCTTATTACATTTTAGCATTGTTAAAATTAAACTTTAGCACATTTTATTCAAAAGAATTTCGGACCAGTCTAAAATGCAGCCTTCACATTTTTCACAAGTGGAACTTGTGCCCAGGTCTTGTGAATATATTGCCACATTGTTCCAAAACTGAAGGGATTTCAAGCTGCAATAGATGCAAAACTGGGTACATTTTCAGATTAATTCTTCATTGGATCTGAGCCAGCTAAGACATAATGAACAGAAAAGGATCTTCTCCTGCTCGAGTCAGACAATCAGACCAGGATACTGAACTAATCGCCTTACTCTGTCTCACTACAAGATGATCAGTGGGTAAGATAATGCAAGTAACAGGCAAACAACAGCTGCCTTCTGTGCGATTACCAAATTATGGAGAAAAAATTATCCGCAAGCTGGAGGAACAACACCTCATTTTCCGCTTGGGGACCCTACAGCCCTCCGGACTCAATATTGAGTTCAATAATTTTAGGGCCTAAACTCGCCCATGTCCCAGCCCCCTACCCCACACACCAGGCCTTGTTACCATGTAGCCTGCCATTACACACCCCCTGTTGTTAGTCACTAACAGTCCCCATTAACAACTACTCACCCTCCCATCCTGATCGTTAGCAACTCCTTCGTCTGTCCAACTGTCTTTCTCTCTCTTTGGGCTCTATCCTATCGTTTACTCCCTACCCCACCTACCTCCCTATTTTCTGCACATAAACTGACGTTTTCCCAGACACCATCAGTCCTGAGGAATGGTCACCAGATCCAAAATGTTAACTCTGTTTTTTCCTTCACAGATGCTGCCAGACCTGCTGAGCTTTTCCAGCAACTTTGCTTTTGCTCCTGATTTACAGCATCCACAGTTCTTTCGGTTTTTATGGAGAAAAAAATGCTGATTTTTGAAACAAAAATGACTCTGTTCTACCTCTTACAGATAATGTTTCCTTTGGTCCTAGGCTACAAGGTGAACTGCATACCACTATAACCTTCATGTTAGAATCTGACTTATTTTAATTATATGGCTGAGCTTCTGCCAGCTAGGCACCAGTGCATTATGAGCTTTCCAAGCAACTCACCAAATTGTATGACAATGCCCATCAGATTTTATCTTACAACTGCCTCAAATTTTATAATGAAGATTAAAATGATACTGAACTAATCTGCCATCATCACCTGGTCTGGTTTATGTGTGACTCTAGACCCACAGCAATGTGGTTGACTCTTATCTGGCCTCTGAAATGTCCTAGCAAGCCATTCAGTTCAAGGGCAGCTAGGGATGAGCAATAAATACTGGCCAGCCAGTGACACCTACATCCCATGACTGAATTTAAAAAAAAGAGGGGTGACCTTATTGAAACATACTAGATACTGGAAGAGGCTTGACAGGGTAGATGTTGAGAAGATGTTTCCACCACTGGGGGAATCTCAAATGAGAAGTCATAGTTACAGATACTGCAGAGTGAAATGTGAAAAAAATTCTTCTCTCAGAGGCTAGTGAATGTCCGGAATTTTCTAGATTTTTGAAATCTTGGGGAGTTGAGGCCTATGATGTGCTGGCCAAAAGAGACATTAAGGCTTGGGACAGATCAGCCATGATCTTATTGAATGGTGGGGTAAGTATAAGGGGACAAATAGACTATGCCTACTCCTTTGTTACGTTCTTGTGTTCATATGTTTTACATGCTTTCTATTTGCATTTACTTTACATTAATTACAAAAGGAAAATAAAGTGTCAGGATTATTAAACAAGAATAAGCTTGAAATATTCTATTTACTGTTAGGCAAATTGTAAAGAAATGACAGGCACTTTGGAACAACTGGAATAAAGGACATCCTTTTATGGATGTAGGTGGAAATGGTGGCATAGCAGTCTTGGTATTGGTCTAGCAATCTGAGATCCAGCCTAAGGCTCCAGAAACATGGGCTCAAAGCTCTTTGCAGCTGATAGTCATTAAATTCAATTAATAAATCTGAAATTGAGATGGAGTCTCGTGGTGCAGTGACAGGGTCCCGTTCTCTGAGCCAAGAGGCCTGGGTTCAAGTCCCACCTGCTCCAGAGGTGTGTAGTAATACATCTGAAAAGGTTGTTTAGAAAATATAAATGTGGAATTGAAAGCTAGTGTTAATAATTGTGAGTATGAAGCTATCACTGTTGTTGTAAAAACCCATCTGGTTCACTAAAGTCCTTACCTAATTTGGTCTACATGTGACTCAAGACTCATCAGCATATTGTGTGCAGTTTTGGGCCCCATATCTCAGGAAGGATGTACTGGCCCTGGAGCGGGTTCAGAGGAGGTTCACGAGAATGGTCCCAGGAATGAGAAGTTTAACGTATGAGGAACGTTTGAGGACTCTGGGACTATACTCATTGGAGGTCAGAAGGATGAGGGGGGATCTAATTGAAACTTACAGAATACTGAATAGCCTGGACAGAGTGGATGTTGGGAAGATGCTTCCATTGGTAGGAGAGACTAGGACGCGCGGTCACAGCTTAGAGTAAAGGAAAGACCTTTTAGAATGGAGATAAGGAGAAATTTCTTCAGCCAGAGAGTGGTGAATCTATGGAATTCACTGCCACAGAAGGCTGTGGAGGCCAGGTCATCGAGTACATTTAAGACTGAGATGGATAGGTTCTTGATTATCAAGGGGATCAAGGGTTGTGGGGAGAAAGCGGGAGAATGGGGTTGAGGAACTTATCAGGCATGATTGAATGGTGGAGCAGACTCAATGGGCCGAATGGCCTAAATTCTGCTCCTATGTCTTATGGTCTTATAACGTATATTAACTCGTAACTATCCTCTGAAATGGCCTAGCAAGCTACTCAATTGAAAAGCCATTATGGATCAGCAACAAATCATTGCCAGCAACACCCACATCCATAAAAAGATAAGACTCCTTTGTATCACTAACCTCAAGAATTGTATGCAAGTCACCAAATGGATCCTGTCTGTAAATTAGTAAGTTAAATCTTAAACAGAAGTATTTATTCAGTTTAAGTAGAATACTTATGTTTACTCAGATATACTCACAATGAACCTATCCTCTTTCATTGAAAAATCTTTTCTAAAATGACAGAGGATTTACAAAAAGATTTCTAGATTATTAAACCTGAATGTTGCAATGATAATGACTGACTATATGGAATGATTACACATTGGCAAGGTAAACAGTTGATCTAGGAACATAGGAAGAATAGTTGACCATTCAGCCCCTGTTCTGTCATTCAATGAGCTCATGGCTAATTTGTGGCCTGACTCCTTACATCAGCCTTGGTCCATATTCCCTAATACTCATGTGGTACTCTGTTTACATCAGTATATGCAGTTATTCTCTTTCTTATTTACCTTAAGAATCTCCCGTTCAGGTTATTAGCTATGATAGCTAATAAGAAACTAAATAGATTTAACAAAACAATGACAAATTGGCCAATTTCAGGCCTCTGCCCTGACAAATATATGCACCTATCTCCCTATCACTTGTAATTTATTCATGGGGAGGTAACACCTTATGACTATATAAATACATAATGTTCATGCATGCCCAGGTCCAATTTGCCATGCACTACCCTTGGGATTTTTATTAGCAATTGTGACAAGTGGACAATAGCCAGTGAAAACTGATGTTAGTGTGAATCACTGATGTTGATACACTTCATTTAGGAGCCAGAGATTTTTAAACTCATTATCAATAGTATTGAGAGTCCCTTTAAGGCTATGTTTGATTGCAATGTTCGAATAATGTCTGAGTCAACAAGAGCTGAGCGGTCAATGTGAAAATTGGAAGATGAACACAGGTGGCAGTCCCATCTGTTGCCCTATCTCAGCTTACAGTAGCACAACAGTACAAAAAGCCATGGAGTTGAGGCCAAGTTCATTTGGATTAGATCAGGCATACAAGCTTACGAAGCATATCACGCAGGTCACTGATGCTTGACTAAGTCAGCTTGTTGATTATGGATGCGGACTTCATAACCATGATTTAGCTCTAGTGCGACTCTGAAGCCTCATTTAGCAATTACATTTGCAAATGATTTAAACAGAATTTAAACGAACAGTGTACATTTAGTATGTACTTTTAGAAATTAAATAATCTCACTTTGATTTTTCTGCGATTTGAAGCTGTCATTCGCCTTATATTTGAAATGAGAATTGTGTTCTCTTAGTAGCCAACCTTGTGATACTGTCATCCTTTAAAAAATTGTTTTCCTTGCAAAAAGGGCAAGCTAAAGTGGGGGAAGATTAAAAACTAGGCCAAAGAAATCAACATAATGTAGCCACTTTAATTTGAGAACATGGGAACTAGAAAGAAGCAGGAGCAGGTCATTTGGAATCTCAAGCACATCCTACCATTCAATTAGGTCATGAATACATTTCCATATCAACTCCACTTTTACAACTTATTTCTATATTCCTTACTACCCACAAAAAGCTGACCAATCTTTGAATATAGTCATCAACTGAGGATCTAGGGACAGGCTCCAAGAAAACTGTCGTGGAAATAGAAATGATACTACATGTGTAATGCGGAGTGCTATTTTGAAGAATTTTGTTGGTGCAGAGTTAAGAGATCTTTTTCCTGTATTTCACACAGCTATAACCAACTCAGAAGCGTTTGATGCTGAATGGCTGACTGAAATGGAATAGCTTTAAATTTCATTCCCCAACATTAAAATTTCTACTTTGAAGAGTATAAAAGTATTTAAAAACATATCAAATAAACAAATCATAGTTATTTTTGAGTGAGTCACCTCAGGGTAGAATATGGCATCATTCAAAAATCTTACCTCAGAATAAAAATAAAATTTTATTCCCTAGTAGAGTGGTGCTCTTGTCCCTCTAGATGATAGTGGTCATGGGTTCAGAAGATGCTGTCTAAGAAGCCTTGCAGAATATCGGCTGTGCACCTTGCAGATGGTGTACCCTGCCGCTATTGTGCATTAGTGGTGCAGGGCCTGAATGTTTGTGCATGTGGTGAAATATCAAACAGCTGCTTTGTCCTAGGTAGCATCAAGATTCTTCAGTGTTGTTGAGGGCAAGTGGGGAGTATTCCATCACACTCCAGACTTGTACCTTGTAGATGGTGAACAGGCATTGGAGAATCAGGAGGTGAGTTACCCAGTACAGGATTCCTAGCTTCTGACCTGCTCTTGTAATCACAGATTCTTACATCTACACAAGCTTGATGCCTCACCGCCACTGTTTAGTTCAAAGTCCTCTCTATTTTCCTAATTAGCCAGTTTGCTGAACATTAGTCCCAGTACAGTTCAGTTTTTCATGTCCTCTCATCTCAATGCCCAAAATCTCAGACTTCAAGATGAAGCAGTGATTTGCATCCACTTCTTTCATTTAGTTTTTTGTTCAAAATATGTTTTTTTTAAATTAATTCATGGGGTGAGGGCATTGCTGGCTAGGCCAGAATTTATTTCCCTGCCCTAATTTCCCCAGAGGACAGGTAAGAGTTAATCACATTGCTGTGTGTCTGGAGTCACATGTAAGCCAGATCAGGTACAGATGGCAAATTTCCTTCCCTAAAGGACAAACCGGATTTCATTAATGACAATTAACAGTGGCACCATTCCACTAGCTTTACTCCTTCCGCAGTTTCTATTGAATTCAAATTTCACCATCTGCTATGATGGGATTCAAACCTATGTTCTTAGAACATGCGCCTGGGGTTCTGGATTACTAGCCCAGTGATATTACCATTCTTCCACTGTCGTCCCATGGTATCCTCTACACGGGGGAGAACCAAACTCGCATTTGATATCACTTTGCAAAACCTCAGTTCACTCTGCAAGCATGACCCTGAGCTCATTGTGGCCCATTATTTTAATTATTACTAACATTGTCATTTTATTCTCTTGCTGACAACTCTGTCACTGGACTACTGCACTCTTCCAATGAACTTCAACATTAGGCATTAGAGGCACACAGCATCAGCCTACCATGTCTAAGCTGACCAACAAACAGCAAACTACAATAATCCTACTTACCTGCACTTGATACATAGCTTACTATGCCCCGGCATTTTAAGAACTCATCCAGATGCTTCTTAATTGTTGTGCGACTACCTGCATCCAGCAGCCCCTCAGACAGTACATTCCATATATCTACCGCCCTTTGGGTAAAGATGTTTTTCTCAGATCTCCTCCAAATCCCTGACTCCTCACCTTAAACTTAAGCTCTCTAGTGTTAGACACATCTGCCAAGGGGAAGGGATTCGCACAATCTACTCTGTCTATGCCGCTCATATTTTTGTATACCACTATTAGACCCCACTGAGCCTCCACTGCTCCAAAGAAAACAAGCCCGACCTATCCAGTCTCTCCTCATGACTGAGACTTTTCATCTCAGGTAACATCCTGGTGAATCTCCTCTGTACCTTCTCCAATGCAATTACATACTTGTGATAGTGTGGCGACCAGGACTGCGCATAATATTCCATCCGTGGCCTAACCAATGTTTTCTAAACTTGTAACAAGAATTCTTGTGCCTTTATTCTACATACTGACTAATGAAGGCAAGCTTAAATTCCATCTGGCTGATCAATATTAGACTGGAGCCTGAGACCATCCTCCTCGCTATCAACAATACTCAAATTAATAATTATACCTTTTACATTTACATCTAAGTCATTAGTGTACATAACAAACAGCAAGGGTCCCAGCACCAATGCCTGTGGTATACTGCTGGCCACAGGCTTCCAATTACAAATCCCCTGCACCTTTGCCTCCTATTTGTAAGCCAAATTTGGATCTAATTTTCCAACTTGCCTTGGATCCGAGGGGCTCTCAGCTTTTGGACCAGCCTTCCATGTGGGACCTTGTCAAAGGCCTTACTGAAGACCTGATGAAGGAGCAGGGTTCTGAAAGCTTGCAATTTTAAATAAACCCATTGGACTGTAACCTGGTGTCATGTGACTTCCGACTCTCCACTTCAGTCCAACACCAGTACCCACATCGTGAAGTCCATGTAAACCACATCAACTGCACTACCCTCATCAATACATTTAGTCAGCTTTTCAAAAAAGTCAATTAAATTGTATCTGCAAACTCCCTCTAACAAATCCATGCTGACTATGCCTGATCAATCCCTCTCATTCCAAGTATTGATTAAACCTGTCCTCCAGAATTTTTTTCTAATAATTTCCCTACTACAGAAATTAGGCTAACTGGTCTGTAATTATCTCTCCTATCCCTGCTGCCTCTTGAACAAAGAAACCACATTAACTAACCTCCAGTCATCTGGCTCATCACCTGTAGCCAGCAAAACATCTCCACCAGGGCCTCAGCACCCTCCACCCTTGCCTCCCATAGCACCCGGGGTTACATCTCCACAAGCCATGGGGACTTATGCACTTAAATGCCCATTATACCATCTCCTCCTTACTTTTTCCAAAACCTCACCATCCTAACTGATATCAGATACAATGCCTTTCTCCTCTGTGAATACAGATGAGAATTATTCATTTAATACCTCATCCATATCCATTGGTTATCTCTTTGGTCTCCAGTAGGTCCCACTCTTTCCCCAGTAATCCCCTTACTCTTAATATATTTATAAAAAGCTTTGGGAATTTCCTTGATCCTATCTGCCAAAGAAATTTCATGGCCCTCTTTCCCCTCGTCATTTCCCTTTCCAGCAACCTCCTCACTCTCTACACTTTTGAAGGGTCTTCCCTGTTTCTAATTTGTTGTACCTGACATATGCTTCCTTATTTTATTTTGTCAAACTCTCAATACCCCTTGACATCCAGGATTCCCTGGACTTGCTGCCCTTGCCTTAATTCTCACTACACTACTTTCAAAAGACTCTCACTTTCTAAATGTAGACTTAGCTGAAAGTAACTGTTCCTAGTCTAAGATTTTGCCAGATTTTGACTAATGATATTGAAATCAGCCTTTCCTCTGTTTAGACACTTAACTTCTACACTATCCTTATCCCATTCCATAATGACTCTGAAACTTGCAGAGTTATGGTCATTATCTCCCAAATGCTCACCCACTGAAATTTCAACCACTCGAACTGGCTTCATTCCCTAGGATTAGGTCTAGAACTACCTCATCTTTAGTAGAACTATTTACATATTGGCTCAAAAGCTCTCTTAGATGCACGATAAAAAAATCTATCCTGTCTAATCATTTCTACCAAGTTAAGATCCCAGTTAATGTTATAACTATAACCCTCTTTCTCTCATACCTTTCTGTTATTTGTTTACATATCTGCTCTTCTATATCTTTCTGACTTTTGGGAGGCCTGTAGCATAAATCCAGCAAGGTAATCAGAGATAACAAGGTGTAGAGCTGGATGAACACAGCAGGCCAAGCAGCATCAGAGGAGCAGGAAGGCTGACGAATCACCCTTTTTTTGTTTCTAAGCTCTACACAGATAGACTCTTTGAAGACTTTTCTAGGACATCCTCCCCCATTACTGCAGTGATGGTTTCCATTATCAATATTGCAATGCCCCACCTCTCTTACACCCCCACTATCATGCCTGAAATTTCAATACCCTGGAATGTTGAGCTGCCAGTCCTGTCCTTCCTTTAACTATATCCCAGTGACTGCACCAATATCATTTTCCCAGAGGCTGATTAAGGCTCTAATTTCATCTGCCTTACCAAACAAGCTCTTGCATTGAAATACGTACAATTTGTCTTTCTCAATCTCCCATTTGCCTTATCATGCCCATGTCGTCTCCACCTACTGGACTGTTCTCTCATACCTTCTATGTGTGATTGGACATTGCTCCCGACTTTACACCTACTCTGTGTCCCCTCCCCTGACCAAAGCAGCTTAAGGAACAGCACCTTTTCTGTACAGATCTTTCTTTAACTTTTACCAATTCTGATGGAAATTCTTTGCAATTTTCCTTGGAGCATTGAAGGCTGATGGATGACATTATGATTTCCTATTATAAAATCATGAGGAGTACGGACAGGGTGAATGGTCAAGGTCTTTCCCCAGTGTAGGGGAGTCAAAAACTACAGGGCATAGGTTTAAGGTGAGAGGGGAAAGATTTAAAAGCGGCCAAAGGGGCAAAATTTTCACACAAAGAGTGGTGCATGTATGGAATGAACTGCCAGAGGAAGTGGTGCAGGATGGTACAATTACAACATTTAAAAGGCATCTGGATGGGTACTTGAGAGGAAGGGTTTAGAGGGATATGGGCCAAATGCTGGCAAATAGGACTAGATGAATTTAGAATATCTGGTCGGCATGGATGAGTTCGACCGAAGGATCTGTTTCTATGCTGTACATCTCAATAACGTTTTAACTCTAATTAAACATCATTCTATTTCTCTCACTCCATCAAAGCCGCTCAGCATTTTCGGTGTTTATTGCACTTAATGGCTGTTTGGTTGTAGAATCAGTGCCGCCTGTTACTCCTGCACCTATAGCCAGCATATGTGCAGGATGGGAAGGCATTCATTTACCATGAAAAATAATAAAACCAGAAAGGGCATACAAAGGGAAATAAATTGCTAATCTCTTACTTCTTTACCAACAATTTATTAAAACATTGCTGGCCCTGCAACCAGCAAGCATTTCTTGCTGGGAGTGTTCCTTTGTGTAATACGTTCTGATCAGTAAACACAATTATAACCCACAGATGATGGATTTTTGCCATTAGAGCTTTGAGAGATTTATTTCACCGCTGCCATTTTAGGAGCGCGTCAGTCTAATGCCACTGTGGCTCTGTGCTCAGGTGTTCTCATTTGACAGCCATGATAAACAGCAACAAAACTTGTACTGGCCCATTAGTGATTCTAACATTGCTGAAATAAATCCCTGGTTCTGTCATGCAGTCTACTACATCTTCACGTACTGCATCTTAAGATCAGCACAGTAGTATCCTTTGTACTGAATCACACAGCACTGCTTAGAAATTCAAAATTCAAAACATCCTCCACAGCACAGGAAGGGAACAAAGCAACGGTAAAAATGGGACTGAACACTATATAGTGTACACCATCTGCTAAATGATTGATCAGTGTAGACAGTCAGCGTTCAACACATTGTGCTACAATACAGTGGGAAGTGAGTTGATTCTGGTGATTCTTTATGGACTAATTTCCTTCATCTCAAAGTATTATGTGGAGATTCCATGGCACAAATTACATTCCCATCTCCCCTGGCACCAAAATCTAAAAGAAAAACTAGAAGGAGGTCTACTCTCAACAACAACTTCAAAATTAATTTAAACTTTCTTCCAGTTCAGGAAACAAGCGCAAACTCAGGATTAATTTTATGTAAGTGAATGGGTTATAAATTAAAATCTGACCTGAGACCTCTAAGATTCATGTGTATGAGTTGAGCTTCTAAACTAGACATGGTTTGGTGATTCACTTCCTGCAACTGATTTGTATAATGATTAGTAAAACTTTTTGATCAGGGGGATTTATAGTCTTATGTAAATGGATTATGAAGTCGAGTGAATGCAACAAGAGTTTAACTTTAGCCAATATCAAGCCCAGAGTGGCTGCTACTACAGGGAGTTCATGCTAGAGCCTTCACTGTGAATGTTCTAAAAGTGTTATCTTCAAATAGGAATGTCAGTATGATGGTAGGGAATTTAAACACATCAAATCATAGACAAGACCAAAACAGGAGGCCATTTGGAGACTGTACCAATTGTTTTTAAAGAGTAATTCAGTTATTTCCACTTCCCACACATTCCCCTGCGTATTGTTTCTCCATTAAGTACTTATCTAATTTTTTTTCAAAGGCTCCATTGAAACTGTATCCAACCCTTATCACTAGTGCATTCCGAATTCTAACCACTCAATGCAAGGTTCTCCCATACATCACCTCTAGTTTTTTCCAAATCATCTTCAAGCCATGCCCTCTGTTTATTTAACTTTCAGCCTTTGGAAACAGTTATTCTGCATACTTTTAAATCCTTCATGAGTTTAAAGCATTCTATTAAACCATAGCTTTCTCTGCGTTATGGAGAATAATTCCAGCTTCTCTGGTTTATCTATGTAACTGGTTCCAATGACAAAACACAATAGTCTAATAACATCATCTGCAACCTCTCTCAAGGCCTTAAATGTTCTTCCTAAAGGGTGATGTAGAGAATTGGACACATTGCTCCAGCTGGGGAGGTAATGGCCATGTAGTATTCTTGCTAAACTATTAATCCAGACATCCAAAAAATGTTCTGGGGGCCCGGTTCTAATCCCCCAATGGCAGATGGTGGAATTTAAATTCAATGAAAATCTGGAATTAAAAGCCTAACAATGGCCATAAAGCAGTTGTTGATTGTGGAAAAAAAGATCTGGTTCACTAATGTCCTTTAGGGAAAGAAACTGCTGTCCTTATCTGGTCTGGCCTGCATGTGACTCCAGACCAGCAATAATGTAGCTGACTCTTAACTGCCCTTTGGACACTTAGGGATGGGCAATAAATGCTGGCCTAGCAAGTGATCCCCAAATCTATGAAAAAGTGCTGGTAGTTTTAAGTTTAGTGTAACGTCCTGGCTTCTGTATTCAATATCTCTAAACTCCAGTATTTTCCCAACTTGCTTTTGTTAATCTGCACTGACATCTTCAAAGCCTTGTGCACCAACACTCCTAGATTTTTTGTTTCTTGTCCCCCCCTTTGAAAGTGTGTTGCTCCTCATTCTTCATTGCAATATCACCTCAAACTTTTCAACACTGAATTTCACTTGCCATGTGTTATCCAATCAATCAGTTTCTTTATGACTTCTTGAGGTCTCACTATTTTCCTGTCTACAACAGTTTCCAGTTTAATATCATCTGCAAATTTTAAAATGGTGCCTTGTACCCATGCAATTTGCCTTCCTATTTGCTTGCTTTACCTGTGTGCTGTTATGATCCGTGATTATGTTGTTAATGAACAAGCCAGATCCCAGGCTGAAATCTGGCTTGATAAATCATATTTTGTTTTGTTTTAGTTTAAACACATTTCTGTTGCTGAGACAGAATCACTCCATCTTGCAAATGTTATTTTCACAATAAAACAGAACTTTATTAAGCAAGAAAGAAGATAAAATAGAATAAATCAATTGACTTATAACACAAAATTTACAAATTTTAAACACATGGTAAAGGTATCATCCCATTCATCCCAAAACACTCCTTTACAACTGCTAAAACCCTAGTTGATTTTTCATTATTTTTATTTTCGTTAGAACATAGAACAGTACAGAACAGGAAAGGGCTGTTCAACCCACAAAGTTGTGCTGAACATGACAGCAAATTAAACTAATCCCTTCTGCCTGCCCTTCGTCCATATCCCTCCATTCCTTGCATGTTCGCATGTTTGTCTAAAAGTGCCTTAAATGCCCCTATTGTTTTTGCCTCCACTCCTGGCAGCGCTTTCCAGACACCTACCATTCTCTGTGTAAGAAAACCGGCCCCCCACATCTCCTTTGAACTTTCTGACCGTCAAACCTATCTATGCATTTCAAAATTTTATAGACTTCTATCAAATCTCCCCTCAGCCTCTGCCACTTGAGTTTTTTCGAGCCTCTCCTTATAGCTCATACTCTCTGATCCAGGCAGCATCCTGGTAAAGCTCCTGCAGCATCTCCAAAGTCTCCACAGCCTTCCTGTAATGTGCCGACCAGAATTAAATGCAATACTCTAAGTGTGGCCTAACCAAAGTCTTACAAAGCTGCAACATGACATCCTGACTCTTGTACTCAATGCCCCAACCAATAAAGGCAAGCATGCTATACACCTTCTTTATGACCCTATGTACTTGTGTGGCCACTTTCAGGGAGATATGGACTTGAACCCCAAGATTCCTCTGTACATCAATGCTGTTCAGGGTTCTGCCATTAACTGTATACTTTTCCTTATAATTTGATCTCCCAAAGTGCAGCACCTCACACTTAACTGGATTAAACTCCATCTACCATTTCTCTCCCATTTCTACAACCGATCTATATCCTGTTGTATTCTCTGACAACCTTCTACACTATCCACAACTCCACTGATCTTTGTATTATCTGCAAACTTACTAACCCACCCATTTACATTTTCATCCAAGTCATTTATATCACAAACAGCAGAGGTCCTAGTATGGATCCCTGCGGAACACCACTAGTCAAAGACCACCAGCCTGAAAAACGTCCTTCCACCTATACCCTCTGCATTCTATGGGCTAGCCAATTCTGAATCCATGCAGCCAAATCACCATGGATCCCATGCATCTTAATCTTCTGGATGAGCCTACCCAGAGGGACCTTGTCGAAAGCCTTACTAAGATCCATGTAGACAACATCCACTGCTCTACTCTCATTGATCACCTTTGTCTCCTCCTCGAAAAATTCAATCAAGTTAGTAAGACAGGACCTGGCCCACACAAAGCCATGCTGACTGCCCCTAATTAGGTCATGCTTTTCCAAATGCGCGTAAATTCTATGCTGAATAACTCTCCAATAGCTTCCCAAACACAGATGTGAGATCACAGGTTGATAGTTTCCTGGATTATCCCTATTTCTCTTCTTGAAGAGAGGAACAACATTAGCTACTCGCCAGTCCTCCGGGACCTCTCCACTGGCTAGCGAGGATACAAAGATCTTGGTCAAGGCCCCAGCAATCTCCTGCCTTGCCTCTCTCAACAACCTGGGGTGGATACCATTGGGCCTTGAGACTTATTCACCTTAACGCTCTTCAAGAGACCCAAGACCACTTCTTTCTTGATCTCAAAACACCCAAGAATACTAACATGCTCCACACAAATCACACTATCCTCCATATCCTTCTCCTGGGTGAATCCTGGTACAAAGTACTCATTTAGGGTCTCACCCACACACTCTGTTTCCAAGCACAAGTTCCCTCCTTTATCCTTGTGTGGTCCTTCTTCTCCCTAGTTATTCTCTTGTTTTTAATGTATATATAGAATGCCTTGGGATTCTCTTTAACCCTACTTGCCAAGGTCATTTCATGGCCCCTTCTTGTTCTAATTCCCTGCTTGAGTTATTTTCTGTTTTCTCTGTACTCCTCACAGGCTCTGTCCGATTTCAGCTTCCTAAACCTTACATATGTTTCCTTTTCCCTTTTGACTAAATTCACAACCTCCCTTATTATCCAAGAGTTCCTTATCTTGCCATCCTTGTCCTTCCTCCTCACAGGAACATGCCGGTCCTGAATTCTCATCAGCTGGTCTTTAAACAATTCCTACATATCAAGTATGGACTTGCCCAATAACAGCTTCTGCCAGTTACCATTCCCTAGATCCTGCCTAATACTGATGTAACTTGCCCTCCCCCAAGTTAGTACCTTCCTGCAAAGGTCCTGACTTATCCTTATTCATAGATAACTCAAAATTTAAGGAGTTGTGATCACTGTTTCTAAAATGCTGTCCCACTGAAAGGTCAGTCACCTGGCCAAGCTAATTAGCCAATACAAAGTCTAGTATGGCGCCTCCTCTGGTTGGACTATCCACATACTGTCTCAAGGAACCCTCTTGGATGCACTTAACAAATTCTGCCATGTCTAAGCCTCTTGCTGTAAGGGAGTCCCAGACAAAATTGGGGATGTTAAAGTTACCCACTATGACAACGCTGTTGTTATTGCATCTTTCCATAATCTGCCTACATATTTGTTCTTCAATGTCTCGGTGGCTATTGAGGGACCTATATTGTAATCCCATCAGTGTGATTGCACCCATTGTATTTTTAAGCTCTACCCATATTGCCTCAGTGGATGAGTCCTCCGGTATGTCCTCTCTGAGTGTCGATGTGACATTCCCCCTGATTAGCAATGCACTACCTATCAAGGAACAAGTCAAGTTCCTGAATTTTTGTGACTTTAACTCAGAGGCTCCACATTCACTTACAGCCACCCACTCTTCCCTTGTCAGCTTTGCTTCCTTGCCCTCTCCACCAACGCGAAACGCCACACTTTTCAACCCTAAAATTCTGCTGAATCAAGGGAGAGGAGGGGAAAAATTAAGCTAGCTTTTTTTGACAATACATGGTAGTCCAATTGGGTTCAAACAAGCATTTGGTACACAAACAAAGTCTTGGGAAGCAATTATAGTTGTTAGAAAATAGAACATAGAACATAGAACACTACAGCACAGTACAGGCCCTTTGGTCCATGATGTTGTGCTGACCTATTATCCTACTAAGATCAAAATACCCTGCACACCCTACATTTTACTATCATCCATGAGCCTATCCAAGAGTCGCTTAGAAGTCTCTAAAGTATCTGACTCCACTACAACTGCCGGCAGCGCATTCCACACACCCACCACTCTCTGTGTAAAGAACCTACCTCTGACATCTCCCTTATACCTTCCTCCAATCACCTTAAAATTATGCCCCTTGTAATAGTCATTTCCGCCCTGGGAAAGAGTCGCTGGCTATCCACTCTATCTAAGCCTCTCATCATCTTGTCCACTTCTATCAAGTCACCTCTCATCTTTCTTCACTCCAATGAGAAAATCCCTAGCTCCCTCAAACTTTCCTCACAAGACCTTCCCTCCAGTCCAGGCAGCATCCTGGTAAATCTCCTCTGCACCCTCTCTAAAGCTTCCACATCCTTCCTATAATGAGGCAACCACAACTGAACACAATGTTCCAAGTGTGGTCCAACCAGGGGTTTATAGAGCTGCAGCATAACCTCATGACTCTTAAACTCAATTCCCCTGGCAATGAAAGCCAACACACCATACACCTTCTTTACAACCCTATCAACTTGGGTAGCAACTTTGAGGGATCTATGGACGTGGACCCCAAGATCCCTCTGTTCTTCCACACTGCCAAGAATCCTGCCATTAACCCTGTATTCATTTTTCATTCATTCATGGGTCGTGGACATCACTGTCTGGGCCAGTATTCATTGCCCATCCATAGCTGTCCTTGAGAAAATGGCAGCGAGTTGTCTTCTTGAACTGCTGCAGTCCATGTGCTGTACGTAGACCCAAAATATCATTAGGGAGTGAATTCCAATGTTCAATTATCTAGCTACAAAGTCTAAGATCCTCTTTGTTCTCTCCACTGTCCTGATGCCTTCATTAATATGTCCACCAAGTTCCAAGATAGCTTTTGCTTATCACAGACTGTACAGTAATACCGATAGCTTACATAGTTCCTACTTATTACACTTTCACAACCGTAACACTTTTCGACATTAAAAATCATCTGCCACTTATTTGCCAGGCTTGCCAGTCCATCCAAGTTCTGCTGTATTTGAGCAGACTGTTTCCCATTTGTGTTTCTTACCCAAGTTTGCTATTCACTACAAAAAGTTATATATCTTTCAAACAACTCAAACCAAATCATTTGTTGATGTTTTAACCAGTAGACTAAATCCCAGAAGGTGAACTCGGCTTTCAAGGATAAAGAAAATTATATGATGACTTGGTTGCTGTCATTTTGTACTTGAGCCAGTCATTTTGAAGTTTGTGTTTACAGCAAATTACTCTGCACTGCTGAGTATTAAGAAAATTAAAGTTACCAGTTTGTTTAAGGTGTGGTAAATCTTGTGAATATTAACCAGTGTCGACAGATGAGAAGTTGGTGGAAAATCTTCAAGTTGGTTTGAAGTTGTGAACTGAGAATTGTGTACTGAGAATGACTTGTGGACTTTGGGATTGCCTGGGGCAAAAGAAAAATAATTGACCAAACAAGTATTTGTTTGTTTGTGAGGCCAGGCATGGGGGCTAATTGCAAGCTGATTCTTGATTAAAAGGGTTCTTATGGACACGGCAGCCTCAGGAAGAGTAAAGTTTTGGCAAAGATCTGTAGCTCAGGTTGTGGGTGAGGTTGTTGACTTGCTCGCCGTGCTGGCTTGTTCTTGTTCAGATGTTTCGTCACCATGCTGGGTGACATCATCAGTGCAGCCTCAGATGAAGCGGTGTTATTCTACTCCGCTTAGAATTTATACTGTTTGGTCCGTTATGGTGAGTAGTGTCATTTCCAGTTTTGATCTGTATGGGTTTGTACATGGGGTCCAATTCTATATGTTTGTTGATTGAATTACGGCTGGCAAACCATGCCTCTAGGAATTCCCATGCATGTCTACGTTTGGCTTGGGCTACTATGGTTATCTTGTCCCAGTTAAACTGATGGCCTTCATTGTCTGAGTGTACCCAATATTAAGGAGAGTTCATCGTGCTGTTTTGCTGCTAGTTGATATTCATTTTGATGGCTAGTTTCCTTCCTGTCTGTCCAATGTAATGTTTGTGGCAGTCATTGCATGGTATTTTGTAAACCACGTTGGTTCTGCATATTGTGAGATGGGGTCTTTAATCCTTATAAGTGTTTGTCGTAGAGTGGCTGTGGGTTTGTGGGCCACCATGATTCCTAGTGGTCTTAGGAGTCTTGTTGTCAGTTCCGATATGTTCTTGATGTAGGGAAATGTGGCCAGTGTGTTAGGACACAGTGTCCTCCTGCTGTTGTCTGTTTAGTAGGCATCTGTGGATGAAGTTGCGGGGATTGTGTTAAAACAGATAGCAGAAGTTGCCTGTTAACGAGGTCAGTGGGAATTGGTTCTGGCAAGTTTGGAAGAGACCCTATATTCTCGTAGATGGTAGTTGCTGAATGGCAATTGAGGCTTTGGGAAGAGATTATCAGTTCATTGGAGCAGAACCAGAACTGAAGTTGTTTGTTTTATTTTTTTTTCTGAAGAAATGAGCTTGGCTGCTGATGACACAGAATGAAGATGAAAGCTCTCTGCCATATCCCACACCAGCTTCCAAAAGCCCAAAGAGTAGAAAGCTCCATTAGAAGCATTACTACCTATACCTGATTGAACTGAGGTGATCCTAATCAGCAGTTCCAGAAAAGCAACGAAGGAGGCAATATCTATGCCTGTGAAGGCATAGTGAAACACATTAATGAAAGCCAGTTAAGTTATCTGGTCAATTTTGTTGATTCCTTTTATGTATCTCTTCACTGTGTTTGTTTGTTTGTCTGTCTTTTGTGTGAATGGGGGCTAAAGACAAATGTTTCCAGTTTAAAGCATAAACACTAATCAGTTTACCTTACTGTTTAATTTTTAATTGTCTAAAGTTATTGTGTAATTAATAAATAGTTCAGTCTTGTGTTTATGATACAAAACCGGAGTCTGAAAATAAATTATTCACAAAGTCTGGGATGTTATTCAAAAGTCTGGTGAGGAACCATCAGGGGTCTTCAATGATTTAATTTTACTGAGTAGGGATATTTTTTATAAAGATTGTTATGACATGGAGATAGACCTTCTAACTCAGTATAAGAACATAAGAACATCAGAACATAAGAACTAGGAGCAGGAGTAGGCCATCTGGCCCCTTGAGCCTGCCCCGCCATTCAATAAGATCATGGCTGATCTTTTTGAGACTCAGCTCCACTTACCCACCCGCATACCATATCCCTTAATTCCTTTACTGTTCAAAAATTTATCTAGCCTTGCCTTAAACACATTCAGCGAGGTAGATTCAACGCTTCACTGGGCAGGGAACTCCACAGATTCACAACCCTTTGGGTGAAGAAGTTCCTCCTCACCTCAGTCCTACATCTGCTTCCCTTTGTTTTGAGGTGATGCCCTCTTGTCCTAGTTTCACCTGCTAGTGGAAACAACCTCCTTGCCTCCACCTTATCTACTCCCTTCATAATCTTATATGTTTCTATAAGATCTCCCCTCATTCTTCTGAACTCCAATGAGTATAATCCCAGCCTACTCAGTCTCTCCTCATAATCCAACCCTCTCAACTCTGGAATCAACCGAATGAACCTCCTCTGCAACCCTCCAGTGCTAGTATATCCCTTCTCAAGTAAGGAGACCAAAACTGCACACAGTACTCCAGGTGTGGCCTCACCAGGACCCTATACAGCTGCAGCATAGCCTCCCTGTTTTTAAACTCCATCCCTCTAGCAATGACAGACAAAATTCCATTTGCCTTTTTAATTACCTGCTGCACCTGCAATCCTACTTTTAGCGATTCATGCACAAGGACACCCAAGTCCCTCTGCACAGCAGCGTGCTGCAATTTTTTACCATTTAAAACATAGTCCATTTTGCTGTTATTCCTACCAAAATGGATGATCTCACACTTATCAACATTGTACTCCATCTGCCAGACCTTTGCCCACTCACTTAGACTATCTATATCCCTCTGTAGACTTTCAGTGTCTTCTGCACACTTTGCTCTACCACTCATCTTAGTGTCATCTGCAAATTTTGACACACCACACTTAGACCCCAACTCCAAATCATCTATGTAAATTGTAAACAATTGCAGTCCCACTACTGATCCCTGAGGCACACCACTAGCCACTGACCGCCAACCAGAAAAACACCCATTTACCCTTACTCTTTGCTTTCTACTAGTCAACCAATCCTCTATCCATGCCAATACATCACCCGTAATACTGTGCAACTTTATCTTATGTAGCAGCCTTTGGTGTGGCACCTTGTCAAATGCCTTCTGGAAATCCAGATGCACTACATCCACAGGTTCCCCATTGTCCACGATGTCCTCAAAGAATTCCACCAAATTAGTTAAACATGACCTACCCTTCATGAACCCATGCTGGATGTTCCCAAAGGGAGAATTTGTATCCAGATGTCTTGCTATTTCTTCCTTAATGATAGATTCAAGCATTTTCCCCACCACCAAATTTAAGCTAACTGGCCTATAGTTACCTGCTTTTTGTCTACTTTCTTTTTTTAAACAGTGGCTGTTTTCCAATCTGCGGGAACCACTCCAGAGTCCAGTGAATTTTGGTACATAAAATTTTTATTTGCAACAGCATAAAATTAAATTGTTGAGGACCCCTAATAATTCATTTTCAAGGAGCTTTGGACCTGTACACTTAGATCCCACGATATGTTAATATTAAGATTTTAGAGAACTAACTCACTCAAAGTAAAATTGAAACAAAATTTCTTTACCATGCGCATTTCCCCTAAGCTTAAATAAAAGACCCTGGTTCAGAGATTTCAAACAAAAATTATACCTTGAGGTATAATTGTCTATCTTGCTTGGTCATAAAATCCTGACGGAAAAAACGTAAACCCATTAGGCTACTAAAGTAGCTCTTACAAATTGTTTTAAAAACTAAATTATCATGGCTACAGAAACACTTATGTTAATGTTTTTTACACAGAAAACCCATATGTTATTAACTCAAAATTCAAAATCCAGATGTTAAATAAATTTTTAAAATGTATAAATAAGTTAGCATCACAATGCTAAGTTTCAATATTCCTTGAACATAAACACTTAAAAATATCACATCTTTTAAAAAATATTCTGCTTTTCTATTCTTATGACCTAAATGAATGACCTCACATTTCCCCAATTTCTTCTCTTTCATATAACCTCTCTAGGTCTCTGGACTTTTGCATCTGCTTCACAACTTGCATTTTCACCTGCTTTGTATTGTATGCAAATTTAAATGTATTACTCCTGGTCTCTTCGTTAAAGTAATTAATACAGCTTTTAAATAGCTAACAGCTGAGCACTGATCCCTGTAAAATTAGAAATAATCTCCAGTGGTAGATTCAAAAAGTTATATTATGTTCCTCATTGTAGTGAAGATAAATCATACTGTACATGGGGGAAATCTAATAGAGAAGTGCTGAGATTTGATGAAGACTGATTGCAGAACTGCTTTCATATAATTAATAGCATCCAGAGTTCTTTTGCATTGTGTGACTTACTGAGTGATTTATGTGACTACTATTCATTGCAGATGAAGTAAGGGGTTTCCACATGAGTCATTATTTATATTGTTGTAATTTTCTCTCTAGTTTCAGCCACAGATTCTCTCTAGTCTTATTCTCATTCTCCAAAGTATTTTTCTTATATTAATCTGGGCTAGTCAATGTTTGAAATTCAATCATTTTTTGCCCTTTCAGTATTTCACATGTCCTTATTTTCCCCACTCAACTCCAGAAGAGATACCAGCATGTGGACAGTGAAAGTGTTTGCTAATATAATGGCTGCAATATCTCCTGTATTGTCTCCCTTCCCACTTACTGACCTTTGAATTTTAAGAAGTCCCATATGCACTTTACTACTTTATGTACTTCAAATATAGCCACAACATTTTTCTTTTTATGTTTTTAAAATACCTTTTAAAATTGATTTTTCCAAGTTTCTCATTTTCTTTCCAAAGAGCCACAGTGTGTATTGTTTAAGACAATGTAATCTAATTTGTTAAGATATACTCTGGAAAGAAAACACTGTCTCATGATTGAACTGTTATAGCCTGTAACTTGACATGATAAATTTTGAATAAATATATATTAGATTGTGACAGTTCTGTACACAGTTATTCTGACATTTTGAATAAAGCATGTGAATTGATCTGCTTTGAGGGTATTTCAGAACCTCTTATACAGCAACTTCCAGACACCAGTTGTAGTTTTCTGAAAAGTTCTTTCAAATCAGGTTGAAGTAAAAAATATTTGGAAACACCTGACCTGCTCATCAACTTTGTGAGCGATGATTGTGGCTCCTTCTTCCACTTCTGTCTGATTGATGGGCCGAATCCGTAAGGCCACCTATGCATGGCAAAAGAAAAAGAAATTGGCAAAGAGTGAGATTCCATCATGTTCCACAAATCATAAGTATGAGAGAGATAGGAATATTATTATTGATTCCAATGAATGAAGACACACTAGTTGGAATTGGACAATACATCAGTATTTATAAGTAACACTGCTTGATTTATTTCGAGGATCAGCAGTGTAGCGTATTTGCATCAAAAATCCTAGCAATAAGTCTGCTGTTGCTTTGTGTTCATACCATTAGTCTAGGGTTTACAATAAAAAAAACTGCTTTTTGAATCTTACTATGCCTGCAACAGTGAGCATATTTTGTGGGTGCTAGCAGGAACAGCAATTGTGCATAATAACAAGTAGATAGATGAGTTTTAATATATTTTTGCTGGAGTCTTGCCAGCCCCATTTGTTTCTTACTCTCAGGTTGTGTTACCAAATGGAACACACAGAAGTAACTCTAATATGTTCTGAAATTGTTTCTGTTGCAAGTGAATAGCATTCATAATACTCTTCATCAGAGCTATATGCAACCTCCTGGAGAAACCACAGTGTAATATTTTCCCTGGATGAATGAATGCTATCATGATAGCCCATTTCTTCTTGGAAAGTATCCCAATGCTTTTATATGGGCAACCAACCAAGAAAAAACCAATACTGAGCCAACTCCTTGACTCAAGTAGCACTTTACATCTCTCAGGCTAGACCAAGAGTTGAGAGTTTATTTTAATTAGAAATATGACTTTGCATATTCGACCAAACAGCGTTAATTTAAAATAGGTCCCACTGGAGAGCATATCAGAGAAACACAAGTGTCAGCACGACAGTACTTCAACTATTATTTATTTTCTTTAACTTTCCATATTATACATATTTTTAAATTGAACAGATACATGAGATAGCTACTGTTCGAAGGAGAGGTGATCCCTCTTTGTTAGTGAGACTGTCAGATCAAGTTTGCTTGGCTACGACCTTTAGGTTTTGAAAGGATTATATATTTGTGATTGTTGGAGCGATCGAATGAGTGTCATGCCAAATGAAACTCTAATAGGGTTCCTTTCATGAAGTGGCCAGATAAGTGAATCAGTCCATCAGAGACTGCTATTCTGATCCTATTCAGCTGAATAGCAAAAATAATTAATACTCTGATTACCAGACTGTTGAGAAAGATTTGATTGTCCTTCAACAGAAACCTGTCTCCACCTCACAGAAAGCCAACACCACAGGGACAATTCTGGCAGGCTCTGCTACCGGTGCAGAGACTTAGTGGATGCCAGTCTAGGTCAGCGGTAGTGCAATACTATTAGCCTTTTGGTTTTTCCAACCACACCTGCTGCTAGCAAGATTCCGTGAAGTAGCAAAAACTCACAATGTCACTCCAACAATTTCCCGCTCATCTTCTGGTGTGCCTGTCAGTTTGATCAGCGCAGTAACTGGAGTTATAGGCTCCATGGGTCTGAGCACTTTAATTACATACTCAATTAAATGGTTCTGATGCAGAATAAAAATTTTGCCAATTGCTTTCGAGATCATTTAAAGTGTAAGACAATAAACACATTGCAATCATTTGTTGCACTTAATTCCCTTTGTGTAAATGTAATTCCTACAAATAAATTGAACCACTAATTTTAACCCAATGACACATCTGAAATTCTATGGGCTGCGATCCTGGCAGTTGTGCCAGTGTTGCCCTCCAGCACTGACTCCTTTCAGATTGAGAGATCAGTTGGAGGGCCAAGCATTTGCATGATGGAGGCGATTGCAAATATTAAGGTATTTTGCTCAGGTCCCCATGACACTCTCAAGGCTTTGGTTGGCTCCCAAGCAAGTGCAGTTGAGTAGAACTATACAAAAGAACCCTACAAAATTTGCAGTTTCTAAATATTGCCATCTAGGGGCCTCAATTAATGGTCCACACATGAGCTTAAGATCTACCACAGCAGTTGAGGAATTTAAATGTAGCTAGTGCAGTGAGTTTGGAATAATAAAAGGCTTGTATCAATAACAGTAATGGTAGAAATGCAAATGGACCTTTAGGAAAGGCAGCCTGCAGTCCTTTCCTGGTTTGACCTAAATATGCTCCAAATCCAGAGTAATGTGGTTAACACTTAACTGTCATCTGGTCTGGCCCAACAAGCCACTTAAAATGCACTATAATCAAAAAGGAAGAATAAAACTAGATAGGAGCCCCCCAGCATCCACTGAGGCATTGAATTTGAGCTCGACAATGTCCAATCAGCCTTGTTAAATCCACATCACTAACATCTGGAGATTTATGCCAAATAATAGAAGAGCCATCCCTTAGATGATACAAGCAACATCTACACAAGTCAGGCTTAGTGTCATATATATCAGTCAACATCCATGACTCCTCAATCCACCAACACTGGGTGTGTTTTGTGCTGCTGGCAGATAGCGGTCCATTGGTATACAGTTAGGATAGAATGACCCTTGTGGTGCTCTGCATTGACTCTGGATCCCATGAAGTCACATGGCATCAGATCAAACATGAGCATAGAAACCTCCTGCTGATTACAGCTTGCTAATCTCCCTCAGTGCTGATGAATCAGTGCTTCTCCATGTGGTAGAAGTACTGAGGGTAGCAAGGGCACAGAATGTACTCTGGTTAGGAGACGTCAATGGCCATGACCAAGACTGGCTCAGTAGCACCACTGGTTGTCATGTTGGCCATGTTCCGACCAATACATTTGCCAGACTGGACTAAGGGCAGCTGGACTAAGGGAAAACCCACGCGAACTTCTAAAATTGCAGCAGTTGATGTGCTATTATTGTACTAACTGTGCCATTAGGCAGGGAATTCCAGCATTTTGGCCAATCAGCAGTGAAGAAATGGTGATGCAGTCTTAATTTAGGATTATCCATGAATTGGTGGGGAACCTACAAGTGATGGTGTTCTCATGCATCCTTGGTCTTCTAGAATTTAGAGGGACTTATGAAGTGTGTCAAAGGAACCTTGGTGAGTTGCTGCAGTGCATCTACAAATAGTACTCTCTACTTCCATGGTATCAATTTGGATGGTCCAACTGGTCAATTCAAACTCTCAGAATGTTGATGGTGGGTGTTTTAGTGATAATGCTTATGAATGTCAAGGGTCAATGATTAGATACTCTCACTGCAGATGGCCATTACCTGGTACTTATGTAATACAAATGTTACTTGCCACTTATCAACTGAAGCCTGAAAGATGGCACAGATTTGTAAATAGATGTGCTTGTGAATGAGCTGTCATTCTTGATCCAGCTATCTGTTTACAATAGATATAAAAAGTATAGGGATATGTTTGCTAAAATCCCTCTCTCAACTATATTACCACATATTAATTAGCTGTCTATCTCAGTTTCTGCTTGAAGGATTTAACAGTGCACAAGGTCTGCAATGTTTGCCTACATAATTGTGACTACATTCCAAAAAATAATTCATTGCATGCTAAGTGCTTTGAGACATTTTGTGAATGTGATAAGATGCTACTTTTAAAAAAGCCTCTCCATAACTTCAGCCTCAGCAATACTCATCGGAACAATAGTTTCAGCACTCAACAGCTACAAAGGTACTGGAATGTGGCATTCAGCAGCTCAAGACTGTTCTGCCATTTCATTCAATCACAGCTGATCTGTATCAGAAGTCTATTTACCTACCTTTGTTCTACATCCCTTGATACTCTTATCCATTAGAAGTCTATCAAATAATGTTTCAAAAGCTACAGTTGACCAAGCATCCACAGACTTTACTGATAGGATGATCTGGATTTCCATTGCTATTGTGTGTAAAACTCATTCCCAATTATATTCCAAAAAGGCCCAACTCAAATTTTAGGATGACACTATCTTATTTTAAAAAGAACATATCCTATTAAATCTCTTCTACCAATTTAAACAAATTCAATCAGATCATCCCTCAAACCACCTAAACTTAAATGAAGTATGGGCCAAGTTATTGCACCATGTTCTTATCCCCTAACCCTTTAAGTGAAGGGGAAGAAGATTTCCTGAGTTTTCCTTCATAATGTGTCTTGTTGGCAAAAGTGCATATTCAATGAGTACTAGACTGGAGAAGGCTGAAATTGGCTTCAGCTGAGGGGGAGAAAACACACCTCAAAGTCAGCATCTTTGGAAGAGAAATTGAAGATAAAGTGAAAAATGAGAAAAAGTTAAATGGTATTAGTTTGTTAAACTTTAAGAAATGTTTGAGCCTGGTCAAATTTCAGGGATTATCAAACATAAAAACAGGGACATTTTACTGCAGTTGCACTGGGCCTTGGTGAGACCACATCTGAAGCGCTATGTACAGTTTTAATCTCCTTATTTGAAAAGATATATGCTTTAAAAGCAGTTCAGAGAAGGTTCACTGCACTCATCCCTGGAATAAATGGTGTATCATATGAAGAAAAGTTGGACAGGTTGGGCCTCTATCTATTGGAATTCAAAGGAATGAAAGAAGATTTTATTGAAACATGTGAGATCTTGAGGCAACTTGCTAGGGTGGACACCAGGAAAATGCTTCCCCTTGGGGAGACTAGAACCAGGAGACACAGCTTAAGAATGGGGTCTCCCTTTTATGATGAAGATGACGATTACTTCTGTCTCTCAGATGGTAAGATTTCTCTTCCCCAGAATACAGTGGAAACAAGATCATTGAATTTATTCAAGACAGAGTTAGATCGATTTTTGACAGAAAAGGCAGTTAAGGGTTGTGAGGGCCAAGCAGGAAAGTGGAGTTGTGGTTACAACCAGATCAAACAGATCTTATTGAATGTGCAGCAGGCTTGAAGGGCTAAATGGTCTATTCTGTTCCTAAGTCCTATGTTCCTAAGTTAATTGCCATTAGGAAATTACACCAGATTCAGATCTATTTAAACAGACCTCTATTTAAATGCAAAGAAATCAGACTTGTAATCCAAATACTCCCAATAAATGGAGTGAAGCAATCCCACAACGTATGGATTAGATCTAAGTGATGCAGTCTTGTCACAACCAACCTTGAATGGTCACGGTCCATCAAACAACTAACAGGAAAGGAAGCTCCATGAATATCCCCATCCTCAATGATCAGGGAGCCCAGCACATCAGTGTAAAAACAAGGCTGATGTAATTGCAACCGTCTTCAGCTAGAAATGCTGAGTGGATGATATGAACATATGAATTTGGAGCAGGAGTAGTCCATTTGGCCCCTTGCACCTGCTGTGTCATTTAATAAGATCATGGTTGACCTGATTACGTCACATTTCCACTTATTCCTGATAATTTATTACCTCCTTATTTATCAAGAATTTACCTACCTTTGCCTTAAAAATATTCAAGAATCCATCTCAGTCTCTTCCTGACCTCCCCAGCATAATGAAAGCAAGTCTTCAGCCATCGATACACTGCATGTGATTTCAAGAAACAGCTGAAGGCACTGGACATATGCAAAGGCTAAGGGCACTGACAACATTCCAGCACTGAAGACTTGTGTTACAGAACTTGCCAAGCCCCTAGCCAAGATGTTCCTTGGATCAGGCTGGGCTCCCTGATCATTGAGGATGGGGATATTCGTGCAGCTTCCTTTCCTGTTAGTTGTTTAATGGACCATGACCATTCAAGGTTGGTTGTGACAAGACTGCACTGCTTAGATCTAATCCATATACTGTGGAATTGCTTCACCCCATTTATTGTGAGTATTTGGATTACAAGTCTGATTTCTTTGCGTTTAAATACAGGTCTATTTAAACAGAGCACAGCTCTACTATTCAACAATGTGGAAAATTGTTTAGCTATGCCTTGTCTGCAAAAAGCAGGTCAAACAAAACAAGCCAATTACTGCTTGCTCAGTAAATGATTGAAAGGGTTAGTGACATGTCTATCAAGTAGAGACTAGGTCACATTGGGATGTCTGGTTGGCGCAATTGAGTTGGATCGAAGTGTCTGTTTCCATGCTGTGTGACTCTGATTCTATTTGCTTAATGATAACCTGCTCAATGATACTCCATGAAATTCTGCCAAGGTCCCTCAGCTCCTGATAAACATGTACAAAAGAGCTGAAATCAAGAGATGAGGTGAGAGTGACTGCTTTGACATCAAGGCAGCATTTGACCAAATATGGCATCAAGGAGCCCAAGCAAAACTGGAGTCAATGGGAATCATGGGGAAAATTTTCACTGGTTGGAGTCAGACCTGGGCCATAGGAAAACGTTTGGAGTATTAAAGGTTAGTCATCTCAGCTCCAGGAAATCACTGTAGGAGTTCCTCAGGGTAGTGCCCTCAGCACAACTATCTTCAACTGCTTCATCAATGACATTGTACCATCATAATGTCAGAGATAGAGTTGTGTCTGATGATTGCATAACGTTCAGCACCATTAATGGCTCCTCAGATACTGACACAGTCCATGCCCATAACCAGCAAGACCTGGGTAACATCCAAAGTTTGAGCTGACAAATGCCAAGTAACAATTATATTGCATAAGTTCCAGGCAAAGACGATTACCAACAGGAGAGAATCCAACCCTTTCCACTTGACATTACCATTGCTGCATCCACACTATTCACATCCTAGGGTTACCAATGACCAGACACTAAACTGAACCAGCCACATAAACACTGTTGCTACAAGAACAGACCAGCTGCTATTAATTCTGACCTCACCACCTGATCCCACAAAGCATGCATACCATCTGCAAGGCACAAGTCAGCAGTGTGAAACAATATTCTCCACTGCCTGAGCAGGTGTAGCTCCAACAAACCTTAAGAAGCTTGACAGCACTAAGGATAAAGCAACCCACTTGACTGGCACCCCATCCACCATGTTCAACATTCATTTCCTCCAACAGTGACAAATAAGGACAGCAATGTATCCCATTTACAAGATGCATTTCAGCAGTTCACCAAGGCTTCTTTGACTGTATCTCCCAAACCTCAGGCTTTTTATCAGAGAAGAACACAGGCTGCAAATGCATGGGAACACCACACCTGCAAGTTCCCTCCAAGTCACGCACCATCCTGACTTGGAACTATATCGCTGATTCCTCATTGTGGGTGGGTCAACATCCTGGAACACTCCTCCCACTAACAACACACCTGAGAGTCCCTACCCTACAGGGACTGCAGTGGTTCAAGAAGGCAGCTCATTTTTACCTTCTCAATGGCAATTAGGAACGTAAAAACAATACCTCTTTTCATAAATACATTTGAAATTGTATCAGGTAGACAGCAGCAGTTTTCAAACTTGATATTGGATGGCTTTGGAAAACGAACCTAAATCATTGAATACTTTACATAACCTGATACCAAAAAGAGATCTAATTCACAACTCTGGACAAACAGGTTTTACAGATTTACTTTTTTTTATGATGATAACATTGAGCAGAAATGAAATTTAATCAACCAGTCCCATTTTCAAAACCACCTGTTAAGGGCATCCCATGAAACTCAAGTAGTGATACAGAATTCCAGAGGGCACGGTGCAGTTATACTATTGTACTTCCAAAGTTCCAGTCACTTTCTGATTTTAATCCTGCAGAACTATTAAGCATGCAAGAAAGAAAATTCACTAAATGATACAATAGACGTGCACATTTGGCGCGGATGTTTAAACGGCAGTTCTACCGAGGGAATGCGGTTTATGTTAGAACAGATTATTCGCATTTCAAAACGTCATTTCTGGGGGCTAGAAAGGAACTTACAGTCAATTGTTGGTCTTTAGATTCTCCTCCGTCCTTCATGATTCTTGGCAGTAGGTCGGATTGTACAGTACCTGCTGCTGTTGCATGGCGCTGGGTCCCAGGAACAGTCAAGGCTGCCCTTTTAAAACAGACCTCACATCCTCAACGCTTTCACCTTGCTCACGTACAGCCCTCAATATACAACACAATTCAGATACACAACTTTATCACAAAAATACCCCCAAATGCAGATTTTACGATGCGGACTAGTGCGCAATCTTGCAGCTTTATATAAAAAAAAGGATTGAAATTATTGTTCCTCTGAAAGCTGTTCGCCTTTGGTTATTTTACCCTCTCTTTTTAAATGATTAGGCTTCTCAAATGGAAGCGATGCTAATCACAATCCCTGGACTAGCCAGGCTCCTTCTCCCTGCCGATCCCTAGGCTGTGTATGGATCTGATCTCGACCTTGGAGACCGAAAGACTTTCAAGCCCGGCTCCCGTGCTCGAGAAATCCGAGCTGCCGGAGAGAGTGGGGCCGGTACGGAGGGAGCTCACAGGGGCCGCCTGTCGGTGACCCACAGACCGAGCACTCAGATCCCCTTGTACACAGCCATGAGCTTTCCCCACCTCAGACACCAGCACATTGTCATCTCATTCCCCAACCCCCTCCCCTACCAAAAGTAAAACAAAAAAAAAGTGAGAATCAAACTAGTCTTCGTTAGTGCAAATTCTTCTATGAAGAAAACATTATCCAGAAACTGCAGCCGCAGGTTCCATTCTACCTTCAGAAACGAAATCCGCTTTCCAAGAACAGTTTAATGTTGCGGTTTTAAACCCCACAATCTCTGGTTTTGTAGATCATAAGCGCAGTTGTTTCAATCCAGTCTGTGGTCGTTTTTTGCTCATATTTTCCCCTAAAGCACCCAGAAAGGGTCCGCAGCCTCAGTTCACAGGAGGCCGTTTGGCCCATCACGTCCCTGACAGCTCTCTGGGCGAGCCGCTCAGTTCATCGCACCCCTGTCTTTTCCCCCATAGGTCCCTTCAAATAAGTATCGAATTCCCTTTCGAAAGCCACGATTGTGTCTTTTTCTCCCAAATGTCTCATTAGCCTGTTGCTAAGAGTGCGCTATTTAAGGGGTTTTGGGTTAGATAAAACCGACTGGGATCAGTGAACGTAGACAATGCATAATTCATACTTGTTTAATAGGAAGCCTCTCATAAATATAATGCTGTTGGCTGGTACAGTATTACCCAATTAGCCAGTGCTAACAACAATTCAATCACGTTGTTTCAATGTTATATGTTGCAAGGTTTAAGTTTAGCAGTCCATTAACTTCCTCAGAATATTTCTACATCTTGCATCCTGTATTAGACAGATTGGAGATTGCAATTAACTTATTTTAGCTATTATTGAATTTGATTTTGCACTCACGACTAAATCTAACTCCGAGACCTGCGAATGTTTGCTTCCTCAGATGGCTGTTGCTAAGATTTTAGGTAGTCTTCATTTAGTTAATGGACGCGGCACCATTTTTTTAATGCAATGTGTGATGCCCCTCGCTATAAATAACTAATTATCTCTTTCTGATGGAGAAAGATGGCCCTCGACGGATTATTATGATGAATTACTTACCCAATATTTGTGGATTGCTGCCTGGGTTTTAGCTAAGCTCATCTTCAATGGGATATGTGAAACATATTTTGTTCCAGGTATACTTTGTAATTTCTATTTCAGGTACATTGAGCTTTCACAATGAAATGGAAAATTCATCAATTTTATCTCTAATACCATCTTCCTTTCACTTTCACAGGGTTCATTACTGAAATTTCCTTGACTTTCTTTGTCTCCATTCCGAGAAATAACTATCAGCAAATATTCAGCACAAGCCCATTCAATCAAACTGCTACCTGGACCACAATCGGTAACACTTTAAGTCCTGTCAGGACATCAGTTTCTCTCTTCTACTACTGCAAACTTTCAACCAACACTATAGATATGTTTTCCTTATTCTTCCCCACGGTCGTTGACACACAGCTGACCCATCACTGTTTGGTTTCCTACACATCTGTTCTCACTCCTTCCCCTCCCTCCCAGGACTGTAATAGTATTTGCCTTTGCTCTGCCACCTTCTAACCCACCAGTCTCTGCATCTAATGGATTGTTCTCCACCAATTCCAGCAGGATGCTGCCAATAAAAAAAATCTTCCCCTCCCTTTTCACTTTTCACTCCATGGAACCATTGTCAACTCTTCAAACACCTCAGTATCCCTTCATGTGACAAATGAGGACATCCATCGCCTACCCTTTTACCTAATCTCCTTTCACTACCCAAAGTGCCAGGTTTCCTTTCAGGTGAAACAGTGATTCTGTGATTTACATGTTCTTATTTCAATTTAATGTACTGTATTTACTGTCACACCTCACTGGGGTGGTGCACTGGAAATCACACAATTGTTCCTGGAATTATCACAACAGTTAAAGATTTTTAGAAGTATGCAGAATTCTCCGACTTACCTGACATTCAGACCCAGGTTGACAGAAAGCATGGGTTAGGTTTCTGTACTTAATAAGAATTATTATTTATTACAAGGAAAGAAACTTTAACTACAGATAAACAATTATGAACTGCCAGCATATATCTTCACTAGTTAAAACTTTAACTCCCTTGAAAACTACCACTTACACCCACACACGGACACACAGAGAGGAAGAAAACAACATGGGTGTTATGACAATGTTGGAAAGCATTTCAGCAGTTATTGCTCACAAGATCTGCTGAAATGAGATAGTAATTCTTGCAGGAAGGTGGGTGAGAGGAGGTGTAGTCTAGCTAGCTGTGGGAGTTGGTGGGCTTGAAATAGATATCAGCTTCGAGGTGGTCACCAGAGATGGAGACAGAGAGGTCCAGGAAGGAGACAGAGGTATCAGAGATGGTCCAGGTGAACTTGAGGTTGGGGTGGAAGGTGTTAGTAAAGTTGATGAACTGTTCGATCCCCTACTCCCAATTCCTCCGCCTCCGCCGCATCTGCTCCCAAGATGAGGCATTCCACTCCCGAACATCCCAGATGTCCTCGTATTTCAAGGACTGCAACATCTCCCCCCTCAGTGGTCAAAAATGCCCTCGACCGCATTTCTTGCGTTTCCCGCACCTCAGCCCTCACACCGTCTCCCCGCAATAAAAACAAAGACAGAATTGCCCTTGTCCTCACGTATCACCCCATTAACCTCCGGATTCAACGCACCATCCTCCACCACTTCTGCCACCTGCAATCCGACCCCACTACGAACGATATATTTCCCTCCCCACCCTTATCTGCCTTCTGGAGGGACTGCTGTCTCTGTGACTCCCTCGTCTGCTCCACACTCCCCACTAGCCCCACCACCCCGGCAACTTTCCCTCCAACTGCAGAAGGTGCTACACCTGCCCCTACACCTCCCCTCTCACCTCCACGCCAGGCCCCAAAAATCTTTCCACATCAAACAGATGTTCACCTGCACATCCGCTAATGTGGCCTCTTATATCCGCTGTTCCCAATGTGGCCTCCTCTAAATCGGTGAGACCAAGTGGAGGTTCGGAGACCATTTTGTAGAGCACCTACGCTCGGTTCGCGACAAACGACAACACCTCCCAGTCGCGAACCACTTCAACTCCCCCTCCCACTCCCTGAATGACATGTCCATCCTGGGCCTCCTCCAGTGTCACAATGATGCCACCCGGAAACTGGAGGAACAGCACCTCATATTCCTCCTTGGAAACCTACAACCCCAATGGTCTCAATGTGGACTTTACTAGCTTCAAAATCTCCCCACCCCCGACCTCATCTCAAGACCAGCCCCCCTCTCGTCCCCGCCTCCTTGACCTGTCCGTCTTTTCTC
>NC_063354.1:20728161-20750905 GCF_021869965.1 Rhincodon typus | reverse complement strand
CTTCCCATCTCACTGACTAATCCCCACCACTACCAACCTACTATCATGCCCACCTATTTATTTCAGAGCCCCGTTCCCCTTCCCCATTTCTGAAGAAGGGTCCCGAACTGAAATGTCAGCTTTCCTGCTCCTCTGATGCTGCCTGGCCTGCTGTGTTCCTCCAGTTCCACACTGTGTTATATCTGCTGAAATGATTTGTCTGCTAATCAGAATACTGCTTCTCATTTTTCTTTCCCACATGCTTTCATTGGTTTTCCGGAGGTACACCATGGCTGACTCATTTTTATAAAAGGCCTCTGGCTTATTAAAGTCACAGCTTACAGCAACTGCTGAAGAAAAATGAACTAGTCTTCTTCAGGTTTAAAGACCTGTCACTGCAGAAAATGGAGAGAGAACCTAGGCAGGTGGAGGTGTATTTGTTTTTCTCTATCTTATTCACAGCCCGAAGGTGTTGCACAACCTGGAAATCAATCACCTAATTGTTGGCAATTGAAGGACTTTGTCATTGATAACTAGTGACTAGCCAACAGACCAATCAACTACTTGTTGCTGGCTGAATCTTCACTTGTACACATTCTTGTCTCTGGCTTGTCTGCAAACTACACTTCACTGATGGCTTGATCAAGCAGCTGTGCAAATGGCACCCCCAGTGCTTTCAAAACCATGTTGTCATTCTTTAGCAATCCTTGGTTTTTAAACCATTCTTTTCCCATTTCGGTCCACAATTAAAATACAGAAAAAGGAACAAGACACAGTCTTTATATCATTGCTCTACACTGGAAAGATCAATTGCAGTTTTGGTGCTTTGTGGAACATCTCCAGTTATTTTGCAAGAATGTCAGCAAACTCCTGACCTTCAGTCATTTTAAATCTCTTTGACACTCTGATGTTGAACTCTTCATCCTCAGCTTCCTGCAGTGTTCCAATTAAACACAAAATAAACTCAAGGAACATCACATTATTTTCTGGTTAGGCACTTTACAACCTTCCAACCTCAACGTATTTCATACCATAACCTCTCCTTCTATTTTATTTTTCTTTATTGCAGTGTTTGACTTTAGTTTGTCTTTGTCTTGCTTTTCCTTTCACATTGCAGCTCTTCATCATTTTGTCACCTTCTCTAGACACATCTTTGGTGTCTTTCCTCATCCTATTATTTCCCCTTGGACCTGCACCACCAATATGTGTTACTTAATTTCTCCAGTCTCCAAACATATCACATGCCTTTCCTTTTTATCCCTTTTCCATTCTCAGCCCTCTTGCATTTGCTAAAAACCCAATATGACATTCCTAATTTCTCACAATTCTATTAATAGGTTATTAAGCTGAAACATCCTTCTGCTTTTCTCTCCATAGATGTTGCTTGACCTCCTGAGTATTTTCAGCTCTTTTTCTGCTTTAATTTCCAATAATTTTTGTTTACTTGTCTGTCCAATAGTATAATTATAGATAGGGGACCCATAAATTGTTACCAACAGCATTTTCTGTCATTGTCATTTCTAATTTCCACCCGTAATGATTCAACTTTCTGATCTCTTGAAACAAGGTTCTCTCTACCACAGTTAAGTTGGTGTGGTTTATAGATAATCTCGCTGATATAATAAACTATTTTGAGTTTGGATTAAATTACCTTGTTTGCAGACGGAAAATAAAACTTTACATCTAGCCTGCATCTACATTGTACCAAATAAATGATGCTGGCATTGAATGACAAACATTGGGGGTGGGGGTGGTGTGGGATTTCAGTGACTTTTGTAAGCACAAGAATTCACCAAACCAAACAAATATGATGCTCCTCTGATGCTGCTTGGCCTGCTGTGTTCATCCAGCTCTACACCTTGTTATCTCAGATTCACCAGCATCGGCAGTTCCTACAATCTCTAATGTTATTTTGTGTTTTTTTTAGCAATGCTTTAAAGATGGCACATGCACACGTGTTGCTTTATCAATATGTCATGCTCCTGATGTGGTAAAGTATGGATTTTCACTAAATGTCCCAATCTATTTTGTTAGGAAAAGATAGAAATATGTTACTTCCATAAGGTGGGAGATAAAAACATGCAAGTCACTTTAGGTTATTTTGCACAACTTCCAGCATGATTGGTGGCAAAACCCTGTTTCATAAGTGTATAAGTTTCCGAAAGGGTTAATACCAAGGTGTGCACTGGTATCACCCACTGTGAAGATGTCATTTGGAATGGGTGTGAGAACTTTCAGGATTTCATGACACCTCAAAATCTCTGTAACATTGTCTACCATATCAACTTGTACGTAATTGCTAATATGCAACAAATACATCTTGCTTAAGACAAGTCTATTCTCATTAACTTTATAATTAGTTATTTTCTATCACACCAGAACAAGTGGGCTCTTTAGATCCTCAGCCTAAAAGAAGATGATAGCAATAAACCCATTTCATGGTGAGTAATAGAGCAGGCAACCTCATTCAATGTTATGATCAGCACTCTATCTGGCTGTGTTATGTTGGGACAACAAAAAGAGAGTTGAAATTACTTAATATATAAAGTCATGCTTTCAAAAATTATCAACTCTGCATCCTGTAAGAGTGACAGATATAATAGCTGATCTTTTTCCTTTAGTTCTTTACCTGAAAGCAGGTACAGCACCATGACCTCTCGCACAAGTAGGGAAAGGAAGCAGGTGCAATATCCACCCCAGCCAGAACTGGGATTGAACTGCACATTGTTGGCATCAATCTGATCCACACTAGCTATCCAGCAAGCTGAGCCAAATGGGCATCCCTGTGGTGTCTATGTTACTATAGAAACATATACTTTTACATGCATGTTGAAGTCTGGAGGCAGGGACAGTGATGGTAGAGGCTCCAATTTCTTTCCATTAGTTAGCTGACCACGAATATCTCTTGCTCCTACTGTGTGCCATAGACATATTGGAAGAATTTACAAGTTGATACTCAGTCTGTTTGGTTGGATTATTAATGACTTTCTTGGGTCACGCAGGAAGGTTTAAAAAAGCTGATCTGCTGGATTAAAGAAAGAAACCATGAAGATGTCATGTACACAAAGCACTGTGCAGTGTGCATTATATTAAGTTTTGGAGTTGCTCTTGAGATTCAGTATGAAATTGCTTAGTATTTAAAATGAGAGCCAGCTTATTGAAATTAAACTAAATAGAATGTCAATACAAATCAATAAAATGATCTTTTGATTACAATTACCGTATTTGCTTTTAGAAATATTTGTTTATTGGTGAAAAGTTAAACTTACACTGAAGACGTTGCAGTGAATTGTAATGTTAAGCCTGAGATATCCAGGTCAAAAGATATTGTAGCAAATACAAAGCCATTTGTACGTTTAATTGAAGGATAATATGTTGTAATCAATTGTTTGTTTCACAACTTTGGTTTATTGCAATTATTGCAAATATTAAAGAAGTTAAAAGTAATGATTTTGGATTGATGATCAAATCACTATTGCAAAGAATCTTAGGTGAATTAAAATACATACATTTTGAAAAATAACAATAATTTTATGACAATATACAAGAATTGCTACTTTGCATATAAGGTAAAGGTAAAGTTGCCATTGTCCTACCAGACCATAGGGCTGCAAGCTCGTTAGAGAGAGACTATTGGTGGTGACTAAACCTGAGGGTCACCACACCTCAAGTGAGGGGAAAGGCTGAGAAGGAGGGCCCTTCATGGTAACCTCAGCTGGTGTAGGAATTGAAACATGTTGTTACTCTGCATGCAACCCTGATGTCCAGCCAACTGAGCTAACAAGTACTAATTTTGAAGGGAACCAGATATTGTTCCAGTTATCCATCTGCAAATAGGAATGTAAATTCTGAAAAGCAAAATTCCTAAATGCAAGATGCATGGTATCATTTAATCACTGCTCAATACTGATACATTGCGATTCAATTTCTATTATGAATAGAAACTGCATAAAGCATATTACATATTATAGTGAGGTAATGTTCCAACCTCTGGGCTAGAAGGTCAGTGTTGAAGTCACATCTCAGCATCTGATGACTATGAAGTTGTGTCATAATATATCCAAACAAGTAAACTTTTAAAAAGACAATTAATATAGATAGTTTCATTGTTAATTGTGCAAATATGTAAGCTCTCTTGTAAAGATTTCTCAGTACTAAATATTATTTACTCACTAGAAAGGCAAAAATGAGCTTACCCTATGGAAACAGTAGTCTAGAGTTGTCACTTCAAATTGAATTGCCAAAGATACATTTTCTCTACTGGATTGATGTCTTTTTTATCTATATGTCACTTTCCATGATATAATATGATTACTTTACTCTGAAAGCAGTACAATAAGGAAAATGGGTAATTTCTTTAAAACATCTGAGCAATCTATCACTGAATTTAAGAATGCTTGGAAAGGATTTCTAACAGCTCGAATCATTTGCAAAGGGAATAATGCAATTTTTTTGGAAACTAACAAATAGTGGTTCAAACAACCTGATAAATCTTGATCTGGAAGCAATATCAACAAGAAAGAAGTTAAGACCAGGAGCTGTGTGGCTATCAGACACAAAGAAGAGATAACTACAAGTAGAAAAGCTGGACGTTAAGGGCAATTAGTGTAGATGCAGACACATAGAAAGAAAGCAAAACAGAGAATAATCTGGAAAAGAGCTCTTAGGAAGAGTTCAATTTTTTTCAGGCAACTGCAGCTTTGAAGGTTTTGTGTGTTGGTTAAAATGCTCTAAAATGTGAAAAGCTGTGTGCATGGCTTGGAGATGTTAAAAAGCTGGGTGTTTTCCACTGTGGTGTTACTGGTTGGTCAGTTGAAAAGGAATTCTGAAAAACTGCACAATGAGGACTGTCACAGGCTGAGGGAGTGAGGATTTGTACAAATGCATATTGCAGATTATAATCATAAGCTTGAAATTTGAAGGCGCATGCTGTTGTCAGATTGGATGCCTGACTTTCCCTGCGTGAAAAGGTAAAGCATATTATGAAACTCTACAGCTTCTAGACACCATGTTTGTGTGTGAAGTGATGTGAGTGTTTGTTATTGGAGAAGATATTTATGTATTAAACACTGAAAGTGAAATTTACCTTTTCGTTTTAAGTATTGTTTTCCCATATAAATCATGCATCATTTGTACTGGTTTTGATGTTAAAGTAAAAGCTAGAAAGTGGTATATTGTTGAAATTTCTTTATTTTGGGGTCATTCAGCAAAGCTGTTTATTTAGATTTGGTTCTCCCCCTCAGATTGTATCAAAATCAGACCTCTAGATAAGTCTTTGAATACTGCAGCAGATTCTAATCAATAATATTTTTATTTTCTATATAACTTAATTTCTGCTAACCTTTTTATTTTCTAACTACATAGATGATTTCTGGTAAGTTTTATGCTATTCAGAATTTAGCAGATTAACTTGCATTCAAACAGATACACAAAAATAATGAAGGTGTCGATGTAAGTGACTAAAATGACAATTTGCCTTGAGCAAAGTCCATTGAAAACCACTGGAAAACAAAACGAAATGCATGGGTGTAAACCTGTAAATGCTGGATCAAGGAGTAGAGGCCTTTACCAAAGCTGATGTAATGTCAACACCTCACTTTCCCAGCTCAGATATTGTTTATTCTGTTGGCATGAGCATATCAAATGTCATTATGACCTTTCAATTAATTTATGAATGCTGCAGCAGTTCACTATAAAGTGATGACTTGCTCAAATGAGTATTTCAATTTCCCTTTTTTTGAACTATCACTCCTTGGAGGAATGACAATATTGCTGACAGAAAAAAAACTACCAGCAAACAGAATAATGGAGTGTATAAAGGACTATAGATCTTCAGGTGAAAGCCTGTTATGTGGCTTCATGAACAACAACTTATTTGTATAGCCCCTTTAATGCAGTGAAATTTCCCAAGGCACTTTGCAGGAACACTACCAAACAAAATGTGACACCCTGCCACATTAGGGAAAATGAGGTCAGATGATCAAATATTAGTCAAAGTGGAAGTGTCTTACAAAATAGTGAGACATACTTGTAGCAAGGGAATTCCAAAGCTTGGAGATGAGGCAAATGAAAGTGCAGCAAACAATATTGATACAAATAAAATTATATTTTTAAAGCTAATCCTATTTCTATACAATAACAATTTTGTCAAACTGTTAGCAATTGATGGATGCTGGAAATCAGAAACAAAAACAGAATTTGCTGGAAAAATACAGCATCTCTGGCAGCATCTGTGGAGAGAAAGCGGAGTTAACATTTCAAGCCCAGTCCTGTTCTAAAGAAGGGTCACTGGACCTGAAGCACTAACTCTGCTTTCTCTCAGATGCTGCCAGACCTGCTCAGTTTCTCCAATAATTTTCTGTTTTTGTTCCAATTATATAGCCGGTTGGTCTGTTTGCCATTCAACGGCTGGGATTTTTTAAAAAATTGCATAGCATTCCTGATAATTCTAACAGGACAAGTGCACCACTTTTTTTTCCCCTTTATTCGTTAATGGGATGAGGACATTGGTGGCTAGGCAGCATTTATTGTCCATCCTTAAATGACCAGAGTGCAGTTCAGAGTCAACCACATTGCTGTGGATCTGGGATGACATGTAGTCCAGACCAGGTAAGGTTGGGAGTTTCCTTCCCTAAAGGACATTAGTGAACCAGGTGGGTTTTTCCCAACAATTGACAATGGATTCATGGTTATCATTAGATTCTTAATTCCAGATAGTTTATTGAATTCAAATTTCACAATCTTCCATGGTGGGATTTGAACCCAGGTCCCCAGAATGTCAGCCGGGTCCCTGGATTAACAGTCCAGCAATAATACCACTCAGCCACTTTCTCTTTTTGCTATCCCTACAGTAAATGTGCTTTGCATGCACAAAGTTTACCAAAGTTCATTAGTGAAACCCGCCATGAGCTGACAATGCTGTTTCTACAAGTGGCCAAGTTTTCCTAGTCCGCAGAGAGAATGTGTATCATGACCACAATATCTCTGCCCAACTCCATTCCCACTAACATAAAAACGAAAAGAACTGCGGATGCTGTAAATCAGGAACAAAAACAAAGTTGCTGGTAAAGCTCAGCAGGTCTGGCAGCATCTGTGAAGGAGAAAACAGAGTTAACGTTTCGGGTCCGGTGACCCTTCCTTGATAAAGAGCACTAAAGTGCACAAGTTTTTCCCAAAATTAAATTTCACTTACACATATTTCACATTACACTGGCATCATTTTATTTCATGTGCATTATCAGTTATTTGTTGACAGTAACTTGGTCAGAGAGCTAAATATGCTGGTATGCTTCAATGTTGGCACATACCAATGGTTGCAGGGGAGTTGGGAACATTTCCTTTATTGTGGAAGGAAAATTGTTATTTTTTTTTGTGTTCATTCTTTATTGAATGTTCATATTAATGTCCAGTGTTGTTCTCACCATGAACATGTCTGAATCTGCAGTGTCAACTGGCCGACAATTCTATGCATTGTAAAGTGGTGGCAGAGAGCAATCTCAGTGGAGGCAACCAAAATGTTGTAAGGAGTTTTGCAACCAACACCTTGAGATGGGTACACCGTTGACACTACCCTTTCAGCTCCTTATTTTCTCACCTTGACAGAGTGTCCACCACCCCACTAATTCCTTTCCACCACTCCTTCATGCCACTGACCCGACCCTGTCCTTCACTGTCCTCTTTAAATCTTCCATGCCTCGATCCCACTCCACAATCCCTTCACCACTGACTCTTCCACTTTGCCAATTCAAAATCTCCATGCAAGGGTCCAGTCTCCTATTCTCTCCTCTTGAGCCATACAAGCTGATCAAGTAAAACTGCTGAACTTACACAAAACTGCACAAACTTGACAAGTACAAACCAGGTTTAAACAATCTAAATACTGGACACCAAGGGATTCTTGTATTTCATTGCCTTTATATTGAAAGCAGGATTAATGACTGTGTTTAGCTTATAACTTTGAACATTACACAAGTTGTATAAAGCTCGACATGCAATAAACATGCTGTTGGCTTTATCTCTTTATTTCAACCCATCAAGAATAGTAATTTTGCAGTTTGCCTAATTAAGTCATTCTGCATACCACATTTTCATTCTTAAATGTTCCATAATACATCCCCTAAAGAACACATGGCTTTAAACTGAATTGATATAGCATCAACCATTGCTTGTGAAAGAGCTCCAATTCAGCAATGATGGAGTGGTTGAACCATTGATGCACAAGATGTCCTTCTCTAAAGGCTATTAGTTAGGTTTTTATAACAAATGAGAGTTTCAGAGTCACTATTACTGAGATTACCTTTCAATTCCAGACTTTATTAAACGAATTTAAATTGCACTAGCTGCCATGGTGGAATTTGAACCAGTACCCCAAAGATCACAAGAACTAGGAGGAGGAGTAGACATTTTAGCCCTTCGAGTACAATCATGGCCTCAACTCTACTTTGCTGCCCACTCTCCACACATCTTCAACCCATTACTAATGAAAAATATGTCCATCTCCTTAAATTTACTCAATGTTCCAGCATCCACCATACTCTGGGATAGTGAATTCCACGGATTATTTTTGGCTTCTGGACTATTAATCCAGCAACATTATCACACACATTACAATTACATCCTCCACTCAAACTCAGCATTCAATTTGAGCATCCCATCTACCTTCAGAATGGTGAATGATAATTAACATTTTCTCTGCTTAATGTAAGCCTGGCTAATCCTACCTTTTGCTTTCAAACTCTCAGTTGGCTGCATAACCACATGAGGCCAAACTGAAATTCCTGTCTGTTATATTTCTGTGTTTATACTGAAGCTCATCTTAACATGGCTCCTTCTATCTATCTTTCTATGGCAATGAAAAGCATATTACCATTTATATTTAGAGACAAAGGTAATCAGTATTCTTTGATCCCAACTCCTTTTCCATCTCAGAAGTAAAGGAGAATTTACAGTATCACAGAAACTCAGGAGATATGGCAGCATCTGTGGGAAGAAGGCAGAGTCAATGTTTTGGGTCTAAAGTCCTTTCTTTAGAATGCATGAGCTCTGAAGAAGGGTCACTGGTGCCGAAACATTGATTTGGCTTTCCTTCCACAGATGCTGCCAGACATGCTGAGGTTCTCCAGCAATTTCTGTTTTTGTTTCAGGTCTTGCAGCAGCTACAGTTTTTTTTTTGGTTAGAACTAAACTACCCAGTTATTCTCAGGCAGACTCCAGCAGAGGCCACCGAATTCCGCCCCCTGCCCTTTCATGTATTCTACCTTTAAAACTACAATCCCAAAAAATAGTCATCTTGTAAAACAAGAGTTACAATTCTGAAACATCTGATAAACCTAAATTGTAACAGTTAGCAGAAATACTGATTAACCATCTTTTAAACAATAATTCCATTCTGTCTTGGAATTAACTGGACAGATTAAAGTATAACTGTGTACAAAACCTGCCATTCCGCCACCTTACTCTGATGTGAAGATTAACGATCTAGCACTGTCAGCACAGCAACCCTAGTCACTCTTTGTAGTTGTGAATAAGTTGCTCCTTCTTCCCAGTAAGACAATCAGGGCCTCCCTTTAATCTCCGAGCTACCTATACTGTTTGCTGGGCAGAAATCAGAACATTTCACATGTCTTTCCTCATTCTTTCATCCATGCCAAATTGAAGAAACAGTCATAAAACCTAACATATCATATAAACTTCATGCTGTATTTGTAACACTTTCTAAAGATGAAGCATTCAGCAAAGAAGTGTCATAACTTATTCAGTAGGCCTGCAGGATTGGCTGCTCTGGGGTAAAGAATAGTGAATATCTACCTTGGAAGTATGAACTTTTTTTTAATGAAAACATAGTCTCTCAGTGCTGTTAACTCATTGCAAAGTTAACCTGGTTGAAGACTATGAAAATTCAAGAGCATGATGACTGCTTTCAGCAACCAAACTTAAATGTGGCTTTGAAAGTAGCTTCCTCAGCTGTTTCCTAGTTGTGGAATAGATGTCTCTGTTGGGGCAAAAGTTTAGAAAGAATATACATTATGGTAGTGTCACTTGTCTTGACAGACAATTTGTTCTTTTTCAACACAAGGAAGCTTGATTTTGCAACAAATTGACTTTGTTGCTGCTCAATAAATCTTTTAGAATGCAGCATTTATAAATGAAAGCCATTACAAAGACAAGCTAGAAATTTTATTTAAATATCCAAAAAAAACATATTTTGAATAAAGTTAACAAACTATGAAAATAGGTGCATCTAATGTCCAGATGTCAATATACAGTTTCAAGGTGTTGATCTTCTGGACGTTGGCTGTTCTTTCAATAACTAAGCAAAATGAATTAATTTATTCAGTTGATGCTGCAGACTCAAATTGCATTCTCCAGTTAGTAATCATCCGTCTAAAAAAGAGATAAAAGCTCAAATTAGAAGTATACGGTAACCTGAGAACAAGATTCACCATGGCATCTCTAGACTGAAATAGAACATATTTTGATACACCAGCTGATGAAGTGTTTCATAAATCTGCTTCAATTTTGAAAATCATATTTCATATCCAATTTTTGTCTCTTGTAAACACATTTTTCTAATACTAAGATTTGAAATAATAACAATTTCAGGTGGCGGTCTGGAAGAAGCGGGAGATTTTTTTGTATCAGCGGGTCTAAAATGGAATCAAAACTTTGAACTAATGATTAGATTCTAACTACACAAGAACAAAGTCAGCACCTTCAACTATTTTTTACATAGGTCATGACTGTGTAATTATAATATACATTTTGTAAAGAAAGCCAATCTGTCTTTAAACTGAATAAATAATTTTACAAAATGGCTCCCAAAAGTCAGAGATTTGTGACTTTGGGTTGCAACTGCTATTGGGACTAGGCTGCATTTATCCCATGAGAAATCACCACAGAACATATGAGATTCAACAAATATTCCAAGGATAAACAGAAATGTCTTGACAATGGTTACCTTGGAGGTGTGTATTGCTCTTCCCAGTGCACTACACTGTCACAATGATAGCCATCCAAGTTAAGGCTGAGATACTTAACAGTTAAATATCTCAATTAAAACAAAAACTGATAGGATCTATGTCCCAGGCATAAGCAACCAAATATGGAAGCTTGATTAATCAGTTTTGGGATAGCACCCATTTTAAGTTTTGATCTGTATAAGACATTTTGGGAAGAATCTCCTAAGAACTCTGAGGCACCATCAGATAAGGAAGACCAGGCCACTGAACCAGGTTACAATGGGACACAACTTGCTGAGCTGTAAAAGCAAAACAAAAAGAAAGTTTCACTCCCTCCTATCACTTGTAATAGCTCACTCCACCTATGAAAGCAATCTCCAGCTCTTCAACTGAATCGGACATCAAGTCTTTAACCACTTCACTCTAGAAAGAGAATCTTCAAGCAAATAACAGTATTCCAACCATCTTACAGATTTAATGCACTTTCATCTTTATAAAATATCTTTGATCCTTACCTACTTTTTAATCTTTATATTTGTACTTTTAGTTAATAACTACACTTTTCACTGAGAACTTTCAACAATAATGGTGCACCAAACTACGTTTTGATCTTGTTTGAAGCTTAAAGCTGTGCTGCTGGCCACTTTAAAATTGCATCATTAAAAAGTGCTAAGGGCTATTGTACTAACTTATGCAAATCAACAATTTACAGAGCACTGAGGACCACCTGCTATAGTCATGATACATTAAATAATTAAACTAACTTGGAAATAATACCAAAGCATTAGGAAATCCATCAAATTCAATAAGCTGTTCTCACCTCATCATCTTCTTCCTCTGATGTTTCCTTTTCCTAAAAGAAAACACAACTTTGTAACAATTTGATTTGAAACAACTATACTTGTGGCTTTTCCTGAACACCAAACATGGAATCTCATTTTAAGGCTTCTGCTTAATGTGTGCCAAAATTCAAATTATTTAATCTGGAAGTGTAAATGGATGGAGATGGGTATTTTTGCTAAATTAATTTCACTATCATCCTGACTACAGATGACTATCATCTGGCCTACTTGTAGTAGACAATTTTCAGACGTGTTCACTAAAGTCATAAAAGCTCACTGCTCCATTTTATGAAATAGAACAAGCAGGTGTAAAAATTCAAAATATTTACAAGGTTACTCCAGCACTTTAAAAAAAAACTTAGCCCCTTATCTAGCATAGATGGTTAAAGACGATGCCTTGTTTGAAACTTTCAGACTTCATGACAGATTCTGTGTTACTAGGCTTCCCTTCATCAAATCCCAAATGACTGTTTTTCCTTCATGATGTATGTCAGCCAGTATTAATACAAGTTCACATCAGGATGATCAAAGCCATTGTGTCCCCCCAAATCTGTTGATCCTTCAATACAAATCAGGCCTTTTGTAATTATACTGCCCTATTCTAACCAGAATTGAGCTTTTGAACCCTATTCATAGGATGAACATCCTATCCATCAAATAGAACATTTACTTTCAACTTGGTAACATTCCCAGAGTCTACACCTGCTTGAACTCCACTACTACATATTCTTTTCATGAATTGCTATCATACGAACATACAAATTAGGAATACATGTAGACCACTCAACTGCACTTCATGGCTCATCTGATTACTTACCCCTGATAACCTATCACACTCTTGCTTCTCAAGAATCTATTTCTGAAAATATTCAGGGACATGTTCCACTGCCTATTGAGGAAGACAGTTCCAAAGACTCAATCTTCTGTGAGAAAAAAGACATTTCCTCATCGGTCTTAAATGGGTGACACATTATTTTAGAACTGCGATCTCAATTTCTAGGTTCTCATAGAAGAGGAACATTCTTATCACGTGAATGCTGTTGACACCCCTCAGGATTTTGCATGTTTCGAAAAAAATCATCTCTTATTCTTCTCAATCGCAGTAGATACAATCCTAGCCTGTTCAACCTTTCCTCATAAGACAACCTGACCAATCCCAAAATGATTAATTAAATCTTTTCTGAACTGCTTCCAAAGTATGTACCCCTTCCGTAAACAAATTAAACAACACTATGCACATGACTCACCAATGTATTGTATAACTGAAGCATAGACTCCCTTCTTTTGTATTCAATTCTCCTTGCAATAAACAATGATATTCTATTTGTTTTTCTAATTACTTGCCATACACTCATACTGATTTTTTTGTGTTTGAGGTACTAGGACACCTAGATCCCTCTGCATCTCAAAGTTCTACAATCTCTCACTATATAGACAAGAGAGTTTTTTTATTCTTCCTGCCAAAATGGACAATTTAACATTTTCCTATATTATACACCATTTGCTTGATCTTTTCCCTTTCATTTAACCCATGTCCCTTTGTACACACTTTACATCACTTTCAAAACTTAATTTCTCATCCATTTTTATGTCATCAATAAATTTAGCAACCATACCTTCAGTCCTTCGTCCAAGTATTACATAAACTGTAAAAAGCTACTGCCCCAGCACTGATCTCTATGGCACAGCACTCTTTACATATTACCAGCTAAAATTGACACACTTTTTTTTCCTGTTAGCTAGCCAATCTTCTATCCATGACACTATGTTACCCATTATACCACAAGCTGTTATCTTCTGAAATAACCTTTTTGTGACAACTTATCAAATGCCTTCTGGAAATCTATGCACAGTACATCACCGGTTCCCCTTTACTCACAGCTCAGATAACTTTTCCGAAGAATGCCAATAAATTGAAAAACATGATTTATTTTTCACAAAACCATGTTGACTCTGCATAATTACCTCTTTTCTAAGTGCTCTGCCACAACCTCTTTTAATAGTAGTACTAACATTATACCTATGTCAGTTGTTAAGCGACCTGGCTTGTGGTTTCCTGTTCTTGGTCTCCCCTTTTGAATAAAGGAGTTACACTCACTATTTTCCAATCAGATGGTACCTTTCCTGAATCTACAAAAGTTTGGAAAATTAAAGCCTGTACATCCACTATCTCATTAGCCATTTCGTTCATGGAATGTACATTGTCATGCTGAGATGTTGGGAGCAGATGGATGCCATCCACCTGCACATGTGCAGATGTTATCAGTGATGCCACTCCGCCATGACACAGCTTTCTGGCTGTAGAGTGTGTATGCACAGATGGTGATGCTGACCCTACACCATTACATGAGAACTTTTTGGCCACTGTCCTGCTGCTTCCCTGCCCTGCTTCTCCCCTTGTAGCTACTCGCTCATGGAAAGCAGCAGTGAGTGAGGCAGCAGGTGAGGCACCAAAGAGTTCTTCCTGAGCAATCTACTGGGTCAGTGGTTTTCTAATTTGTTTCAGGCACACCAGGCTGCTGCATGAAATAAAATTTGACATGTTACACAAGCACTGTGTTGTCACTGGCAGTGACATCAAAAGCACTGTAGTTGTGGGGACACCCCTGCAGTTGTGGTGGCAACAAACACAGCCTTTCTTTTTAATACCTTAGTAAGAAGGGCACCAGGATCTGGGACTTGTTGGAGCTGTGGCTAACAATTTGCTCAGTACAACTTCCTTGGTGATTGCAATTTTCTTGAGTGTGTCCTGCTCTCTTGATTGACAGCTATTTCTGGAAATATTATGTGTATTTGTAACGTTAAGAACTGTCTCTTTATTCCCAAGATTCACTTCCTGTAGGACCAATGCTCACTTGGTAAGTTTTTCTTTTTCAATATCTAAAGAAAATCTTACTGTTTTTATATTTCTTGCTAGCTTTCTCTCATGCACTATTTTTTCCTCTCTTTTATAATATTTTTGATGATTGTAAATTTTGTCCTGCCACCTGTTTTTGCACAATTGTATGCTTTTTTTCTTTAAGTTTGATACTGTCTTTAACTTTTCTAGTTAACCAAGGATGGTGAGTCCTCCCTTGGAATTTTTCTCTTTTGAAGGAATATATCTCTTCATTCTGAAATACCTCCATAAACGTCTTTCTCTGCATCTCTATTGACCTATCCCTTAATCTAATTTGCTAGTGCCCTTTAGTTAGCACCGCTATCATGCCCAAATAATTGCTCCGATTTAATTTAACTTGCCAGTCTAGGGCACACTGCTCTCTCCCTATATGTTATTAAGAAAATATTCCTAAAACATTCTATGAGCTCCTCATCTATCTATCTATGCCAACCTGAAGTTTTTTAGTCTCTAGATTGATTAAAACTTCCATTGATTTTTTGATGAGCTCCCATTATTTCTTCCTTTATACGCTACCTTACTGTGTGGTTACTGTTCCCAGCTGCCTACTCTTCCTAAATGTTATGTACCCTTCAATATTCCGGTTCCAAACTACGTCATTCTGCAGCTGTCTCTCTATGATGCACTTGTTTATTTTTACTAGTGCTATTAGTTCATGTTTTGTTTTGAAGACTACATACATTCAAATACATTTCCTTTACTTTTGTCAATTGTTCTTTCTGTAACCTTTAGCTTTACTTGTTCAGGCACTCTTAGATTCATACACACTGTCCTCTCCTGACATGATTGGTTTACATTTGCCACATTAATACCTTTCTCACTTGGCTTGCCTTTAGTTTTTGATTTATCAAATATTCCAAAATTTGATCATTTGCACAAACTATTTAGGGTAAAAGCCTCTTTACATCTCTAGTTTTGCAGTTCACTAGAACACTTGTACCAGCACAATTCAGGAGCAGATCACAGTACAGCTCCGCTTTGCCAAATACTGGTGCCCATAAACCATAGTCTGCTTCTACTGCTGCAGTCTTTGAGCAATGCATTCATTTTTACAAACTTAATTGTCCTATGCCAAAACAGCAAAAAGGTAACTGGATTAAAACATATAACATAACAGGGTGCATGTGGAAAGGAGGTTTCCTTTTCTGGGAGAACCTTAGAACTAGGGATCACTGTATTAAAATAAGGAGTCATCCATTTAAGACAGAGATGAGAAGAACAACTTTTCTCACAGGAGGTAATGAGTCTTTGGAACTCCCTTCCTCAAAAGACTTTACTACTACTACTACAACAAGGATTCTCTTTCCTTGTACTCTATATATTTTTGGTACTAACATGGTCCACAATGTCTGGATCCTCCATTTAGGAGGATTGGTCACCCACGCCGATTCTCCTTCTCCTGAAGATGAAGGTTGGTTTGGATGTGACCTGGAGTCAAGTTGGAGAACCTTAACTTTTTTATTGCTTGCCAAGCCCAAACCCACCTGTTTTTGAACAAATAATAGGACCAGGACCATGAGCCCCTGGTCCCAACATTTTATAAGATTATGGCTGATCTGCCCTAGGCTTCAACTTCTCATTGTGTCAGCTCCTCATACCCTTCAAAACTCACCATTTCAAATATTTACCCCTTCTTTAAGTGCTTTCAGTGGTCTAACCTCCATAACTCTGGAGAAATCCAGAATTTCACAACCCTTAGAGAAGAAATTCCTTTGCATCTCAGTTCTAAATTAGTGTCTCGTTATTCTGTAACAATGTCCCCTAGTTTGAGATTCCCCAGTAGTGGAAACATCTTCCCAACATTCCCTGTCAAGCCCCCTCAATGGTGTATGTTTCAATAAGATCACCCAGCATTCTTTGAATCTCTAATGAATAAAGTCCTAACCTGTTTAGCTGTTCTTGAAAAGTCAAACCATTCATCCCAGGAATCAGCCGATAGTAAATCTCTTTTGAACTGCTTCCAATGCCAGTCTATCCTTTCTTAAATATGAGGACCAAAACTACACAGTGTTCCAGCTGCAGCCTCACAACCATCTTGTACAGTGTAACAAGAATTTAACTTTTGGGAAGTTAAAATTCCTGCCTCTAGGACCATCTTGATAAATATACTTAAAGTACATCTCACCATCAGATTAATAAAAATCCCTCACTCTCCTTCAACGTACCTGTTGGTCCATTTTTTCTGTCTCCACCTCAAATCTCTCTCTTTCTTGTTCAATAGTTTCAAAGAATGTTTCCTCAGCTTTTGCAATTTTGTATTTAATAGTCTCCTCCTCATCGACTTCTTTGCTTTCCACCGCCCTTCCTTGTTCAGATTTAGCACGTTCTTTTACACGTAACTCACGTTGACGTGCTTCCAGAATCTTCTCCCGTTTTGTCTCCCTCTCAAACATCTAAAAATGAAATGAAAATAATGCCATATTTATAGAACAGCAGTTTTGGATGAAATCAGCTTGGGCTCAAATAATATTCACATAACGGACAAGAAACCGCAAAATCATCTTTGTAAAATATGGGATTTTGTAAATTTCCAAATGGAAGATACAAATTTGTATATTAAGTTAATTAATGCAATGGCAAAATGAGACTGATAAAATAACACCTCTTAAAAGCGGAAATCAGATTTGGCATAAAATTACACCCAGTTTACAAAGGATAAATGATCAAAAATACAGATTCCATTCTGTTTTATAACATTAAAAGTCTGTAGTTTTTTTAAAAAGTTGAGTTTATGTAAATATTAACTTTTTATCCATTTAGGAAAAGGGATTGTTATCAAAATTGCATAATTTCACGATAATCCAAAATCATTGCGTACAAGCCAGAGTGGTTTGCAACTTGAGTTAGAACGAGTTTTTGGTGAAAGGGTGTGAAATTCATTTGCCCCAATTCTTGGGCATGGGTCTGCAGTTTGCAGTATATCATGCACATTTTGGAAATGGGACATAAGACAAAAGTTCATCCAACATTTTATTTCAAGACTGTGGCCTGACAAGGTGTGGTCTTCACATCAGTGACCTCTTCAGACTTGGCATCCACTGCACTCTCCACAGGGCTGAGTTGTGTTCCTTAGAAACCATGCCTCCAGATGTCACTCCCTTCATAAAAGTAAAGTTACAGAAATGCTCACTATCCTTTGACGGAGAGGCCACTTCATTCCAAGGAAAGAGGAAGGGTTGCAGAAGTCGTGATACTGCCTCAGACTCACTTGGCCAAGAGGTGAAAGCAGGAAGTTGGCCATGTTCCCGTTGGGAGCAAGAAATTCCTGAGTGGCCCTGTGAAGAATGTGGTAGCATGTGGCAATGATAGTAAATGACCAGAGAACAGCACCAGAGACCTGGTAGCAGTACATTAAAAATTTAATGACCTTACTCAAATGGTCAAGATTTTTGTATGCATTTGCAAATCACATCTTGAACCACCACACCACATCTCTCACACTGTTCAATCCATCACACCTTAACAAAACACAACTTACTCTTAATATTTGTATGTTATATCTCAACCTCATACCAAGGCCAAGGAGCAAAATCACAGGCCACAGTATTGATCCTGCCCTGTTCCCAGTCATGACCCGAAGACAGCAAAACCCATCTTGACCCAAGCACAGCAGATCCACACCAGAACCAAGAACAATGGACTCTCTGGAGACTCAGGCACCCAGTAATTGGGCTATGAAGAACCCCCTTGTGCAGTTCCTTGCCTCACACAACTTTAAATCATACCAGCCATGAATACAAACCTCTCACTGCTTCCAGGTATTCAACTGTGACCTGCTTCACCATCATGCATGCTGTGAATATACAACAGCTCTGCTGCAGGAATGAAGACATTTTTGGGCAAAATAAAGGAAAATGTTGACAAATGTGGATATAGAGACTTAGTGCATAGCCAGATAGTTAATAATTAATGACTACAAGCAAAGAGTCTGGATCCATCATGACACAGGTCACTGTGCAGAGCATGAACCCCATCTTTTACACAGTGAATGTGGTGGACACCTCCATGGAAATGCTGCCAGACTGACCATGATGGAGCAGCTGTGAGCCACAGTTTCAGCTTCTACTGCAAAGACAAAGGCCTGCCAATGTTTTAATGTTGCTCTAGAAGCTCAAACAGAGGCCAGGCTGCTGCTATCCAAGCCGAGACAACTTCTATTGTGATTGTGAATTGTGGTGCTTGACAGAGCATCCAGATCTTCAAAACATGCTGGCATTCTGTGTTCCACCAGATGACAAAGAGTGCTGAGAAACTGCCTGAGGGACAGTAGCATCATGGAGCACAAATTTTCACTCCCACCACTGCCACTCTGAAGTTGCCTTAACAGATCTCTCTTAGCCAGCTAGCCTAGATAGCTGCCATTCATAGACAACCACACAGTAGTACACAACCGGGGGGAGAAGCTTAAGGTATCAAGTCTTACTGCTGATTAGTTGGCACCATTAAAAAGTTGGAGCATGGGTAAATAGGTTGCTTTTTTTCTGTATCTTATCTTGCTCTCCCAGAAAAAAAAGCAGTCTCAGACAGAGTTTCCAAATTGTGGATAGCGACCCTCAGCAGTCACAAGACGGGTGTTTGGGGTTGTGCAGTCAGGGACAGCAATGGCTGCTGTGATTTTTATACTGATTCCTGACAGCTGCAAGCCCCGAAGAAGCCTGTTAAAAGACAGTGCATCTTTGTTTTGTAGACACACCACCTGTTCATCAATGCCCACAGCACTCAACTCCCGTTTCCCTCTCTGCTCAGCAACCGAACCCTCCCTCTCTGTGCAACCGAAGAAGCCTGCCCCTCCTCTTAACTGAAGCCTCTCTTCACATTCTCCATTCAAAAAAATGCAGCTTCCCTGCCCAGACTCAACAGCTCATGTACATCTATTTTTTTTTATTCTGAACTTATACAAAGTCTAAGCCATTAAAATTGGGCTACAACGGGAAATAATTTCGGATGTAATGGCCTAGAACAGTCTAAATGAAAAGCAGCCAGATGAACGGAAATTAATGTCTTCTGCTCAATGATTAGATTGAAACATTTATATATGTGGCCTACAGGAGAACAGATTAGTGCCAGTTACTTCACTGACTTTTAGTATGTTAAGTGGTTTCGCCCATAGAGAGACAGAATAGCATATTAGTTAATTTAATTTAAAATACAGCATAATAGCAAACAGAGGAATCCAATTCAAAATTGGGAAAATCAAATGTTTACAAGCTGCAAACAACTCTTCGTACATTCTCAACAGGTCTGCAGTATCTGTGGAGAGAAGGCAGAATTAATGTTTCGTGTCCAGTGACCCTGCTTTAGAACATGGTTCTGAAGGGTCACTGGACCCAAAACGTTAATTCTGCTTTTCCTCCGCAGATGTCGCCAGACCTGCTGAGATTTCCAACAATTTGTTTTTGTTTCTGGTTTCCAGCATCGGCAGTACTTTTTTTTCCCCTTGTACATTCTCCTTTTTTTAAAAGCAGTGTCCATTTTTCCCATTTTCAGTCTGTAATCAAATGAAAACACGTGGTCCCTTGCAACGGTGATAAACTTTTTGAGGGTTGTCAATTAAGCTTTGTGGTTGAAAGAGTCATAAGGCAGACACCAAAAAAGACCATGTACTGGTGGTGTTTCTTACATTTTTCTTGAATTTGCTAAATGTAAATATTTGAGGACCAGAATCAAAAACCTGAGACTAAGCTTGTGGTTCCTTAGGCAGCAGTGATCCATCTGTCACTATGCGCTTTTGAGACTTAACCAGTGAAGCCTGTGTAAATTTCTACAAATCCAGTGGCAACAGCAGCATCCTCTCCCAAGCCAGCATGCCCAGTATTGAGATGTTAAACACTGAATACCCTTGTGCTGGGTTGAACACATCATTGCTTTGCCTGATATCAGAGTCTCCAAGCAACTCTGTTGTACTGTGAAGTCAACTAGTCCAGGAGATTCTCAGGAGGATCCAGAAATGCTCTCAAAGCATCCCTGAAGAGGTCAAACATCTGACCAAAATCGAGAAGGTTTATTCAGGAAGGCACCAAACAGAGATTTCATTAAGACAATGCAGGGACAATGTCAAGGAGTTTGACAGAGGTCACAGCTTCCAAACAATGTCTAATCAGCATTATTTCACATCATACGCTCTAGATTTTGTTAGAATTACATAATTTGGCAATATTACCAGCAACTTCACTCATTTTTGGATCTGAAGCACACCCTTCAGATTTGTAGTTTTACTTAAAATAATTTTTGATGTAATGTATTCCATTAATTTTACAAATAAAACTGCAGCTCAGCAACTACACAAGCTGACTGCAGAAATGGTGATCAAACATTCTTGTTCAGAACACTCACCGCATTTGCAAGTGCTTTTTCATTTTTCTGGTAAGTACAGAAACCTGATGAGTACTCGAGCAGTGTTGTTGTGCCTCGGTGAGAACCACAGGCAAGTAATCGGCCATTGTCTTGGATGCGCAAACTGTATAGAGCTTCATCACACACCTAAATGTTTGGGGTAGGGAGAGGAAGGAAGGTGAATGTATTTACAAAAAAAAGTCATAATGCAGCAAGTTGACAATGAAACACGTTACACTTGGTTCTCCCTTTTTACCTAGCAACTATATCTAAACTCAACTTTCCTTCAGTATCAGTATGACATCCCTATCTGTATTATATCAGGCTGAAATAAAAAGTACATTATTCTAGACTTTTCATTATCATGGCACTTTAGAAATAGAAAAATTCCATCACTGACATGTGACACCAAATACCAATTAAAACGAAAGTACTAGCATCACAACTTTTAATATTGTTATCATGACAGCCGCATGTATCCATGTAGTAAATATGCTCAACTAAAACCATTTTGTAGCAACTGAAATAGAACTAAAACTAATATGGGGTCAGCAACAGAATTGTTAAAACATTTATACACTTCAGTTTCATAAAATGACCACTTACATTGAAAAATTATTAGGCAAAGTGAATAAAAATATTGCTTCAGGATATGTTACACAATTAGGAAGAAAATTAATTTAAATTTATATCATATATTGGGAAAAACAAAATATTCGCCCAAAATGTTCATTACACTTTCAAAAATCTGCTAGGTAAGGTAGTGAAATCAAAGATATGAGGGAAGTTTTAAAGTTTGAATGCGAAGATAAGAGGGCTGAAGTGCCAGAAAGACAAGTACAAAAAGCTGCATGTTCCTTTTCCATTTTAAAATATTTTCTTAGATTGCAACTTAATAAGAACATTCACAGATGATATTTTAATCCTGTAAAAGCTATTCAGTGGTAGAGCTCAGATTCATGCTTAAAATTTTCTACTGTCTGAGCTCGTGATCTGAATTCTGATAAGCATCAAGCTGATGCCAGGTGCTTCCCCACAGGGAGCAAAATAACAGAAGAGGAGTCAGGATGCTCCAAACAGGCAATTCCAGATAATGGTTTACAATGTGCTCTTATGTCTTAAATGCAAGAATAGATAAAATGTATCAAAATTGCCACACTCAGCAAAATAAATTCTATTATAATGAACAAAGCACCAACTTACAGATGAACCTGTTAGCAAGATTCCTTAAGTGATGCATACACACTCTCTTTAGTGACAGGTACAATGTACAAGTTGCTCCAGCTTACTTTATACACTGTGACTGGAATGAGTTTGTGTGTACAATGCCTCATATAATTAAACATTTGGTCAGATTAGGTATCAGGGGGTGCAGACTAATGACAAGTTGCCTTCTAAACAGGAATAGAGGGAAAGATGAACTTTTTTTCAGCCATATTTATGTATCTTCAAGCAGTACATTATTAAGAGACGTTTGTAGAATTGATTAGAACCATACTACTACCTAGCTCTCAAGAGAAAAGATCAATATGCAGAATGACATTGAGGATAAATGAAAATGCTTTAAAAAATTAAACCACCTAATACTTTGTTTATTAAAACAATGCCCATTAAAAACTCAATAAAAGATAACAACTTGCACTGGAACCAGGAATTAAATGTTAGCCCCAAAACAAACTAATCTATGTGAGCTCATTACAGTAATAGACGGGTATGAAATGTAGGAACAAAAA
>NC_063354.1:20722460-20727761 GCF_021869965.1 Rhincodon typus | reverse complement strand
TGCTGATTTACAGCATCTGCAGTTCTTTTGGTTTTTATTTGGTATGAAATGTAACTTTTTAGACAATGTAGTTATAAAATGTGCATTCTTGTAGCATAAAACAGTTCAAATTTCTTTGGAGATCAAATTTAGGAAACAAAATTACATTATTTACAAAAGAGGTAAATATATTAAGGATGTGTTTCAAAATTGAATGTATGTTTGCCATATGATAATCAAGACAATGTACCTGTACCATTGGTATTCACATTATGAGGTGATCCTCCCAATTAATTATAATGATGATATTTTGTACACACCAATTAGAAAGACTCTAGCTTTTGCTAAATTAAAAACTATATTAGTTGTGATTTCAGCTATGATTAGGAATTTCAAACTGATGTATGGGTTACCAGGTTTATAAGCAGAACTAGATTGTTCTAAAATGAAAGCAAAAGACTGTGGGATTTGTAAATCTGAAATTAAAGCAGAAAATGATGAAAATTCTTAGAGACCAGGCAGCATCTGTGGAGTGAAGAACAGATTTAACATTTCAGATCAATGACCTTTCATCAGATATGCAATTTACGATAAACATGCCTTTTAATGATTCATTTCATAAGCAGAACTGAGCTAAAACAAGTGGCCCTGTAACACTGAACATAGCAGCCAGGGAGACTGGCCTAGACACCAATGGGTGGAAGGTATTTCCCTTCAAGTCATCGAGAGTTATGAGTCAAAAAATATCTTATTAAACACCGAAAGACCTGCAGATGCTGTAAATCAGAAACAAAAACAGAAATTGCTGTAAAAGCTTAGCAGGTGTGGCATACCTGTGGTGAGAAATCAGAGTTAAAGTTTCTGATCCAGTGACTCTTCTTCAGAACTGTTCTGAGGAAGGGTCACTGGACCTGAAACGTTGACTCTGATTGATCTCTACAGATGCTGCCAGACCTGCTGAGCTTTTACAGCAATTTCTGTTTTTGTATCAAAAAATATCTTCCCACTTTGAGGATGTGCACTGATTCCTGCATATTTTTCAAGTTTGTTTGTTTACAAAGTTCCTTACTGAAGTTTTTATAATGGTTCCTAGATGTTTTGTACACATCTCTAGGCCTGACAGCATCCATTTCCTGGTTCCTTTAACAGCTCTACCAGAAATTAGAACAAAAAAGCAAAATACACATTTTTTTATTAAGAAAACAGAAGTCTGAGTCTAACCTACTAGAGGTAGATAAATGGGTACAGAGAATATATTTCTACTTGTCAGAGAAGCCAAAATAAAAACACTTAAATATAACCTACAAAATCTATGAAAATCTATTAAATTAATAAATCTAAGAAGGAATTAGAGTGAAACCCTTTTACCCAAAAAGTGATTAAGATGGGAAACGTGGAGCAGTTGAAGTGAAAGGCGAAGATGCATTAAAGAGAAAATAAGATAAACAGAAGAGGAGGAGATAAAAAGATGTACTGATAAAGTAGACTAATTAGGGTGAGCCTTTCTGCTCCTATGATGCTGCTTGGCCTGCTGTGTTCATCCAGCTCTGCACCTTGTTGTCTCGGATTCTCCAGCATCTGCAGTTCCTACTATTTCTAATTAGGCTGACGATTGGAATGTGTGGAGCATGAGTACCAGCATTGACTATTTGGGCAGAATGATTTGTCTCTATGCTGAAAATGCTATGTAACTTTGCCATTGCTATTCATTGGTACAAGAACTGGGGCATCATGATATGGCTGTGCAGGACATTGGTAAGGCCACTTTTGGAATACTGCGTACAATTCTGGTCGCAACTCTATAACAGTCTTAACTCTTAGACCCTACAATTCACTCAGATTTTAAAATCAGATGTGAAATATAACAAACTAAGCATATATAAAACACACACAGACAATGCTGGAGGAAGTAAGTGGATCTACCATCATCTGTGGAGACAGAATGAGAGTTAACATTTCGAGTTTGGAATGACTCTTCTTCAAAACTTTTGAAGAGGATTCATATTAGATTCAAAATATTAAGCTCTGTTTCTCTCCTCAGAGATGCTGTCAGGCCTGCTTAGTTCCTCCAGCATTCTCTGTTTGTTTCAGGTTTCCAGAATCCAGTATTTTACCTTTACTAAAAAGAGTATACAAATGTTGTTATGAATAGTTGATATTTTAAATTTTTGTGTTGGTAATTGCTATGATGCAGTTAGGAATGTTAGGGATTCCAGATATTTAACAGTTGAATGATTACATAAAACATTGTAATGGATCATGATGCTGCAGTAACAATAAAAGTACAAGTTAACATTTGACACATGTATAATCAAGTAGGCTAGTTTGACAAAGCAAAATGAATGTATTCATGACTGAGTTCCAAGCGGGGAATCATATCACAGTACAGTGTTGTTGAATGGTCTAATTTATAATGCTTCAAGTCAGTTTGAGTTAAGCAGACATAATACTCAAATCCAGAACACGCGAAAGAACTCCACCAATTATGCAACCAGTTTGCTTCTTAATGTTTTAAACTTACTTGAAAAGCTCTGTAGCATAACAATTATTTTGCTGTCTTAGAAACTAAACATTTCTTCCTTGTCAGTTATGCTGCAACAAATCACAGCATCTCCAGATAATCCTACCTGAACATGAGTTTGAAGAAATACTATGTTCTCAATGACTTGGATGTGGTTTAAATCTTAGCCAAAGTGTCGATTGGGAGACTAAAAAATTTACAAGGCTTGTTGGCTAAGAGATGGATAAATTGAGCATGGCCCCTGCTCCTGAACAATTTGCTGTGAACCTGACTGGAACTAATTCCAGATCAATGACCATAAATAAATAAGGAAGATACTAGAGTCATACAGCACAGAAACAGACCCTTTGGTCCAACTTGTTTGCACCGACCAGACATCCCAATCCGACCTAGTCCTGTCTGCCAGCATTTGGCCCATATCCCTATAAACCCTTCTTATTCATATGCTCATCCAGGTGCCTTTTAAATGTTGTAATTGCACTTGCCTCCACCTCTTCCTCTGGCAGCTGGTTCCATATATGCACCACCCTCTGCGTGAAAAAGTCACCCCTCAGGTTTTTAAATCTTTCTGCTCTCACCTTAAACCTTTGCCTTTTAGTTTTGGACTCCACACCCTTGGGAAAAGACCTTGGGTATGCACCCTAACCATGTCCTTCATGATTTTATAAACCTCTTTAAAGTCACCCCTCAGTCTCCGAAGTTCCAGGGAAAAATGCTCACAACTATCCAGCCTCTCCACATAACTCAAACCCTCCTGACCCAGCAACATCCTTGTAAGTCTTTTCTGCACCCTCTCAAGTTTTGCAAAATTTTTCCTATAGAAGGGCGACCAGAATTATATTCAGTGTTCAAAAGTGGCTTCATTAATGTCCTGCATAGCCACAACATGACATCCCAACTCCTATACCAATGAAAGCAAGCATGCCGAACACCTTCACCAACGTCTCTACCTGCGACTCCACTTTCAAAACTATATCAAAGTATGTTTCCAGAGAAGATTGGTGAGAAGAGGAGAAAATTAAAAGTGCAGGAGGGACGTCAAAGAAAAATGTTCATATCACGAACATTATTGCCTCAATGTTCCTAGGGCAAGAAGGAAAGACAAAGAGAAAAGGTAACCACGGTTCTTAATCTTTGTAGTGTACAGGATTCCCTACCGGAAAATACAAAGACTAGATCTTGACTTTATGCAATTATGTTAAATGATGTCGAGTCAGCAACATATTTTATAACAGTTCCAACTTTTATTTTCATTTGCAGATATGCAATTGGTCATAGTACCTTAACACTGAGGGTTGGTTCACTATGTTTAAACAATAAGTCCCAAGTATCCACAGTGCCATCCATTTTAGTTGTGAAGAAAACAGATGGCCTTACAGGGCTCCAACAACCATCTGTCAGGTTGGACATGTGGTATCTATGACAAGAAAAATCAGAGAAGGTTTGACCAAGTAATTTTAAGCAATATTCTATTTTTCAGAGGCAAAACATCTGTAACCGTCCTTCTAGAGTATTCTATAGTTCTGCCAGCATTGCTACCAAGTACAGCAAGACTCTTGTACATTGAGTCTTGATCAACTCTGACAATTAATACATTACCTTGTCTGTGATGGACCTTCTGCCCCAAGATTACTTGTAATTGGGGGAAATCATAATTTTCCCATTTCCAGCCTGCAGGAAAGCAACATATTGGTATGATAACCTGAACTAGGTGCCCTGGCCTATAACTGAGTAAACCTGGGACTCAGTTGTGAATCTAGCCTCAAATCATTTTGAAGATCCCTGAACATTTGAAGAATATTTTTCATTCCAATATCAAAACGTGCATTAGAGATTTTTTCCTACATGAACTTGAGTCCTTTAGCCAATTCGATGACTTCTTCAGGCAGGTGGCAACCCAAGATGAACCCTACAGCCATTGATTCCTACTGCTTTACATGATCTTCCTCCAACCCTGTAAACTTTGGCAGAGGCAGTGCAGTACCAGTACTACTGGTAGTGGATCCAGGAACTAAGGCTCAGAAAAAAGAGGCACAGATTTTCAGTCAAGGTTCTGTCTTAATCACCAACCCCTTCTAACCTACATATAATTAATTAGATAGTACTTATAGAGTCAGAAAATATGTCTGGGTAAATTAATATTTATAAGGACTAATTGTGATCATGTTTGTCGTATCTATTCATGGTTTTCACAAATCATGGTCATGTTTATCATGTATGGATATGACTTGCACGAAGTGGTTGATCTGTTTTCCCACAGGGGCTACTTGTACTAAATCTAAAGAGCAATAGTTGATATAATACCATCGTCAGAAAAGAACAATTCTGGTGTTCAACTTGGAACATCAGTTGTTTCTTTAGTGGTATAATTGCACAAAGAATCTCCAAACTAAAGCAATGTTACACTGTACAGTTTACAAGGTATTGGCAGGAAAGCTGGCAAAGCCGAAAACAAAGATTCTGTAGTAGATGCAGTTTATGTTCATATTAAAATAATTTCAAATAAGATGACAGAATAACACCTGATTCTATACAAGGTTGCTCAGTAACACCCTATACAAATTCTCCTTTCAGGAGAGTGAATGAACAGTTCACAACTGTTCTAACACTATGTACATACAGAATGAATTTTACAGGCCTGAAATAAAATTACTATTGTTTTTCAACATTCGTTCAATCCTGATATATCCAATTTAAAATAAAACAAACTGGCTCCATAAGTTATAACAGTGTTCTTCCATCACTGAAATCCAGCTTGAAAAGATGTCTCACTATCATTTTCCAATGCTCGCTTAAACTAA
>NC_063354.1:20697266-20722450 GCF_021869965.1 Rhincodon typus | reverse complement strand
ATAAAAAGTGTGTAATTTAGACCTGACAGGACCAGCCAATTTTCCTTCAATGGAGTGAAACATTCACTGTAGCACAAAATGATTGTCAACTTCTTTTTGTCAATGCAGAATAAGTGAAACGTAATCAAACCAACAACACATTTGAATGTTAAGTTATTGAAGCCTGATTCAATCCCTTTGCTGCCATGCCAAGTGTTGCCATAATGACTTTAGTACTGTATAGGTTTCTCACAATTTTAAGTTTGATTTGCCATTTTATACAGCATGTTATCTCAGAATGCTGCAGAGCATTTCTTCCAAATTTCACTCAGGTCTGAGTATTTAACTGACATTGGCTAAGGACTACTTAGAATTGACTTAAGTTATCCAATTGTGCAAATTACTTTTGGAGCTGGTGGATAAATGGCACTTTGTTTAGACTTGTAAACTAGAAGTCCAGGCTAATGATCAGGGACTGCTGGTGGAATTTAAATTCAATTTATAAAGTGGAATGCAAAGCCAATCATCAGTAATGAGGACCACGCCAAGTATTATCCACTGCTGAAGAAACCCTTTAGGGAAGGGAATTTTCCATCCATCCTGGTCTGACTTCAGAATCATAGCAACGTGTTTAGCTCTTAACTTTGAAAAAGCCCAGCAAACCAATTACTTCAAGGGTAATTAGGGATGGGAAACAAACGTCAGCATTGCTGATGATTCCTGCATCCCTTGAAAGAATAAAGAAAACAAATATTGGGTTCTCATAATGCATTTGTACGTAGGTGGTTAGGCTGTTTTGGCTAGTAAATGGTTATAACATAGTGATGTCATGCTGAACATAGTGCAGTGTTACTCAGAAAGTTTCAAAAATGGAATTTAAGAATGTAACATTACAACATAAAAGTGGAGAATTAGGAAAAGTACACTAAGAATTGAGCCCCCGTTCAATAAGCTGTTATGACTGCGTAACCACTCAAACCAGCAAGATGATCAGTTTGCCTGTTAGACTGCTACTCAGGACTTTGTCTGGGGACTTTTTTAATGCAAATTATCATTTTCCAAACACATCTATCTATTTATAATATCATGTACAAATAAAGTTATCAGAACTTTTTTTTTTTCTATTACTCCATATCATGTATTTTACTCACTTAGTACATATAATGCACGAGTCCCTGAGTTCCTCAGACCAAATTCGGGCTGTCCAGTCCCCAACTGTTAGAAAGTTCTTTGGGTAAAAAGGGTTTCTCTGGACAGCATAGACTGGACCATGATGGCCAGTGAAGGTGGACACAATCTTCTCAGCTGGGACTTTTCCTTTTCGATTTCCCAATATTACGACACCTTGTTCTGTCCCTACCATAAATTTGGTTGGCTATAGAGGCAAAGGAAGATTCAGAAACAATTGATTAAGACTTCATATTCATTAAACTTAAATTAATTTTTCTAATCTTCCAAATTAACCAAATAAAGTCTGGTAATAAAATAATATAAGAATGATTTGTATGAATAGTATCACTTTTCTTTAATGCTTGATAATATGAATTTTTATTTTTATGTTTAAAAAAGTGAAACAACTTAAATAGACAGCAAAATGAAAAGTTACTATTCCCAGATAATCTGAATTAGACAACTTTTAATAAATAGTTTTTGTTGACTTTGCACCCTATCACACCTCATGCTGTAACTTTATAGTGCCAAAATATTTTCAAATGAGGACTATGCTTTAGAATTAGCAGCCAAAAGGACTGCAAATTTTCATCAAAAATCCATTCAGTGTCAGATTGAATAATACAACAAGGGAATCATAGAATCCCTACCATGTGGAAGCAGGCCATTTGGCCCATTGAATCCACACCATTCCTCTGAAAAACATCCCACCTCCCATCCCATTCCTGTAAGCCTACATTTCCAATGGCTAATCCATATCACCTACTTATCCCTGGACATTATTGGCAATTTAGCATGGCCAATTCACCTAAGCCTTATATCTTTATGACTGTGGGAGGAAACTGGAGCACCAGGAAGAAACTGACACAGACACAGGGAGAATGTGCAAACTCCACACAGTTGCCCGAGGCTGGAATTGAACCCAGGTGCCTGGGACTGTGAGGCAGCAGTGCTAACCAATAAGCCAACCATACCGCCCCACAGAATGGAACTAACTTGTTTCTGATATAAAAAAGCAGCACTGTAATTCTACAAATTATTTGATAAGAATTCAAACCTGCTTAAGTCTATCTCTTGATGACAGGACAATCCATAAATTTCTGATGTTTCTTTTTCTCACAACTTATAAACTCTGTATATGAATAAGTCACCAAGTTGTAGAAACTTTAAAAAGTATGAATTCCATTGCTGCCTATCTCCTATTTACAAAAACTGGTGCCTTTAAGTTTCCTGATTTTCTCCTCAAAATGTGCATACAGACATTACTATGCACATTCACCAGCAGCATGAAGACAATAATCTACAGCCCAATCTCCCTATGTTACTCATCCACAAAAACAGCTCAAGATATTTATAAGTGAGCAAATTATTAAAATATGATTTGTCAGTTTGGAATGCACTGGCATAGGGCTAGTATTATTCCAAATTATGTTTGATAGCTATCTTCGCTCTTCAGCTCTCCTATGCTATACAGTAAAGTCCTGTTGTTCACAGGGGAGTGAAGAGGCATTTCTTAGAAAACATTATCAACGGTGAACATATTTTATTACGGGAGCCTATAAGATCAGTTTCAACAATTAAAAGTAAGATAAAGGACGATAGAGACAATATTCGTAATAAACATGAAGATGCCCTGCTGGAATAATTGTTTAATCAAATAAGTAACATACAACATTTGTCCCCTTTATCCTTATTAGATTACAAATTAAATTGTAACATCAATGAATATCCAAGACAGACATTCCAGTAAGCAGAAAAAGAGACGGTTTACACACAGTTTGTACTTCCTGGTGTAGAAACCCTCACTATCATTCTTTTATTTTTCTCCTTTTTTTTGGTGTAACTGGAAGTTGAGATTAGGATTCATAGAACTTGGAAGAGCTGTGTGTTTTAAAAGAGAAGACAACAAACACTGATGTTTGCTATTAGTGGCTGGCCTGGAAGATAATTCAATTTAATTCTTAAGCTAAGGAACGTGGACAATTCAGCATCAAGTGTTGCAATGTCCTGGACTTGCAGCTGGTTGGATGTTGAATTGGTCAATCAGGGGAGGACTGATGTTGACCAGATAACCACAGAAAATATTGATTAAAAAGAAAAGGAAAAAAAAGAAAACCTATTTTGACTGGTTTTGGCAAGTGCAGAGTAATTTTGGAACTTTTGGGACTGGTTGCTGTCTTTTATTTTCTCTAGCTTTCTATCCAGTTAAAATTGTTGAATGTTCTGAGAAAAAAAATCCCAGTCTGTAAAAAAATAAATAAATGCTTCTGGAAATCTATTGAATCTGTTTACACTCACCGGTGACTTTGAAATTAGATATATTGTTATGTGGCTGTGAAAACTCATTATCCAAGGATTACAAGCAGACTAGGGATTGATATTTGAAACTGTTTAATTTAACTAGCAAGTTACAAATTCTTTTATTTTCTTTTTAATTTATCCCTTAACTGTGTCTGTCTGTCGAGTCTTGTGAGTGGGGTGCTCTGTTCAAAGAAGGTTGGGTTTAAAATCACAGAGATTAATTAGGGGACCTTGTTGCTTAGCTCTGTCCGGCTATACCAGTATTAATAATAAATTATTATTTTTGTTTAAATTATAAACTTGGTATCCAAGGTCTGTTATTTGTGAAGTCTGGTTAGGAACAATTGGGCAATTTTGAGGGGCATTGAATATTTTAATTTTATTGTGTTGTGAATTCAGAGATAGTAAGGCTGATTTGGTTAGTCTGCTATTTCTGGTCGTAACACTAGTCCAGGAAAAACATCATGGACATCTGCAGGATCATAGTTTTCTTTTATATCATTTAGACACATTTTCATATTTCAAACAAATTTCTCCTGGATTTCTTCTTTTTTTTCCCGAAAACCACATTTAAATCAATATTGGACATGCAATGAGCAAAATGGTGTACATAATGTTTTGCAATTAGTGAGTTTGCGAATGGTGAGGAGGCTAATAGTGAGATTTCAAATGTACATCATTCCCCGGATAGGCAGAGTAATCTGCTTCCAGCCTTCTGCTAATGCTGCATGTGAGCAATCCATGATACGTATGCACAAAGCACAGGTAATACAATTCTTAAAAGTTCCCCACTCTCTTCGCAAAGGTTTCGACCCTGATTCAATATTCCAATTTTACACAAAATAAGAATATTACCGAAAAAAGCCACATTCTGTCGAAGCTTTTCATATTACTTGCATCAGGACAGTTTACAAGAATATTGATTCAAGGGAAAAACCAACATTTATAATGCATGTCAGGAGAGTGTTGCTTGGTTAGCAAGTGGACTCTGATTGTTAAAGGTATGCCATGGAAATTGCACCTGTTCATGTTGATTGATAGTCAATGATCAAGTTTTGTTTTAATTTTAAACTAGGAAGGTTGACACTAATTGATCAGAGGCATTGAGAAATGAACCAATGAATGGTTGTCACCTTTTTTGTTGAGTTGAAATAGATGCAGTGCTTGTACGTGTTCTTTCCAACTGTGAAGAATTTATGAAACCATCGTGTGGTGCAGTGGTAATACTCCTACTGCTGGACCAGGAGGCCTGGTTTCAAGACCCACCTGCTCCAGAGATGTGTAATAATATCTCTGAACAGACGGATGCGAAAAATAGATTTAAAAATGTTTTTAAAAACTGCAAAGAATAAGGGCTCTTGTGGTGCACTAGTAGTGTCCCTACCCCTGAGCTTGGAGTGCTTGGTTTAAGTCCCACCTACTTCAGAGGTGTGTAATAACATCTCTGAACAGGTTCATTAAAAATATCTGACCGCGAAGAATGGGGACCTATATGTTAACAAAAACAGAGAGAGCTGGAGAAACACAGCAAGCCTGGCAGCAACTTTGGACAGAAAACAGAGTTAATGTTTCACATCTAATGACCCTTCATAGTTGTTTGTCCAGTTGGTTTCAGATTTCCAGCAGTTCTTTGTGTTTACTTTGACCTGTTTATTAATATAGGTAGATTTCAGTACACGCAAGCCTGCCACACTGTAAACCCAACTGCCAATCCTAAACTGGTGGTCAGCATGATTCTTTGCACTCTCAGGATTACTCAGTCAATGTTTCTGTACTTTTAGTTTTACAAGCGCAAGTTGATTGGGTATGGTCAGTAACTTTCTTGTTGTATGCCAAACAGATGTGCTGTTTGAAATGGTGTGCCTTTGGCATGTAAGACCTACGTACCTGACAACAGCAGGCAATGAAATTCATATACCACACTACTCATTTGTATAAAAAAACAGAAATTGCTGGAAAAAGTCAGCAGGTCTGTTAGCATCTACGGCGAAAAATCAGAGTTATTGTTTTGGGTGTAGTGATCCTTCTTCAGAACTGTTCAAAACGATTCTGTTTTTGTTCCTGATTTCCAGCATCTGCAGCTCTTCCTTTATTTAAAAAAAATTCATTTGTATGATGGGCAAAACATCTTTTTAGCTTGACAGCAGCATCCTGTTAGTGGCAACCATGTGTTACTGCTACATAGTAGCAGTATGAAACAGCTAGATCCAGTTGTTGCTCAAACTTCTCAGACATCATATTCTTCCAGGGTAATCTGAGGTAGACTTAGAACTCTTTAAGACCCAAGAATGATTGCCATAGTTGCTTTCATGTGTTTGCATCATATAGGGTGAGAAATGATTTTACCAATGTAGCCAATATCCTGTAGGATGGCTTTGATATATATTACTTCTGCACTAATAAGTGGTCATCCCTGGTGCTGAAATGTAGCATATGAACTTTAGTACTGGTGAGATATCAGGTATAAAAGATAGGTAGATCGTATGAAACAGCATGTCCCTTTGGTTGTTTGCAGCAAGATAGTGACCATTGTCAGCCAGCTTGCACTTGCAAAACTCACATCATAATATTCAGCATTAGAAATGATTATGCGTATGGACAACATCTGCTTCATATGACTGAACGTGCAAGATTCATGTTGACAACAAATAGATGATTGTCAGTCGGTCTCGCAGTGTGGCGCACTTGTGTGTTCTACCATTCACTGCTTCATTTCTCGTGGCAATGCGCTGATCAATCAGAATTTGGCTATGTATCTAACAATCAGAGTGCACTTGCCAAAAAATCAGCACTCTCCCGTCATGCAGTATTAATGCTAATTTTCCCTTTAAGTGGTATTATTCTAATTTATCCTGATGTGCACAAGATGAAAAGATTTCACAAAATTTGACAAAACCTTTTGCAGCAATTTTCAAGTTTTTGACTACCAAACTGACATACTACTTTATACAAGAATATTTCCTTCATTACTGTAGTACTTTGTGACATTAAACCATGGCTTTGAGACAAAGTACCTATGATAGTTACCATGGTGCTTTCAAACTCCAGCGAAACAGCTCCATATGCAATGTCTGGATCATCCTTCTTTGTAATGTCCAGAATGAGTCTCTCTACAGGTTCACTCAACTTCCGGATATCCCACCACAGTACCTACAGACATTAGACCACAATTTAACTTTCCTGTTCTTACCTTTGGATGCCATATATGATCAATAATAAACAATATTTTTGATTTTTAGCCAAGTTTTTTCCACAAAATAAACTTAAAGTGACACAAAAGAATATATCAAGAACATAGATTCTAATAGTGTTAAAGGAAAGAAAGAACTCTGACTCAGTGCACTTTTCACCAATTCAGAGGAGTTCCAAATGCCTCACAGTAAATAAAGTACATCAAGTGTTTATCTTGTTAGAAAGGAAGACAAGGTCATCGGTTTAAGGTATAACAATATCAATCAGATAATAAATTGATAATTACTATCAGGTGTTGGTTATGTGTTGGAGAAAGGGGAGGTCGGGTCCCAAGGGTATCAGGTCAGGGTTTCTGGTTGAGGTTTGAGAGAGCTAAGTACAGAATCCATTGTACAGTCACTCAGGAGTTAGACACGTATTTAATAGTCCAAACTTTTCTCGAGTAACTAGTTACTTAATTTCATCAGAAACTTCGGAACTCTCTGATTTAAATAAGATTTTCAGAGGGTTCCAGGTGTAGAGGAATTGCCCAGTGAAATCTTCAATTTCCCAGGCAATTCCTTTGGAGTTTGCTTCCATGGAGATTCCAAAGGGTCACCACACACAACTCCCAGCTATGCTAGAATAACAATTGACTGGCCCTCAGAAAATCCATGTCAATGTTTAACCTCCCCTGTCGGTTCAGCTTTGTTGCGCTCTGACAGACTGAGAAAATGACAAACAGAATTGCAACACAACACCTCATTACTCCTTCCATTCTGATCTATTTAACCTACATGCTTTAAAAATAAGGTTAGAAGTTACTGATCACAATTATAAAGAGCTTGCTACCTCTGTTAAAATAACAGAAGTGAAAGTCATTGAGTACGAGAGTTAGCGGTGTTAATGTTGAGCTGTACAGGATATTGGTTAGGCCATTTTTGGAATACTGCATTTAACTCTGGTCTCCCTGCTATGAGAAAGATGTTGTTAAACCTGAAAGGGTACAGAAAAGATTACAAGGATGTTGCTGAGGTTGGAGGGTTTGAGCTATAGATAGAGGCTGGGTCGATTTTCCCTGGAGCATCAGAGGCTGAAGGGTGCCCTTATATAAGTTTATGAAATCATGAGGGGCATGGATAGGGTGAATAGCCAAGGTGTCTTTCCCAGGGTATGGGAGTCCAAAACTAGAGGGCAAAGGTTTAAAGGTGAGAGGGGAAAGACTTAAAAGGGATCTAAGGGGGAACTTTTTCACACAGAGGGTGGTGCGTGTGTGGAACAAGGTGCCAGAGGAAGTGGTGGAGGCTGGTACAAATACAGCATTTAAAAAAGGCATCTGTATGGATACATGAATAGGAAGGGTTTAGAGGGACTAGATTAATTTAGGATATCTGGTCAGCATGGACAAGTTGGATCAAAGGGTCTGTTTCCATGCTGTATAACTCTATGACTCTATTAAGCCGTTTTTTTGTCAGCCACAGTATTTTGTATTCAATATTGCTATTGTGTGTGGGATGACAATAATACATAATGAATTGAAGTTTTGTGATGCAGTGTCAGTGTCCCTACCTCTAGGCCATGAAGTTTGGGTTCAAGTTCTACCTGCCCCAGAAGTATACCATAACACATCTGACTGGTCAATTAAAATAACAACATTGATCAATTACGAAAATTGCGTTTCATCCTTCCAAAACACATAGCCTTACTTTTGTATGTTGAATAGTTTGTGCTAGAGTTTGTACTTTGTAACCAACTTGATCCCATCAACGAGTGTTAATACTGAATGAAGTAGAAAGTTTTAGGAGTGAATTCCGTGTTTATTACAATAATTTTTAATCTCACATGTAGTCACCTCTCTGATTTCTATAATGTTTTATAGACTGTGTATGATGTAGAAAGATAAAAATGTTTATTAAATAACTTAAATTAACAATTTTCAAATTCCTATACTATATGAAGCTGTTGAACTTTACTACACAGTGAAAAGTTTGTCATTATACTCTATTTCTAGGTTGTGATTTAGAACACCCAAAATTCTAAATTTGTTGTCATTGATCCTTCAGTTTTCTCTCCAAAATTGTTTTGTTGCATATGAGATCTTCCCGTTTTCTCCCAATAACTGTTCTATGTTTAGCATAAGAAACCAATGTACTTCAAATCATTCACTAAGTCTCTCATGAATGAAATACAATGAAAAGCTTTAGATTAAAAACTGAAGGGTGAATTCCCTTTGTCAAGCCATTTCCAGTGCATTATTGGAGCACTACAACAGTTTTATGTGGCAGGAAAATTGGCTGTCTCTACTAACAAAAGAATTTGTGATATATGTTTTCTTTTCCTTCTGCAGTTACCTGTCCATCAGAAGCAGCAGAGAAACATTCTGTTCCCGTTTTAGACTGTAACCAAATAATCTTGTATACAGGATCCCGATGACCAACTTCAATTGTTGGAATTTCAACCGCCTGACTTCCTTTCCGTGTGTCCCAGTATCCTTTATAAGAGAAATAAAATGTGGGTATTTAACAGTACAGCAAATATTTGAATGTTGGAGACTTCCTTTTGATGTTAGTTTTGTAACAGTTGTATGAAGAAACATTCCGTGTAATTAATTACTGTCATAAAGTTCTCAATATTTTATCCTAGTCTACTCTGCCTTGGTGAAAAAGATTTGGATCTTTTATTCACAAACCTTTAAGTGAATAATTTGTTATTTGTTCTGAGACTGCAATCCCAAGTTCGAGACTGTCCAGCACGAGGCAAAGAGTCTCTTCGTGTCAAGCCTGTAAATCTTCTAGGGATTTTATATCTTTCAACAAGATAATTTCTATTTTTTCTAAACTCCAGAGACTATAATCATAAACATTAAAAATTTCTGCTGTAATTTGGCTTAATATTCAGGTTTTCAGCAGCATCTGTAGGTTTACAGCTACAGGAACTACATAGTTTGTTATTGTTGTTAATTTAACCACACTTTTCCCGGTTTCTTTCCCTCTTTTTATTCAATTTTATGTAAGAAAAGGAATTTGTTTTTAAGACACCTCCTGTTTCCAGCTTATGAAAAGCTTGAAATGTGACACAGAATTAGAACACAGGTGACCTTTCACTCAATGACAACTGGCCCGTTTATTTTCTAAATACAGCTCATACAAGACAGTGCTGAAAACATTTTGATAAATTCCTAGATTGGTACAGAAATTCCTGTACCAACTACTGTGACTTTGTGTAATTTCTATTACTTGGAAATTAATCAAAATTGTTACATTGGTGAATATTGCAAGCTTTGGTGCACTTATATTGCGGTGTTCACTTACTGACCCATTTGTCCATTGTAACAACCTCCAGCCAGAATATGTGAATCTTTTGGGTTGTACTCCAGACACAGAAGAGGTGATACTGGCTTTATTACCATGTCATGCTTATTTGTATTTTCTATAGAACAAAAATTTGATTAAATATGAATTCCTGTAACATAATGATTGGATCACAGAATTATAATTAAACCAAACATTTTTAGACAAACCACAGATCAATTTAAACATGATAACTTTCATTTAGAATTATTCTGTCTGGATAAATGGTCTGATATTTTCATCTAGGAGAAAAAAATGAAACCTTGTCTCATCCAAGGCCACACTTGCATACCTATCAAAGGCAAATTACAGAATGACAAAGACATTTGTTGGAGAATTTCTCTTCAGGGAATGAGGTGTCAGTAAATGATGATGAAACGAGAAAGATACCAAAATCCATCACAACAGGCTTAAAGTAAATTGAAACTATTAACTGGAGTGTTGTCTTCAGCACTGTTAATGACTTCTCATGTAATGAAGCAGCCTGGATCCACTTGCAGCAAGACCCGGACAACATTCAGGCTTGGATTACAAAGTGGCAAGTACGAAAAGGTAGCTTACCAACTTGTCAAGAATAAATAGGGATGTGCAACAAATGCTGGCCCATCCTGTGACACCCACATATAATGAATTAATTTAACAAAAACACAGGTTTATGATTCATGTTTCTTGGGTGACGAGCTATGGTCATGTTTTTGATACCTTTACTGCTTATTCTATAAACTGTAGATATGACGTTTACACAAGTGCAACCTACACACTGATTATGAGGCAGTGATCTCCCATAGTGTATTGATTGGAGCCAGGTGGATTTCATTGACTATGGGATCCTTGAATGGGATTGTTAACCTGGGCCAGAGAGCCCTGGCTATCAATATAAACAGGGGATCGGCCAGGCTGGCTATAAACAATACAGGCCGTGGAGGTCATTTCTGCCAACTGCTTACCTCTCTACCATAGCTATGTTGGAGCATGGATATCCTTGGAGAGGGAGCACACAGTGTCCACCAATGCTCTCGATGCCTTTTGGGAAAGGTGGGCACCACGGGGGTGTGTAGTGTTTTATTTACCCCTCCAATTCTATTTAGATTTGATCCTAATGCTCCCCTTCACTTATTTTTCTTTCACGTAAGCATTGCCCCTACTAGGCTCTGCTTGACAGTGGTTGCCTGGCCACACTGATGTTTTTCCTGATGGTGGAATATTGAATAAAATTATTTACACAACTGGTGTTTTCACTGCATCCCTGCACAACACACACAAAGTGGGTGCTGCGGGGGCGGTGGGGGGGAGGTGGTTGGTGGGGGCGGTGGTGTGTGGGAAATAAGCTCTACTGTTACATGGCAGGAGTGTAAAGGAGATTAGAATCTCCTCGGTTCAGGGGACTGGCTCCGCACTGGCTGGCCACAGCCAGTGTACTGTGAGGAAGAAGTTCTTACTGGACGGAGATATCATAAAAAAGGGAAAATAAAATGGGGATCTACAGTCTCCTCGGCTCAGGGGACTGACTCCAAGCTGGCTGGCCGTAGCCAGTACACTGTGCACAAGTAAATAAAGAGTGACTTGGTGATGGGATACCGGCCTCTGTGCAGTTATTTCAGTAGTGACGCGTGAAAATAATACGCACCTGAAGAACATACACTCGTAACAGTCGTCTTGGAGTTGGGGTAAACATTTCTGGCATCATGCCTTTATTTGGGAAGCTTGACTCGTTTGATCCTGCTGTCAAAGACTGGGCCCAGTATATGGAAAGAATGTGATACTTTTTCCAGACAAATGACATCGGGGCAGATGAAAAGCAATGAGTAGTCCTGACTACAACTGAATCCACAGCATTTTCAGTTAGAAGGGACTTAACTATCCCACAGGCTCCCCAACATTCGTAGGAATGGCTGGGTAAACCCTGGACACTGTTACATGTCAACTATGCCGGTCCTTTCATGAGCTCAATGTTCCTGGTCATTGTGGATGCCTATTCAAAGTGGTTGGATGTGCATAAAGTTCATTCAGCAAACTCAGGGATGACAATTGGAGAAGCTGCGAGCATCGTTTGCGATACATGGGCTCCCGGAAGAATTGGTCTCAGACAATGGGACGTCATTAAACAGCAGGGAATTTGAGTATTTCCTAAAGTTGAATGGCATTCGGCACATAAGGACAGCTCCAACCATCCATCGTCCAATGATCTGGCGGAAAGAGTGGTCCAAACACTGAAGGCAGGCTTAAAGAAGCAGCCTAAAGCATCACTCAATGCCAAACTGTCCCAGTCCTGTTCAATTATAGGGCCAACCTTCATGAAACGACAGGAATAGCTCCAGCAGGCTTGCTGATGGGAAGAAAACTCTGCACCAGGTTAAACCTGATATTCCCAGACCTGAGGAGGTGGGGGTGGTTTGTGAAACAGTAGCAGGAATGGCAATGCTGGCGACATGCCTCCTCTAAGTGGGACAGGCAATTTAATTCAGGGGACGAAGTTTAGTGCCAGAACCATGGAAATGGACCTGTATGGGTACAAGGTGCAGTTGATGAGAGGTCAGGTCCCATGACTTACAAAATTCAGGTAGATAAGGCAGTCCTGAACAAACATGTGGATCAACTGAAACCTGTTACCTCGCAAACAGGGCTTGCTGCTTGGCCTGCTGTGTTCATCCAGCCCTGCACCTTGTTGTCTCAGAAACAAAACATACCTGGTGCCTCAAAACAGCCAGAAGGCCTATCAGAAACCATAGGTTCTCCCCCTCCATCTAGTGTCGACGAAACCTCAGAGTCCGCGATGGCTGCAGCATCAATACCATTACTGTTAGAAGAAGAGGAGGAAACTCTCCTGAGATGCTCTGGACGCAAAAGACAGGCTACAGTCCAGTACATACACTCTGATGCAGGCGCTGAGTCAGAGAAACCAGACCTGGGGCAAAAACATCACAGGAAAAGCTACAAGAGAAAGACCAGGCCTACATCACTGGACTTAGTTGGGGGAATGATGTAGTGATTGGAACCAGGTGGATCTTGTGGACTACAAGATCTTTGATTGTGGTTGTTTACCTGGGCTAATCAGAAAGTGCTGGCTGACCAATATAAACGGGGGATTTAGAATCTCCTCAGTTCAGGGGACTGACTTTGAGCTGGCTGGCCACAGCCAGTGTACTGCGCACAACTAAATTTAGGGTGACTCGATGAAAGGATACTGGACTTTGTGCAGTTATTTCACATTGTTATAAATATATGATAATTTTCTGAAGTGAATCAAGAAGGAAGGCAATCCTGCAACTGTGATAAGAGACTACAGAAAATAACACTAAATAAGTAACAAAAGGCAAGCTGCAAGTTTGATTTTGCTTGTTAAGGCAAATGGCTTACAAATAAGTTATCAACAATAAAATTATTCAGAACATGGAATCTGGTTTCTTGCCAACAGTCAGAAGGATATTCTGTAAAAATCAGCTATATCACCCTACACATTTCTGAAAGAAGGATGAAATGGACTAAGTTAGTAGATGATTAGAGATTAGTCTTCACAGATTTATGGACCAAATAATTGCTATATTCCAGCATTAGCAGGACACAAAACAGTACAGCTGACACAAGTCACTCAAACTTAATATGCATTGACGTGGGCCATACAAAATTAAGAACTTATTCTGCTCTCAACTCCTCCACATCCGTGCCTTCTGCATTTTTTCAAGTCTTAGATTGGGAATCTTACTCAATATTCTTCATTTGCCTAAACTGTTCACTGGTTTTTCTGACTCTCCCACAAGAGATTGTGTATTTAGGGAGTGAGTTGTTAGTGGGGAATGTTACACTGTGGAGTCGGTTGATTCATTTTTCCCATCTTTTTCATAGCTTCATCTCAACTTCCAATTCAGTGTGTACTTTGACTGGCATCACTCAAAATTCAGGTCAATTGTGGTTTCTTGATTCAAGTAACTAGCACAACAAATTTGTAACCACTTGGTGAGATCTACTTGAATTGTAATGCCTGTCAGATGTGATTGTTAAAGTGATGTTATTCAGTGTATGCATTCGTCGGTGTTCAAAACTTCCTCTCTTCATTTCTCTGAACAGCTTAGTGAATAATGTTTTAAAAGTTCCTTAATTAAGTTCTAAGAAACAAATAAGATCAATAACAGTTCTACAACACATTATTATGAATTACCGATGTCCCAGATGTATGATTCATAACTCATATTGTCAGCATCTCTTTGAAACTCCAGACAACAATAAGAAATTGCCAGCTTTCGGCCTTGATCTGGATGCCATGAGATATGAGACACCGTCCGCTTAATTTCATTGGGGTCACTAATAAAATGGAACAAAGATGATGCTGTGGGTTTTCTTCATTGCACAAATTCTGTGACAAATTTCTAAAATATAATCCTGCCACATATTTATTTCTGCAGCAGTCTGCTTTTAGGTCATCTGACATTAATACACATGAAGTAACTAATTTAATACAAAAAAAGAAAAAGGCTGTTGATCAAAGACTTTGTCACTGTATAACTTTAAAAATGTTTAGAAACATACATCATGCAGTTTTTACAGATTTTTTCTACAACTCCTGTCAGTATAGCACATTTTAAAAACATTATTATAAAACAAAGAACTGTGGCTGCTAGAGACCTGAAACAAGCAAACACAGAAATTGCTGGGGAATTCAGCTGGCAGCACCTGTGAAGACAAAGAGCTAAATGTTTCAAGTGCGGTGATGCTTCTTGAAATGTTAACTGTTTTCTCTGCACAGATGCTGCAGAGTTTCTCCAGCAATTTCTGTTTATGTCTGTTTCAGAAACATTATTATTCAACAAAGTAATAAAACAAAAACTAATGGATTATTTTCCAAGATCAAGATATGGGGATAGAATGGGAAAATAGCATTTAGGGAGATAATCATCCATGATCTAGAATGGCAGTGTAGGTTTGAGAGGCTGAATGGCCTATTCTTGTTTTGATTACAGAAAATTTGATGCTGCATTACATTCAATTTTAAATTAAAACATTACTCTGAGAATAGTACTGCTAATTAGACATTCTGAACCAATTTTCAAAGAACTGACGATGAACAAACAAACCATTGTTATGTCTTCTCCCTCCTACAAGATCCTTAATAAATAGGTGGTGACATTCTTTCAAAAAAAAGTAAATCCGAAACTCAAGGGATGCAAAATTCACATGCTCTGATTTTTGGCAATGGGGCAATGATTCAAATTTTTAAAAATTCATTTGTGAGATGTGGGCATTGTTGGCTGGCCAGCATTTATTGTCCGTCCCTAGTTGTCCTTGAGAAGGTGGTGATGGTGAGCTGCCTATTTGAACCACAGCAGTCCACCTGCTGAGTGTTGACCCACAATGCCATTAGGGAGGGAATTCCAGGATTTTGGCCCAGCAACAGTGAAAAAATGGCAATATAGTTCCAAGTCAGGATGGTGAGTGGCTTGGAGGGGAAGTTGAAGATGGTGGTGTCCCCTTATATCTGCTGCCCTTGTCCTTCTAGATGGAAGCAGTCATGGGTTTGGAAAGTGCTGTCTGAGGATCTTTGGTGAATTTCTGCAGTACTTCTTGTAGATAGTACACACTGCTGCTACTGAATGTCGGTGGTAGAGGGAGTGGATGCTTGTGGATGTAGTGCCAATCAATCGGGCTGCTTTGTCCTGGATGGTGTCAAGCTGCTTGAGTGTTGTTGGGGCTGCACTCAACCAGGCAAGTGGGCAGCATTCCACCACATTCCTAATGTGTGCCTTGTAGATGGCAGACAGGCTTTGAGGAGTCAGGAGGCAAGTTACTTGCCGCAGCACTCCTAGCTTCTGACCTGCTCTTGTAGCCACTGTGTTTATGCGGTGAGTCACATACAAATATCTGTTCGGGTTGAGGAGGATAAGACACAAAATTCATTTACTCATCTCATCTAGATGATTTTTGTTCCAGTTCCAGTGTCTCCAGTGCTGCTCAATCCTACCAGTGTGATTAAATAGCAGGAGGTCCAGATAGTTTTCATAGAATCAAAGATCATAGAATCCTTACAGTGTGGAAACAGGCCATTCGGCCCAACAGGTCCACACCGATCCTCCGAAGAGCATCCCACCCAGACCCATTCCCATAACTCTGCATTTCCCGTGTCTAACACACCTAACCTAAACATCCCTGGGCACTATGGGCAATTTAGCATGGCCAATCCAACTAGCCTGCACATCTTTGGACTGTGGGAGGAAACCGGGGCACGCGAAGGAAACCCATGCAGACACGGGGGGAACGTGCAAACTCCACACAGACAGTCGCCCGAGGATGGAATCAAACCTGGGTCCCTGGCGCTGTGAGGCAGCAGTGCTAACCACTGAGCCACTGTGCCGCCCATAACAGAACATGTTGCAGAACATATGATACAAGCAGCCTGCCCTTTCCTAATGGCTGACTGTGTATCAAAGGAAAGCTGCAAAAATAAAAATTGCTGCAATGGCAATTCTTGTAAACACCAGGGCAAACGGAGGAAGTCAGATGGACTTGTGCCCAGTTGCAGGCAAAGGGTGAAGGAGTGACACTGTCTGAATTGCTTTTGTAGAGACATAGTATGGTCACAACCGAGTGAAGGGCCTTTTCTATGCTGTAACCAATCTTGGTGGGCAAAAGGAGCAATGCTATGGTTGCACAAGACAGCCAGGAACCACTCATAGAAGTGAAGGGGAACAGTTGGCCAGCAAGATCAGTTTCAGGACTTGGCACTCTCAAACAGCATTGCCAGAAGCGATCTAATGATTTCATGTCAGCGAATGTATCTTTTTCCTTCCCCACCATCTTCTTACATTGCTCAATCCACACACCCCTGTCTCTTAACCAGCAAGACCCCCTGACATTCAGAATTCAAGGCTAACATCTAAATATTCTGTCTCACCTGTACATATTTACCACACACATACTCACTCCTCAATATTTTAATATACTTTCTGTGATTCAATTATGGCTAACATCACAAAATACAGTCCTAGACAACCAATGACATTATATCCTCTCCCGTGCAGGACAAGGTGTTACACTATAGAAGGGTGGAGAACCGAATCTGTGAGGGACAATATCACTTGCATTTCCTAGTCTCTAGGGATACCTTCAGCATTGTGACACTAGTTGAAAAGGAACCTACAGCGTCCAAGCTTACAGAGAACATTGCCTTACTCATATTCTAATTCCCAGAATATTCCCATCCGGTTACCTGGCATGATAAGCAAACTAATGATATTGTAACCATTAACCTCTAGCTTCCCACCCACTCCCTTTTGTCACATCTCCCTCTCAGTTCCTGTTTTCAAACAACCAATGACTGCCTTATAAACTCCAGGAGAGAAAAGCAAAGCAACGACACAGCAGTGATAGATAAAAGATAATGTTCATTGCCTGTAGCTCAATAACAGTGTCGGGCAGACCCTTTAAAGTTTCAATACCTGGAACTGCAGGGCACTTGAAATCACTTTAGTCTCTGTAAATGAATATTGCAAAACTAGTAGAAATGAAACAACCAGAGCTGTCAATCAAGCTGGGACGCTGATTCATGGTTCTCTAGACTATCAGTCAAGATTATAGAATAAAATGAGTTATTTGCACTTCTATTGCCAAAAACACTCCCTGTTACTTTCTAACACTTTACAAGAGAAAAAGGTTCAAATATTTAATTTACCTACAGTCAGGTGCCTGGCCCTTGAAATATCATTACTTTGGGTCTCATCTTGCTGTTTCACACATCATTTCTCAAGAACATAGAACACAGAGGTTGTCAAGACCTGAATGTTCCAAATTTGGGATTCAGGAGAGAAATCCTCTGCTGCTCCTGAGACTGGGGAGCAAGATAGGCAAGAGAAGGGAAGTTAACTGAGTCGGAGGCAGAAAAACCAGCTTGTAAATGGAGGCAGGTAGTCCTAAAAGGTGGTATCAGTCTACCTATGATGGGTCCTGGAGTGGGTTAACTGAGGACCCTTGGCAAAGGTGGTAACAGAGGCAGAAAGAAGGGGGAGTGGAATCCAATATGTTGACAAGTCCATGGTAATGTTTGGGTACCAGATGATTTCTTGAGAATGTCACATAAATGGAGAAAGCAGGTGGAGTGGAGAGATCAGGGCAAGAGCAGGTGTGTGCACAATAATGGCTGTAGGGATAAAGAGGAAAGAAGGCACATGGAGGATGATGTTATAGGGTCAAAAATAAAAGGGAAAGGCTTTAGAGTGATGGAGGGGAGAGGGATGCTCTTTGGTCAGCTCTAGAGTGAGAAAGGAAGTTGATGGAAGACAAAGAGAGGCTAGAAGTGATGGAGCATGTTTGATAGATGACACACACCAGTTTTCACTATTATTCAAGAGGGATTTGGATGATTATCTATATACAAAATTACGTGCAATTGTATGGGAAAAAGCAGGAGATTGGCCCAAGCTAACGATGCTCATTAAGAAGCTCATTAAGGCATGATGGGTCAAATGGCCTCATAATAACTCATGAAGCCTGACTGGAAAGAAACATTATTATTTGTTGAACGCCAAAAGAGATCCACCAGATGTGGCGTACATAGGCTAGTCTGAGTCCTGCACAAACAGTTCTGTGGGCCCCCTCTTGGTTCTGCATTCTTTTTTAAAGTAACCCTTTCAGTTACGACACACTTCTGGATTGGTGGTACTTGAATCTGGGCCACCTGGCTGAGAGGCAGGGACACTACCACTGTACTAAAAGAGCCCTCTGGGTCTGCCTCCCCCCACCTCCACTTTTTCTTACCGAATCGCTTTATAGATATTTCCCAAATCAACCTGATCAGAGGTGAAGCAGGTGAGACTTAATCCTAATCCTCCTGGCCCGGACTTAGGAACACTATCACTGCACCACAAGAGCCCTTCTGAGTCTGCTTTATCTGTCATAGTAGAAATGTTATCACACATGACCAAATGACTTTCCCACAACCAAATCACCATAACTTTTTTTAAAAACTATTAACCAATAATGGTAATCACCGTGCAGCCAATTAGAAGTTTACCTGCAAAGCCCATTATGTCCCCTGGGTCTGCTGTTTTTCTTTTTTAATCCATCTGTTCAGGGATGTTCTAACACACCTTTGGAAGGGGTGGGATTTGAAAACAGGCTTCTTGGACCGGCTTGGGGAGACAACCACTGTACCACAAAAGTGCCCTCTGGGACTATTTTATAAAGAACTCAGGTGATGAGTTCCAGCTGGGGAGGCCATTGCCTTTTATCGAGGGAATCCATGCTCAATGAGCTCCACAGGGAGATTAATTAGTGATTCACCATGAACCTTGGAAGGGTCATCACATCTGTACCCCGAAAGTCAAGGGTTCTCCCTCACTCCTATGATAATGGGGCTTTGTGCTTCGTTTTGCCCACGATCACATTTCTGTTGTTTTCCAGGTTTTGTCAAGGGACAAACATCTCCTTAGTTTGGACCATGTATGATACTATTCCATTTTTTTAAGGATAACTTCTGGGATCCCTCGAGATTTTGTCACCATAGTTCCTTATGTGGACCATATCTCTGCCTAGTAATTTTTGAGTCCTAAGAGAAACTTTGACTCCATTGCGTTCCTTGGATCGCAGATCCTGTATATGTCTTTCACCTTCTCTTCAATAGGGTATAATCTATTGTTGTTGATTCTGTACTTGAGGTACATTACCTCATTTACGCGGAACACGGTTTTCCCTTTTTAGCTGGATGCCAGCCTCAGAAAAATGCTGGAAGTTCTCCTCCAATATATCCACATGTTCCTTTACAGCAGTTCCTGAGATTAAACAGTCATCCAGATATACAGCACTCTAGGTGCCCCTTGGAGGATATTCTCCATTACCCTTTGAAAGAAAGTGCAAACTGAAGAGACCCCAAAGTGCAAGCAAGTGTTCTCATACTGTCCTTTGTGAGTACTTAGGGCATAGAGGGCCAATGGTGCCTTGAAGTATTTAGAGTTGAGCCTCTGAGTCTACATAGATCTTGACCCTGGCATCTTTTATCTTCCCGAGGCCCTCTTGAAACATTCGGAATACTTCCCAATGACTTCATATAGATTGCCAGTATCCATTTTAAAATCCTGTTGCCAATCCAGGCAGATTTCCTGTAGCCAGTGTCATCCCAAGGGACCTGGCCCTTGCACTACCATTTGACCCAGTATGACCTTGACAGCTATTGTCTGATAGTCATAGCCAAGAGGGCTCAGACAGCGGAGGTTCTTCTGCATGGGTGAAGGTACACTCTCCTTAGCCTAAACTTCTGGAAAGACAAGAGGATCATTGGTGGATGGGAGATGGAAAAGCAGTGCACCCTTGGAGTGAGCTGAGATTAAGCCCATAAAAGGTGATTTGCTGGCACTCTTCTTCTCTGTTTGTGGGCAATAGTACCTCCCTCACTCCTTGAAAAGAAGGGCATTCAGAGGGAGCTTGAGGTCCCCCAACTCACTCTCACCTACATCTAGCGAGATAGAGTGTAGATCGAAACACATATCCAACAGAAACAGAATACCCTGCCTCAACCAGGCCCTCCTTGGCAGATGCCACCCTCTCAACCGAGGAAGCCAAATGCTCAATTGCTGGAACCAGTACTTATAATGTAGACAGACTCCTGCAGCCTTGGCTTGAGTCAGCACTTGGCTTCTGGCATCTTCGACTGATGTTCCCTTTCCTGTTCCTGCATCTCCATCAGGTTTCCTATGGCTAAATCCACATGCTTGGTGACTGGACAGGGCTTAGCAGGGCCTTGATCTCCAGTAGTTGTCCAATGTCAGAGACTTCAGCTCTACTATCGTCTATCAGTTGCAGTCACATGCCTGTGATGTATTTACCAAAGTGTGACCCCAAGCCTAACACAGAATGTGAATGGACTGGTGAATGGATGTGTTGGGAAAGGGTGTAGGTGAATGATGATTCCTGTAACCTTCTCTGAGAGGGGGAGGGATGGGACAGAGGTGAAAGTTATGTCATGGACACCTTCCACTGTGGTTTTCTGTTCCCTTCGATTGTCAGCGTTCTTCTACTACAGATAGACAAACAGAATGATTGAGTATCATCATAATTGCTATAACCAATTTATAAGCACATATGCCAATGACGGCTCCTCCCAATAAGTGTCTGATTTCAACTCTGTCCATCAACTAGTATAGCTTTCAGATAATAAGGCGGTTTCCACACTTTCAATACATGTTTCATCTGAGAATTCTGTCTGACAGCCATCTACACTTATACATTCATAATGTTTGATGCAATTATCAGTGTCATTTTGCAGCCACTTACTCTTGTGAAGCACAGCAACATGTTCTCACCCTCCTGCACTGCACCCAAATTCTGAAAGATGCCAAATTGGCTCTGTATTTCAAAATTTGAATAATGCGTGGCTTAGCAAGAAAATGGCAGTTATCTGCAGCCCTCGTCTGTCTAGGTGCTACAGGCCATGATTTTGAAGGTTATTGTTGAAGGAAGCTTGAGAGTTGCTAAAATGCATCTGTAACAGGTACAGATTGCCAACTGTATCAGTGCAGAGAGAGTGAATGTTTAAGTTGGTGGTTGAATGATGTGGGGCCCTTTGATTTGGATATGTTTAGTTCCTTGAGTGTTGTTAGTGCTGCGCCCATCAAGGCAAGTGATAAGTTTTTAGAGTAGATTTGTAGCTTGGGTTGCGGATGTTGTGGTTGGTTGGCTCGGCGAGCTGCTTCGTTGTTCTGCAGATGTTTCATTACCCTGCTGAGTAACATCATTAGTGCAGTCTCCCATGAAGCGCCGTTGTGTTTTCCCGCCTGATATTTAAACTCTGGAGTCTGTTGAGCTGGTTTACCTCACTTCCAGTTTTCCTTCACAATAGAGTCTATATGGGGTCGAGTTCTGTGTTTGTTGATGGCTTTCTTCGTGGAGTACCAGGCTTCTAGGAATTCCCGTGCTTGTCTCTGCTTTGCTTGTCCCAAGATCTTGGTGTTGTCCCAATTGAACTGGTGTTTCTCCTTATCCATGTGGATAGAGCTAAGTGAGGATTGGTTGTGTCTTTTTGTACGCAATTGATGTTTGTGTACCCTTGTTGTTAATTTCCTTCCTGTTTGTCCGATGTAGTGTTCGTCACAGTCTCTGCAGGGAATCTTGTATATGACATTGGTCCTGTCCATAGAGGGTAGTGGGTCTTGGTTCGGGTGAGCAGTTGTCATAGGATTAAGTCTTCCATCATGCTCCCAGCTTGTGCCTTCTAAAGGCTTTGTGGATTCAGGAGGCGAGTCACTTGCCATGGAATTTCCAGACTCTGATCTGGTCTTATAACCATGATATTGATATTGCTGTTAAATTTCTGGTCAATGCTAATCCTCACAATGTTCATGATGGTTGGGGAGCTTAGCAAAGAAAATGTTATTGGATGTGAGGAGAAAATGGTTAGATTCTATCTTGCTGGACATAGTCATTGCTTGGCACTGGTGTAACGTGAACATTACTTTTCATCTATCAGTCCAAGGATGGATGTTGCCCAGGTCTTGCTGCATATGGACACACAGACTGCTTCAATATCTGCAGAATAATGAATGGTATTTAAGACTGTGCAATCATCTGCAAATAACCCCACCTTACGATGGAGGGAAGATCATTGATAAAGCAGTTGAAGACATTTGGGCATAGGATGCTGCCTTGAGGAACTCCTGCTGCAAGGTCCTGGGGTTGAAATGATTGTTCTCCAATAACAACAGCCATTGTCCTTTGGCTCTTGGTATCACAGAATTGTAACAGTACATAAGGTGGCTTTTCAGCCCATCATATCTGCACTGGTTCTCCAAATGAGCATCTCATTTACTGCCATTCTCCTGTCATTTCTCTGTGATCCTGGACATGGTTCCTTTTGAAATACTATCTAATTTCTATTTGAATACCTCGAAAGAACGTGCCTCCACCACACTCCAGACCTTATCTATTCATTCTGTGAAAAAGATTTTCCTCTTATCATTTTTACTTCTTGTAATGCTTACTATAAATTCTGTGCCCTCTCATTCTCAATAATTTCATAGGTGGGAACATTGTTTTTCTGCATATTCTTTTTCAAATTTTTCATGATTTTTGAATACTTCTGTCAGATTTCTTCTCAGTCTTTTCTTCTCCAAGAAACACAGAACAACTTCTCCAACCTCAGTAACTGAAATTCTTCAGCCCTGGAATGATTCTTGCAAAACTCTTTAACTCACTAATGCCTTCATGTCCTTCCTAAAGTACATTGCCTAGAAATGAATGCAATACTCTAGCTGAGGATGAAATAGTGTCTTATAATTCCAAATGTTTTCCTACAGACTGATAGCAGGATTATTGTCAATCCAGCACATACAGATGAATTTCTGGCAGCACTTGAATATACCCAGAGCCTTGAAGAATGCAACATGAATCTCACAGATGGCAGATGTGATGTAGACTGCCACTGGGGTAGACAACTACTGCTGCTAGAAGCAACATTATCAGTACATTCATACCGACTAATTCAAAGAGTGTGGATGAATTTTGTAACAGACACGAGGAAGAGATAGAAGCTTACTGGCAAATCTGAAGAATAAAACAAAGTACTGAATGTTATTCAGACAAGGATGAACTGAATTGTTGCTTTTAAAATGTTAAGTAGGGAGGGATGGGGAAGATGTTACAGTTAAGATTAGTTGTTGGATAACAGTTTTTAATGAAAAGATTCGTCATGTCTTTATGTTTGGAGCTGCAATAAATTGTGGGTAAGCTTGAATACATTACCTTTTGGTCAGTCACCTTGAGGTTTTCCACAAGCATTTACTCACAATTTGAAACAGGCTGGAGTTACCCTTGAAAAATTGTCCATAATCTTTCATTGACAAGGAATTTTTCATCTAAAGAGACATCCATATAATACTCAAGGATGCACCATTACCTGAAAACATTTATAGTTTTTGCAGATGAAGGTTCGATAAATCTTTCAACAGATTCCTCTTCATCATCAAAGTATTCCTCATAAATATTAATTGCGTTGTTCTGTTTGATGCAGTGCTCCATTAACTGCAAAATCAGGAAAGAATATTCAGTCAATATGCAAGTTTCATTCAGTAAGGAGATGCACGTTGCTTATTTTGTTGTTCATCACCTACATATGCAGGAACATGTCTAAAAGAGCACAACAGGAGCCACTCTACTCTTGAAAAATCATGCTCATTAATACAAAAATTTAAAGGCAAGCCCTATTAGTCTGTGTTGATGCTATTCTATTACTCTTGGATGTTGGAAGATTTATGATTTCAGCTGAGATCAACAATGCTATTATGTTTGAAATCAAAAAATACAAGTATTAACTAAAAGAATGAAGTTACAAGGTTCCCTGTTAAAACCAAAACATTGTACAACACAAATATCAAACATCATGAAAGCCAATAGCTACATTCTATCTTAAATAGTCAGTCTGTCAAAGACTTTGAAAATACAAGGAAATGCTACTTATCTTCTAAGCCAAATCTCTTAACCTAAATTTCCTTCCATATCCACTTGAGTTGCATCCCCAAAAAAAAAAATCAGTCAGATAACTTATTAGAAATTGTAAGATTAATGACTTCATCTGAGTACCGTTTGAAAGATTCATATATAGGTTGACATTTCCTGGTTCTTCCACTTACTTCTGACAAGGTGTTTCCTTCAAATCTCCTCCTTCTGGGTGTAAGCTCTCTGTTCAATGCAGTTATCACTAATACCTTAGTGATAGTCACCTTGAGTCAGAACTCTCCTTGTTTGAATGTTCTTTAACTCTAGAGTCTTGCCTCTAAGAACTCTCTTTCTTCTCAGTTTGGCTATCCCAGAAATCCAACTCAGTATTAACTGAGGCCTTCTATTTTTTTAAGGGTTTTGCTCTTTTGATCAAGAATATTAGTTAAATTCTGCTGAAAAAGAGTTGTTCCCTGCAGCCAGCTTCTTCTGAACTGAACGGTTTGAAAGACATGAGATAACAAGGTGCAGAGCTGGATGAACACAGCAGGCCAAGCAGCATCAGAGAAGCAGGAAGGCTGACGTTTCGGGCCTAGACCCTTCTTCAGAAATGGGGGAGGGGAAGGGGGTTCTGAAATAAATAGGGAGAGAGGGGGAGGCGGATAGAAGATGGATAGAGGAGAAGATAGGTGGAGAGGAAACAGACAGGTCAAAGAGACGGGGATCGAGCCAGTAGAGGGGAGTGTAGGTGGGGAGGTAGGGAGGGGATAGGTCAGTCCAGGGAGGACGGACAGGTCAAGGGGG
>NC_063354.1:20681243-20682266 GCF_021869965.1 Rhincodon typus | reverse complement strand
TACCAAGAGTAGAAAAAGAGTCTTGGGACATGGTGGGAGGCCCTATGTTTTTGGGGTGGAGGCAGTAAGAAGATCAAGACCCAGGGACAAATCAGTTCCAGATTCCACTGCATCCACTCTTGTTCTGCTCTTGTTGCTAGATTTGCCCCAGTATCAGGTATGATAACAATATCTTCTGCCAGGTTCAACATATACCTCTTATCCCTTTCCCTGAGTCATGGTTATAAGCTCACTTGTCCCAGGTCGGGTAAAGACCCCTCCCCTCATTCCCCAAGTTGGGCAAGTATGTCATCCTCCTCTCCTTCTCCACCCAGGTGGGTATATAACACCTCAGCAAGTATATACCCCTCCTTCCCTCCACCTGTTTGGATATATAACCCCTCTGCAGGCATATATCCCTCCTCCCCAGCCCCGATTGGATATATTTCCCCCTGTAGTTACATATCCCTCCTCTGCTGACACCCAGTTGGATGTATTTTCATTCTGCAGGTATATACCCCTCCACCCCACAGTTCTCTGGTTGGATATATACCCCTCCTCCCTTCATCCCGGTAAGACATATTTCCTCTCTGCAGGTAGATACCCTTCCTCCCCGGGTTGGATATATATCCCCTCTACAGGGATATACCCCTCCTTGCCTCACCACAGTTGGATATATATAACCCCTTTGCAGGTATATCTCTCTCCTCCCCACCCCCGATTGGATATATTTTCCCCTGCAGATATATACAGCTCCTCACCTGACCCAAATGGATATATTTCATTCTACAGGTGGATACCCCTCCGTAACCCCGCCTTTGGATACACAACCCATCTGTAGGTATATACCCCTCCTCCCTTCATCCCGGTTGGGTACATAGTCCCTCTGCAGGTAGATATCCCTCCAACCACGTTGATCAAATAACCACTCCCTAGGTATATGTCCCCTTCCCCCGGGCTGGGTGTAACAGCCTGTCCTCCCATCTCCAGCTCGGTCCCGGTACCTGCGGCCGGTTTGTAGTCTCTCTGCCTGTCTCTGGCTCG
>NC_063354.1:20613916-20681233 GCF_021869965.1 Rhincodon typus | reverse complement strand
GGTACCTGCGGCCAGTTTGTAGTCTCTCTCTGCCTGTCTCTGGCTCGGTCCCGGTCCCGGTACCTGCGGCCGGTTTGTAGTCTCTCTCTGCCTGTCTCTGGCTCGGTCCCGGTACCTGCGGCCGGTTTATGGTCTCTCTGCCTGTCTCTGGCTCCAGACAGTTTGACTGTTTCCTAGCAACAAGCTGGGCGCGCAGCTGCAGTGAGGAGGCGCGTGGCGCGCGCGCGCACTGAGAAGCGGACCTACCTGTCGTGGCTGATACAACCTGGGCTGCAGCAGAGGAGCTAAAGGTAGCAAAGGCCCTCACTGACCCCAGCTTCACTCCTCACTCACCTCTCCCGGAGATGTCGGATCCATTGCAGCCTGATAACTGCTAAACGTCCGGCACTGGCTTGGATTTGCTGCCACCAGCAGTAAAATCAGACGCATTTAATGAAATTATGCATTTCCTTTACTTTGTGTACCTTCCTTAAGTTATACAAACAATGAAAAAAGGTTGTTTAGAATCAGACATATTACCGTGCAGGAGGGGGCCATTCTGCCCTTAATTGAGCATCATGACTTTATGCCATTCTCCTGCCTTTTCTCCATATCCTTGCTCACCATTACTATTTAAATAATCAACCAATGCCCTCTTGATTACCTCATTAGAACCTGCCTCCACCATGCTTCCAGGAAGCAGCTGTCAGACCTGAAATAGATTGTGTAAAGAAGCTTCTTTACACAATCACATTTGTTTCTTTTGCAAATCAATAGATCAGTGTGCTCTTGTTCTTGATCCTTTTATGAATGGAAACAATCTTCCCATCTGCTCTATCCAGCCCCTTCATGATTTTGATGACTTAATTCAGCTCTCTTCTTAGCCTTCTTCTCTCCAAGAAGAATTGTTCCAACCTCTCCAATGTAATTTCTCATCCCTAGAACCATTCTTGTAAATTTCTTCCGCACTGTCTCCAAGGCATTCACATCCTTCCTATTGTGTAGCATTTAGAACTGTACACAATAATCCAGTTTAGGTCTAACAAATGTGTTATAGAACTTCAGCATCATGTCCTTGCTTTTGTACTCTGTGCTCCTATTAAAGCACAGGATACTTCATTATGCTTGATTTATTGCTGTCCACCTATCCTGCCACCTTCAATGATCTGTGCACATCTACATGCTGATCCTTCTGCTCCTGCAGCCCCTTTGGAATTGTATCCTTTATTTTATATTATCAAACAATGTTTTTCCTATCAAAATCTTCACTCTTCTTTGCATTGAACTGCATCTGCTACCTGCTCCACCAACTTGTTTCTGTCCTCTTCACAGTTTATGATGCTTCCAAGTTTTGTATCATCTACAAACTTTGAAACTGTCACCTGTGCACAAAGATCTGGGGATCTCCAACAAACTTTCCTCCAGCCCGAAATATATTTATTGACCATCACTCTGTTTTCTATCACTCAGCCAATTTCGCATCCACTTTGATACTGGCTCTTTTATTCCATGAGTAATAACTTTTCTTATAGGTCTGTTGCAGTTCAAGCCTAAGTAACTGTTATGAAGTCAAACCAACTCATCTGTAATTGCTGGGTTTATCCTTACAACTTTTTTGAACTAGGCCGTGATTTTTCTAATTATTTTATCTACTAGCAACTCCTCTGAGACTAGGGAAGACAAAGGTTGTGGCTAGCGCCCCTGCAATTTCCACACTCATTTCCTATAATACCCTTGACTGCATCTCATCCAGTCCCAGTGCCTTGTCAAATTTAAGGAACAATAGGTAATCCAACACTTCTTCCTTATCAATTTTTAACTCTTCTAGCAATAGAGCTTCCTCATCTGTCACAATAGCCTGGATAGTTATCTATTTCCTTGGTAAAGACAGGTACAATGTATTTATTATTATCTCAGCCACGCTGCATGCCTCCATGTGTAAATCTACTATTTAGTCTGGCCTTACTCCTCCTATTTCCACTCTTTTCCTATTTAGAGTAAATAGAGCCTACAAAACATTTTAGGATTCCCCTTTATCAGACAACACAAAGGTGGGTGGGGAGGGTAAACTGTGAGGAATTTGCAGAGATGCTTTGGTGTGATTTGGACAAATTAATTGTGTGGGCAAATGCATGACAGATGAAGTATGTGAATAAATGTGAGTTTATCCATTTTGGAAGCAAAAACAGGAAAGCACTTTATCTGAATGGCGATAGTTTGGGAAAGGGGGAGTTGCAGTGAGACCTGGGTGTCCTTGTACACCAGCCATTGAAAATAAGAATGCAGGTGCACCAGGCTGTAAGAAGGCACATTTTGTGTTGGCCTTCATAGCAAAAGAAGTACAGGAGCCGTGATATGTTGCTGCAATTGTACAGGGCCTTGGTGAGACCACACCTGAAGCATTGTGTGCAGTTTTGGGACTCCTTCCTAATGAAGGATATCCTGGCTATGGAGGGAATGCAATAAAAATTTATTGGACTGTTTCCTAGGATGGTAGGACTGACATGAAGAGAGACTAGGTTGGTTAGTACTATATTCACTGGAGTTTAGAAAAATGGAGGTGGAGAGGGCAGTGTGGGTGGAATCTCATATAAACCTATAAAATTCTAATCGACTACACAGGGTAAAGACAGAAAGGATTTTCCTGGTGACGAGGGATTCCAGAACGGGGTTGGGGGTCCCGTCAAAATCTAAGGATAGACTAATTAGGACTGAGGAGAAATTTCTTCACCCAGAGAGTGGTGAGCCTTTGGAATTCACTGCCACAGAAAGTGGTTGAGGCCAAAACATGGAATGTTTTCAAGCAGTTAAGTATAGTTCTTAAGGATAAACGATTCAAAGGGTATGGAGAGAAAGCAGAAATAGGGTAGAGTACAATGACTGGCCATAACCGTACTGAATGGTGGAACAAGCTCAAAGACCTGCTCCTGTTTACTATTTCCATATTTGTTTGCACTCAAAAAGAAAGACAGAGCATTGGTTCAACAAAGGTCTCAACTGAAAGATGGCAGTACTGGCCAGTGCAGCAGTCCCTCAGCAAAGCTTGGGTATTGTACTCAAAACTCTGGAATGGGACTGGAGCCTACAATCTTCTTACTAAAAGTTGAGAGAATGCTACCATTAAATGAAGACTGAGACATATAATACTCAATTATATTTCGGAAATAATTTTTAAAGTTTGGAGCATCCAAACAAATGTTCATGGCAATTCCAGGTTGGTTTCAGAGTCAGGTTTGGTGAAAGTAAGTAGGAAGAAATAATGCACCATGAAATTATCTTCGTCATCTCTATTAAAAATCTCACAAGTAGCACACTTCATGTACTACAATTTTACATCCATATGCTACATTAGCCAACTGAAAGACTTGAGATATCTTTTGAAAAGTCACTAACAAATTTCTCATTCAGTAACCAAATGTTCAAATACGCTGAGTAAAGATTTTACACAAAATTAAAAAAGATTGTTATTGTAACACAGGAAATTCATCCATTAGATTGCCCACTTATTTTCTTCAAGCCCTCAAACAATGTCATAAATCCCAGTGCTTATATTAAAACTTTTACCTCATCAATGAGCCACAGTGTGCTTTCAGTGATGAGCAATTCACAGAATTTTGTAGTGAACATTTGCAATTTGTAAAATTTCTCAACAAGTAAACTATTCAACACGAGTTCAGGGACAGGGCATATGTACCTCCACCTGTGAGATTTCAAATGTTTTCCAAAAGAAACAAGTCAGTGAATTCTGTAAACTTTATTTCAAGGAAGCACTGACCTCGGATTAACAAGTGCCTCATGTTACGATGAAATGTTTAGGCAAAGTAGTTGATTTTCTCTGTTTGTAACTCACGCACTCTCTTAATTGTTTTGTTAAAAAATCTAAACAATTTGAGGTATTGTGTTTGCTTTAATAAATCTAAAGCAAGGAAATTATTTTCCTTATCATTGTTATTTATCCAGCACCAGGAACACAAACATAATATTTCACTTCAATGCTTAGGAACTTAAAAATGTACAATAGGGAGGGGCAGGGGACAGTGGCGGTTAACCTCATCACAGAAAGAGCCATGAAATGATTGTGGGATGAGTTGGACAGGCAGGAACATAGTGGGGCGCAATTGTACCTAATGAAATAAAGGAACAACAGGAAGTTTGAATCTTGTTCTGGAGCTCCCTCCACCAAGGGTACTAGAACATGCATACAAGGCTTCAAGGCTGCCTGTTCGAACGTCACAGCCCTTCCATTTTAATGTGAATGCCAGTTATGGGAAAAAGACAATGAGAAAAATAATTCATTTATTTTTAATTAATTTTTTTTATTCGTTCAGAGGATATGGGCTTCACCGGCTAGGCCAGCATTTATTGCCCATTTCTAATTGCCCTTGAGGAGATGGCTGGTGACTTGACTTTTTGAAAAAAAACTGCAGTCCATGTGAAGTAGGTAGGTGGACCCACAGTGTTGTTAAAAAACAACGTTCCAGAATCTTGACCCACTGAGCCTGAAGGAACAATATTATTTTTCCAAGTCAGTATGGTATGTGGCTAATACAGGAACTTGCAAGTGACAGTGTTCCCAAGTATCTGTTGCCTTCTTCTTCCAAATAGTAGCGGTCCCAAGTTTGGAAGGTGCTGTTAAGGAGTGAAAATCAGCACTGTGTTTTCTAGATAGTACACACGGCTGCTACTGTGCTTCAGTGGTGAAGTGAATGTCTGTTGATATGGTGCTAGTCAAATGGACTGTTTTGTCCTGGATGGTGTGAGTGTTGTTGGTATTGTGTTCATCCGGGTAAGTGGGAAATATTGCATCACACTCCTGATTATGTCTTGTACCTGGTGGACAGGGGCTTTGAGTAAGCAGGACATGAGCTACTCACTGCAGGATTCTAGTTTTCCTTAGTAGTTGTCCATGTTCCATATGAGCATCCTCCCAAGTCTTTCCTCTAACCTCATCATGGTGACTGTCATGTAGCATAAAGGAGAATTTGTCTGCCAAAGGCTCCGTTCATTTGGGTCAAATAATCAACAAGTGCCAAACTTTTTGAAGATTTATTATTATTAATGAAACTTTTCAATAATTCTCTGCATTAACGTTTCATTAATTTACACTCTGAACCTTGGAACATAATGAAGATAAACTGTTTATTGAAAATCAATAATTTATTCTGTATAGTTACATATTTCATTGCAAGACGGTTACTTCTCTGCACAGAAGAATAAAAAAATTCCTAATTCAATACCTTGAGAACTGTGTTGACGTAATTCAACACATTTACAAAAATCGTGTTATTAAAAAACCTGAACTGAAATTAACTGCATGGTATAAAATGAGAATATCTTATTAGAGATAAATGTATCTCAGCAATTCCAATGGTCTAAGAACTTTTGCATTCCAACACTGACTTTGTTCTAGCCAGTCAGTACTGAATAGACTGGATGCCAAACACTTCAATTGCTGTATAATTCTTAATAGCTCATGATAAGCAAAGTTCATTGCTCATCCCTGAGGTGGATCTAGCCAAAAATATAAAGTGGTCTTGTTAATTGAATCTGAATCTAACCACTTGTGCTCTGTTTGATTTTGAGATAATTTTCCAGTGTTAAATCACAAAATAGTTATTTCATGACAGTTTTTTTGCATTGTGTTTCCTTTCTTCCCTACCAATTTCGCAGGAAAAAGAGTGCCATTCCACAAAAAAAACTTAATTTTAGTATATGTTTTCAGTCTATATAATGGAAATTAATGCCTCAAAGCGTGTTAAAGTATTAATCTGTAAGAACTTTTTTTTAATTGAAATTAATGAGTTGGTAAAACATAAATTAGCTTATCACATGGTAAGTTAACCATGCAGTCAAACATTATGAAAATCAAAATGGTTATCTTACATTTTTTGTAGGTTTCACCCAAAGCAAGTCACAGAAGATTCATTAGTGGAGAAAAATTATACAGTAGGTGAGCTTTGCATGATATTCCTATGAATCAGTGACTTTCAATAAAGGAAAAACTCTTTAATCTGTATTCTAGAAGTGCAAAATCCTTGGCAACAGCATTAGAATAGATTCCATTAATTATACGTGCTGTCTAGGTAATACAAGGTCTCATTGGATCAGAATTCTGGAGTCTAAAGACTATGCCAAAAGCAAAGATAAAATCTCGTCCCCTTAATTTTAGAGCAGTTTAGGCCTACTATACCAGTTGAAGGGAAAATTAAGCATGTTTGAATAGTCACAAATGGGTTTTGAATTGTGCTTTACTACCTTAAATATCAAATTTTGAAGACAAAGTTAACACTTTTTTTTGGAGTGAAATAATTAACAATAAATTAAATGAAGTAATTAGTATTTTCACAACTATGTAAAGACAGGTAATGTCTATTAGTCATTTAATGTATAATGATCAATTTTAGCTATAAAGTTCTTCATTTTACCCACTTAATAATTTTTTTAGGGACTAACTTGACAAAATAATTAACCAAACAGACTTGAAGCAAGTTTTGTTTTAAACTCCCTTTGTACTGCAATAATACTATATGTTGTCATCATATAGTAACAATGATTATTGTTGACACAATAATAAGATCTTATGCATCTAAATTAACTGTTACTAACACAACATTTATATAATAAAAGCAAAACACATGACAATTAAAATGGCTTTCTATTCACATAACTGGTATTGTTGACGGGATGAGTTTGATTTGAGAGAGTTCTCTCGGGCAGTTTTAATGCATCTTTCTGACTGATCTCCCCATTACCAGTAGTATGGATAGTTCTCCCAAAAAATAGCTTGTAGCAATTTCATTAATGGAGAATGAATGATGTTAATTTAGAGAAATTTAGAATAATTGCTGGCATAACCGAGAAAGCATTAAGTGAGCAGTTACTTGAAGAATGTCAAAACAGCATCATTTCCCTCATTCTGATTAGAAGTTGGATAATAATATTCTTTTTGATTTCATCACCTTTTCCAATGATTTGGTTTAGAATCTTATTTTAAGCTGTGCTCTGTGAAATACATACATCAGGCACACAATGTATTCATTACACATCAAACACAATCTCTTAAGTAGATTAAAAATAGCTACTTTGTTCCACAGACAGAATATTAGAGGACATTAATTTTGTTAGTTCCACGCAGTATAGACAGGGCTACAATCAGATGATATAACAATTGCTCAGAAAAGTATTACTCCTCACAAGTAAATCACTGAAATATAAGTACAACTGGTGAGGAAAAGCTGGTCTCGGGACACTCCCTCAAGAACGTGAATGTGGATTCAATAAACAAGTTAAGTTTCTTAATTTCTGGAAAGCAAATTACATCCAAAACCACTTCACTGGGATACATGTAGTATTTTAAACCACAGCCTCTCCTTTAATTATACATGCGATATATAGTTTAATATTATACTTGCTCCACACAGTACAACTCAGGAGGCCACTTTTAGTTTGCTGAGTTTAAGATAATATGCAGGAAGCACCTGCAGTTCCATTAGGGAGATAACAGACCTGGAAGAAAGAAGCTATAAATGGTGTTCATACCATAATGATGGTATCAGACAATTCAAGTCAGTAAAATATTGTCAAGTTATTTCATAGAAGGTAACTAACAGAACGTATTTGAATTTGACAATTTAAATCTGGCACTTCATATATCTGACAATGAATTTGGCCATCGTATTGGAAAAATGCTATTCCAGTGTTGTGTAAGCAAACTGAAATATTCTGTTGCCAATTGTAAACTGTAGGTTACATATCATGCCTTTGGTTTTCATATTTATCACAACTGACTTCCATGGGAGTTTAGATTTCATCATCTAGTAAAAAACGGGATCGAGCATTTAAATTACTCTGAACAAAATTCAGAGCAGACTGAACTTCTGAAAGAGCCATCATTTTATGAGATTTTAATTTCTTTTCGTAAAACAAATTTGTTCTAATTTTCTGCCAACCCTATCTCCAACATGGTTTTCTGTAAGAGCCAATTTTGATTGAACCCCCTGGAAAGATGGGACAATCCTGGTCTTAGATTGGTCAACAATCAGACAACCCTGCTTTGCAATTAGCCAAAATAAATCAAACCAACTGTATCATGAATTCAGCAGATTAGATTAGTTCTGCTTTTCTTGGAGATGCGGTGTTTAAATATAACTGAAGTGCACTATACAGGCTGCTCAAGAATGAAATGAACCACACCATTCCAACAGTTATATGCAGGTAATATTCAGGTAATTCACAGCCCTAGAATCAATTTCACAACTCAATTTAGAGTTAGGCACCTTGGATGTCATGTTCAAACTTATACCTATTTCATTTTAAAATCTGTCCATTTTACAAGGCACTTCGAATGTCAGATTCTAATTGCAAGTCAATTTAAATTCAACACCTTAGTACACATCAAGCCTCCAATAAGAATGATACTTAAAAACTTTATATTATTTTCAGATGTAACCTCCAGCATTAAGTTTAACTGTCAGTTGAGCACCAAAACTCAGAATCCATTAGATAGCCTAACAGCATCAATCTTCAACAATGCTATATTGCTCCCAAGTGGTAATTATCACTTCAAACTTCACAGAGTGAGAAACAGCTTTAGCCAGAACAATATATTTTAGCTGGCATTAAGGAATCTTGAATTCTGTTATGAAGGGCAGTGTAGTTGTTAAGCAGGACATATATTTCCATAAATTCGGGTAGGTTCTTCACTCACTGCAAGGTAGGTGGCTCTCATGCTGGGAGAGTACTAGAAAAGAGAAAAGAAAAACACTGTAAGAAAACTCTTCATTTCAATATTTTCAGTAACAAATTCAAACTCAGAAAGGCACATGAAGAAATAGCACTGGAATCTCAAATAACATATCTTTGATAGAAGTCTACAGAGGAACAGGATATAAGCAACATAATATGATTTTTTTTAAAGCACAATTTTGAATTCAGGGATCACAGAATGAAGTCACAAAGAAGTTGGTTTATAAAACATTCTGAGTTGGTGGATGGAACATTCACAACAGGAAAGTATTTCATCATGGAGTGTCAAAGGAAAATGCACCAAAAGAACCATCCTCTTCACATCCTAATTGCTACTATTGATTAGCTGTTCACAGAATCTGCATGAGAGTTGGAAGTGGAGACATGATGAAAAATGGAATAGGCCAGGATAAATATAAATGTCAGTGGGAACCCAGGATAGGTTCCAATGATGTGACAAATAAATTAATTGCATTCAGTATTGATCGATCATCTAATCTCATTTTACATGAGAATTGTAAGATATCTTACAGATCATTTTAAAGCAAATTGGATCTTTCAGTGAAACTATTATGGTACACAAGGATGAGTTAGCTATGAATCATCATGGAAATTAGAATCGTACAAAAATAAGATTCTTTTATTATATTGTAATTATTAGTTACGTTTATATTTATTATATGTATAATTTTATAAATTTATAAATTGTATGGATAAAGGTATTCAGATTAAATTAGGAAATTGTACATTGTCATGTCAATAATCAGCAATCGTCCTGTTGTTTACAGTGTGATTTGGGTAATCTGTAACTAGGGGTTATGGTTTAAAAAAAGGGGTCGTCACAGTTTTGGAATTTGCTTCTTTGAAAGGAATTGGATGCAGAATTTTTGAATATATTTAAGGCAGAGGAGGAGAGATTGTTGATCACCAAAGGGATGAAAGGTTTTTTGGGAATATGCAGGAATGCAGAATTGAGGTTAAAATCAGATTAGGCATTCAGCCATAAACTTACTGAATGACAGAGAAGGCTTGAAGGGCTGAGTGGCCTACTCTTGTTCCTTGTTCATTTGTTTAATTGCTTATATAAAAATCTGTCAGCAAGAGATTATTTGCTTCCCCAAATGACTGAAAGCATGAAGGTTTCAATTATGGTGGTTGATTCTGTACTCTTTTAAATTCATTCATGGGTGGTGGGCATTTATTGCCCATCCCTAGTTGCCCTTGAGAAGGTGATAGTGAGCTGCAGTGGTCCATTTCCTGTAAGTATACCCACAATGCCATTAGGGAAGCAGTTCCAGGAGTTTGACCCAGCAACACTGCAGGAACAGCGATGTATTTCCAAGTCAGGATGGTGTGCAGCTCGAAGGGGAAATTACAAGTAGTGGTGTTCCCATGAATCTGCTGCCTTTTTCCTTCTATATGGAGGTGGCCAGGGGTTTGGAAAGTGTTGTATCAGGAGTCTTGGAGAATATCTGTAGTGCATCTCATAGATGATATACACTGTTGCACTGAGCTTAAACAATGAAAGGACTGAATGTTTGTGAATGTGGTGCCAATCAAACAGGCTGCTTTTTCCTGGATGGTGTAAAGCTCGAGTGTTGGAGCTGCATTTAATAGCCAAATGGGAGTATTCCATCACACTCCTAATTTGTCTCCTGAAGGTGATGCATTGACTTTGAGGAGTTGGGAGGCGAGTTATTCTCAGCAAGATTTCTAGCCTCTGACCTGCTCTTGTAGCTACAGTACTTATGTGGCTAGTCCAGTTCAGTTTCTGGTCAATGGTAAGCCCCAAGATGTTGATAATGGGGGTTTCAGTGATGGTCATGCCATTGAATGTCAAGGGATGTTGATTAGATTCTGTCTTGTTCGAGATGGTCACTGTCTGGCACTTTTGTGGCATAAATGTTACTTGCCACTTGTCAGCCCAAGATCCAGTCCAGATCTTGTTGCATTTGTACATGGACTGCCTCAGTATCTGCAGAGTCACAAATGGTGCTGAACATTGTGCAATCATGATTATTAAGAAACAGTAAAAGGAGTCAGTTGAACAGTTACGTGAGTATGAAGATGGTTGAGCAGACTAATTAAGTCTTGAGATCCAGCACTTGATTATCAGTGGCACATCAGGATGATATCAAGCACCAGTTACAGCTGTGAGAATATTTTCATACAACATAAAAATGGAAGTTTTTGCCCAAAGATCTACAAGAAACAAACATATTATAACAAAAGTGATAATTTTAGAATGGTGGCTAAAGGAAAATAAGTGGATTAAAAATTGATTTTCTTGAGGTTTCTCATCGCCTTGTAGTCGTTTCCTATCACAAAATAACTAGGTTTGAAGAACAGATCACTGTATCGCTACTTTCATACAGGTGGCAGGTTACATAATACAATAAAGCAAATGCCCAGCTGTTACTTCTGACACCTCATCTACACAATAGTCTACATTCCAACTGAAACAACCCAAGGCAATCAAGTTTGAGACAAGATCTTACAATCTTTGGAAGAATGCAAAATTCTTAATAGTGACATCAGTGGCTGTTATTCCATACTCTAAACAGCCAATGGTGTATAAAAGTGAATGTTTTCAATGGGGAGACATTAAAATGGACAAAATGTTTGTTCTAAAAAGGGACATAAATAAGTATGGAAACATATTTTATATATTTATATATATAAAACACGTAAATATAAATATATAATATATACACACACATACACAAAGAGAAGTAAACTGTTCCAATTGGCATGCAATTATGTTTAGGTACTTTTTCAATCGCATTTTTTCCAAAACCTTTTAAAATCTTTTTTCTTCCTTACATTGCATGGATTATTTAAAATGAGGAAAAATGGACATGATTGAGGCAATTTCCACTTACATTAACGGGTAGTCACTAAATTCTTTTTCGTCAGCATTTCTGGAAACTTGCCCTTACTATCTTGAAAGGATGGGCAAGTTGTTCTTCCCTAATACTTTCTATAAAATTTTCAATCAAATCAAAAAAACTACTTGCAGAATTGCATGTCTAATCAAAGTTTCTGCTGAAAAGGTATTTGAGTAATTATTAGTTGAAGAAATTCTTGAGTTGAATATTAATAGAATTATACAGCACAGAAACAGACCCTTCAGTCCAATTTATCCACACCAACCAGATATCCTAATCCGATCTAGTCCCATTTACTAGCATTTGGCCTATGTCTCTCTAAGCACTTCCTATTCATGTACCCACAAAGATGCTTTTTAAATGTAACTGTACCCAGCTCAATTACCTCCTCTGGCAGCTTGTTTCATACATGTACCATCCTCTGCATGAAAATATTACCCTTCAGGTCTTTTTTAAATCTTTCCCCTCTCACCTTAAACCTATACCTTCTAATTTTGAGTTTCCCCCATCCTAGGAAAAAGACCTTGGCTATTCACCCTAATCCTGCTCCTCATGATTTTATAAACCCCTATAAGGTCACCCCTCCAGGGACCAAACCCCAGCCTATTCAACCTCTCCCTATAACTCAAACCATCCAATCCCACCAACATCCTTGTAATTCTTTTCTGCACCCTCTCAAGTTTAACAGCATCCTTCCTACAGAACGGAAACCAGAATTGTACGCAGTATTCTAAAAGTTAGCCTCATCGTTATCCAGTACAGCCACAACATGACGTTCCAAATCCTATACTCAATGTTCTGACCAATGAAGACAAGCGTACCAAATGCCTCCTTCACCGCCCTGTCCACCTGTGACACCACTTTCAAGGACTTACACACCTGCACCCCTAGTTCTCTGTGTTCGGCAACACTCCCCTGGGCGCAATCATTAACTGTATAGGTCCTGCCCTGGTTTGCCTTTCCAAAATGCAACACCTCACATTTATCTAAATTAAACTCCATCTGCCATTCCTCAGCCCTTTGGCCAATCTGATCAAGGTCCCATAGTACTCTGAGGTAACCTTCTTCGCTGTCCACTACATGACCTATTTTAGTGTCATCTGCAAACTTACTAAACCATGCCTCCCACATTCACATCCAAATCATTTATATAAATGACGAAAAGCAGTGGACCTAGCACCAGTCCTTCTGGCACACCGCTGGTCACAGGCCTCCAATCTCAAAAGCAACCTTCTGCCACCATCCTCTGTCTCCTACCTTTAAACTAATTTTGTATGCAATTAGCTAGCTTCCCCTGGATCCCATGTGATCTAACGTGGCTAACCAGTCTACCATGCGGAACTCTGTCGAATGTTTTGCTGAAGTCCATATAGACAATGTCTACAACTCTGCCTTCATCAATTTTCTTTGTCACCTCTTCAAAAACCTCAATCAAGTTAGTGAGACACAATTTACCACACAAAGCCATGCTGATTATCCCTACATGGAAATCCTGTCTCTCACAATCCTCTCCAACAAGTTACCCACCAATGACATAAGGCTCACCGGTCTTCAATTCTGTTGATAATTGACTGACTGTCAATATTGTACTTAAATAAATATCTGAGGTAGTTGTAAAACAAGTTAAAGATTTGTCAAATAATTTGAAAATGAATATAGGTCTCCTTTAATTTTGTCTAAAGACAATTCAAGTTACAGGATGTGAGAAGGCCAATGAGTAGAGCAGTGTGGTAGTGCTAGAACAATGGACAAACATGCCAGTGCAGTAATTCAAGGGGGCTAAATTAAAACAGTGATGAAGCAGCGTGATATCCTTTTACCTAGTAAAGAAGAACTTGAAGCAGAACATTCCAGGGCTGAGTCAGATATAATGTTGCCAAAACAAAGATCAGATTGTGGGTTGAGTGCAACAGGATAATTTCTCCTGACATTCAATGCATTTACACTATTACTGTTTATATGCACATACTTTCCTTCTTTTATATAATTTTTGCCCCATTATACACAGTTAGATTAGGTGTTCTGTGAACCTTACTCCAAATGGATTTCTAAAGATCATGCTTTGCTATCTTTTCTTGTTTTGATGTTTTGAATAATTCATTAGCCTTCAAACATGAACTGTAGATAATAATGACTTCCCTAGTTTTAATTCTCATCAGGCCTTTTTCATCACTAGATGATAGAACATTGTGTGGTGGGCTCAGAGTTGGTGTAAGATAGAGTATTGTTGACAGACCTTGGAATGGACAATTTTTCAATTATGAAAATCCTGTTCAAAAGCCGATCTATCAACGTTGCTGGAAAAACTCAGTAAGTCTGGCAGCATCCGTGAAGAGAAATTAGAGTCAACGTTTCAAGTCCAGTGATCCTTCCTCAAAAGGGAAGGGTCATTGGACCCAAAACGTTAACTCTGATTTCTCTTTACGGATGCTGCCAGACCTGCTGAGCCTTTCCAGCAATTTCTGTTTTTGTTCCTGATTTACAGCATCAGCAGATCTTTTGGTTTTTATAAAAATCCTGTCAATGCTGATTAGAAATATGATGATAAGCAGGGCTTAAAATGATTTCTGGGAGTCATAGACCAGTGTAAAGAAATTGCTATTTTCTGTTACAAAGTGCCTGCTACATTTTCCATTAAATTATTTATATTTTATTTTGTATTTCCTTTATTATATTATTGTGGAAGGACTTATTCTGAACTTTTTATCTCTTTATTTTCTAATTTATTACTATGAGTTTGTATTTTTTAAGGTCGATGATACTGGACTTCTTATTTCTTTGTTTTCTAATTTTTTTCCAAATAATTTGTACTCAAGAATCTGCACCTAGGTTCCTTTGTACCTAAGATGGTGCTGTAAGTGGTGACTTGTAAACTTTTCGCTGTTCTCCTGTGAATACACGTGACAATAAAGCTAATTCAATTGAACATTATTGATAATCTTCAATCAAATGATAGACTTAAAGGCTTGGAAGCATCATGAAGCCACGTTTCTTCAGAAACAAGAATGTAGGAAACCAGACATTTTGGACATCTAACATAGTTATTGGTATTGTTGAAGTGATCTGTGCTACTAGTAGAGTTTGTTGAATAAAATTCTTGGTTAAGGAATCTTAGTTGATACCAGTTGGTTCTGGAGAAGGGTCATATCAGACTCGAAACATTAAATCTGTTTCTCTCTCCACAGATGCTGAGCTTCTCCTGCTCTTTTTACTTCCTAGTTCGAACATGTGCAGTATTTTGTTTTATCATATTTAGTACTAACTCTATTAATGCAGTCTACAATTTCATGACTGTTCAATAGCAACATTCAAAATTCATCCATTGCAGTTAATATAAGACACTTTACAAGTGTCATGCGACATGAAATACCAAAATTTGTTTCAGAACCTAAAATTAAATAATATAGTCTGAAATTGTGCTTGCATAAGACTGCAGTGATTTAGAACTGTACACTTCTGGTTTTGAAAACAATTGACCTAAAAAGGTTAAGATTGTCAACATTGAAATGTGAGGCTGGTAAATTTCATAGTAATTTGACGAATCATTGTTCAGGAGAATCAGATGCTTCTTCTTTCTTAAGTAATTGGCCCATCCCCATTTGTTTCACTGATGTTGAAAGGTATATATTAACCATGGTACCAGTAGAAAACCCCTAATCTCCTTTCAATAATATCAAGATGTTTTATATCCATGAGAGGCTGTATGGAGCCTTGGCTTAAAGTTTCATCTGAACAAAGCACCTCAAAACCACGTAGCACTCAATCAACGCAGTGCTGAAGTGATAAGTAAGGTTATGTCCTCATGCTCCTGGAGTGGTCTATGCACTCATGAACTTCTGATTCAGAGGCGATAGTGCTCTCATTAAGCCAAGGTTGATACTTCAAAGTAGATTTTACACTTAGAAGTGAATCTTGTCTGCATAACCAGATATTTTGCTAGTTTGCAAGATAATTACGTGTCATACAAAAATAAATTTTAAAAACTCAGCAGGAACTGATATGGGGTTGACAATTTGGAGAAACTTTTTGAACTTGGGAAAGGAAAAGAACTGACACAATCAGCATAATCTTTATATAATATTGGCAAGTAAGATAATATGTGACATGTTTATTAAAAGATGAAAAATACATTATTCCTAGAAGCAAAACAAGATTGGTCAAGTGCCTATGGTGAATGTAAGGTGTCTGAATAAGGAATGAATAATGAAAAACTGAATGATTCGAAGCCAAGTTCAAATTTGCATGCTGAATTCAAATCTTGTTGCTTCTACTTATTAAACAGGCTACAAAACAATGAATCTAACAATAACTATGGAACTGGACAAAACAACACAGAATATAGATTTAAGAGTATCAACAGACAACTGGATAGGAAGGAACCAAAAGGAGAAAAAACATACTCAAATCCACAAATGTTGAAAACTTACTGTTTTAAATCACTTACATTTCAGCTCCAAAACTCAGTCAGAAGAAAAGATGAAAAATCAGTTTTACAACCAGTGTTAGTACAACACAAACAGTAACAGAACGCAGTTTTGAGTGCGACTCCTCAATCTTAAATGAAAAAATATTTTCAAAACTTATCATGCAGAAAATTCTGTTGTTAAAACAAGATCTTGCTTCAATTAAAAAGTCACTGATCTCAATTATATGTAGCAGAATGTGCACAAAACAAAATGATCAGAAAATAGTGCCCATGAAAAAGCAACTGCACAGCAAGTTTTCAGTATGAATCCAATCTGGAGCTGAAACGATGCCACTCAAACTCAGGCACAATGGAGAGCCGGAGTCAAATCCACACAGTGATGCCTTCTTTGTGCTATGGTTTTACAAGGTATTTGACAAAGTCAAGGCTGGTGTGACTTTATTACAGCAGAAACTAGACCATTAGACTGTAAGATGGCAAGCTTGATGTGGTGAAATTGGTTGAGACATATTCAACTTGATTGGCTTAACAGTTTTTGATTAGAAAATGGCTGCTTGAGTAAAGTCCTAATTAAATACCCGGAAGTTTCCAGGAAGGTCTAGGGACTATCAAAGGAGCCAAGGCCACCTTACAGGTTGACCAGGAAGTAATTCCACGATTCTGCAAGGCCCACCCAGTGCCATTTGCCTTATGGGCAAAAGTAGAGGCAGAAATCGGAAGGCTGAAAAACAAAGGAATCATCAAACCAGTCCAGTTTGCAGAATGGGCAGCATCGGCCGGACTGACTGTGAAGCCTGATGGGTCAGTTTTAAACAAATAGTAAACCACTTTTTGCAGCTGGATAAATATCCAATTCCTCGCATAGAGGATTTATATACACAGCTGGCAGCGGGGCTGTCCTTCACAAAGCTGGACATGAGCCATGTGTACTTGCAGTTGCGGTTAGATGAGGATTCTCAGAAGTATGCTACAATTGATACCCATAAAGGTTTGAACCAATACACAAGACTGCTATTTGGGGTATCGTCAGCCTGTGCAACTTTTCAGCAGACAATGGAGAACATTTTACAAGGTTTACCCCAGGTTGCCATTCATCTATATGATGTGCTAATAACAGGGAAGACCAAGAAGGAGCACTTGGAGAACTTGGACATAGTCTTAGACATTTCTCCCAGGTGGGTGTATGCCTTAGAGGGGAAAAATTGTTTTCCATGCACCCCAAGTGACCTACTTGGGCTACAGAGTTGACAAGACTGGATTAAACCCATTGGAAGATAAAGCGAAGATGATCAAAGGTGCCTTGGCTCCCACGTCTGTACTGCAGCTTAGGGCTTTCTTTGAGCCGGTGAATTATGATGGAAAGTTTATGTATTACCTGGCCTCCATCCTAGCCCTTTGCATCAACTCTTAAAGAAAGGGTCAGCCTTGGAAATGGTCGCGTAGCCGAGCCATAGCTTACAGTGAAGTGAAGAAACAGCTGTCATCTTCTAAGGTGTTGGCACACTATGATCCCAAGCGAGATATGGCATTGACATGCAATGTCTCCCCATATGGCATCGGGGTAGTATTAGCTCATTGGTGACTCAACATAGAGGAACGCCCAATAGTGTAGGCATCCAGGGTTTTGGCTAATACAGTGGGTAAATACGTCCAGATAGCGAATGAAGGTTTGGCGGTCATATTTGGAGTCAGAAGTTCCACCAGTACCTTTATGGATGTAACTAAGTAACAATAATGGACCACAAACTCCTGCTGGGTCTACTTAAAGAGGACAAGGCAGTGTTGCCCATAGCTTCAGGTCGAATTCCGCAGTGGGCTCTAATGCTAAGTGCGTATAATTACAAGTTGGAATGCCATCCAGGAGGCCATAAGTAAATGTGGATGCATTGAGCGGCCTCCCGCTGGCAGGTGCACCACTGGTGGTACCTTCACTGGAAGAGTCCATAGTGGGTTTAAATTTCTTGGATGCACTTCCAGTCACAGCTGACAATATCAGGCTTTGGATGCAGAAAGACCTGTGTCCTGGCAAAACTGAAACAGCTGGTGGTGATAGGGGAAAGAGAAAGGCCATCACAAACAGAATTGAAATCTTTTTGGACCTGGAGAGACCAGATCACAGTAGAGGACAGAATATTATTATGGAGAGCAAGAGTGATTGTCCCAAGCAAAGGTCACTGCCAGATACTGGCTGAACTCCACCAGTGTCATCTAGAGGTTTTCAACTTGAAGATGTTGGCAAGAAGTTATGTCTGGTGGCCAGGATTGGATGCCGACATAGGTGTGTTGATGGAACAGTGCCCAGAGCACCAACAAGGACAAAAATTACCACCAGCAGCTCCCCACATTTGTGGGAATGGCTGGGTAAACCTTGGACCCAGTTACATGCTAACTATGCAGGTCATTTCATGGACCAATGTTCTTAGTCATTATGAGCGCCCACTCAAAGTGGCTGGACATGCATTGAGTTCATTTGTCAAACATCGGGACGGCGATAGAAAAACTGTGCACATCTTTTGCATTACATGGGCTCCCTGAAGTGTTGGTCACAGATAACAGGCCATCATTTACTAGTGGGGAATTTCAGTATTTCCTAAAGTTGAATGGCATTTGACATATAAAGACAGCTCCATAACATCCATCATCCAATGGTCCGGCAGAAAGAGCAGTCCAAACTTTGAAGGCAGGCTTAAAGAAACAGCACACAACTTCACTAGATATCAAACTGTCCCCATTCCCTTTTGATTATTAGACCACCTCTCATGCAACTACAGGGATAGCTCCAGCAGAGTTGCTCATGAGGAGAAGGCGCTGCACCAGGTTAATTCTGATCTTCCTGGACATTTTTTTGTCGGGGGAGGGGGCGAGGAATGAAACAGCATCAGGAACGAAAATGCCAGATGCAAGACTCTGCAAAGTGAGAGAGACAGTTTACTTCAGGGGATGAGGTTTGGTGCAGGAACTATGAAATGGCCGAATATGGATAAGAGACATAGTTGACATGAGGTCAGCTCCAATGACCTATAAAGTTCAGGTGGGGGGGATGGTCCTGAACAAGCATGTGGACCATATGAAAGCTGCAAACTTGCAAGTGGTGCAGGAGCAAAACTTGCCAGGCTCCTTGGAAAAGGCGACAAGGCTGTGGGAATCTGTGGGTTCTCCTTCCCCATCAAGCATTGAAGAGACCTCAGAATCTGAGATGGACATGGCAGATGTAGCCGTCTCAATGCCTTTGCCGCCTGAAGAAGAGAATGAATTTCTTCCAAGATGATCTGGGTGCAATAGGTGAACCGCTGTGCATTACATGCTACCCGTATCAGAAGCAGAGTTGGAGAAACCTGACCCAATGCTAAAACGTCCAGGAGGAGTTACAAAGAAAGATAACTGGCCTATATTCCGATGGGGAGGGATGTAGTGATTGTAGCAGGTCAGCCAGGTGGACCTCATACAATATGAGTTCCCTGATTGGGGCTGTTAATCTCGTCTAATCAGGGAGCCCTGGCTGACAGATATTTTCATAAGTGTCAGACATCCTGTTCCCTTTGGGGCTGCCCAGTAGCTCAGTGGTTAGCACTGCTGCCTCACAGCACCACGAGCTTGGGTTCGATTCCGGCCTTGGTCAACTGTCTGTGTGGAGTTTGCACATTCTCTCCCTGTCTGTGTAGGTTTCCGCCAGGTGCTCTGGTTTCCTTCCACAGTCCAAAGATGTGCAAGTTAAGTGGATTGGCCTTGCTAAATTACCCATAGTGTTCAGGGATGTGCAGGTTAGGTGCATTAGCTATGCGAAATGCAGGTTTAAGGGGATGAGTCTGTGTGGGATGCTCTTCAGAAGGTCGGTGTGAAATTGTTGGGCCGAATGGCCAGTTTCCACACTGTGGGGTTCAATGATTCTCTGAGAGCTGGCTCTGGGGGAGCTAGATCAATGTTAAGGACTGTCCACATTTAAATAATGGGTGACTTGCTGATGTTAAACCTTCCTCTGTGGAGTTATTTCAGAAGTATCTTGGTTTCATTCCACTTTGCTTAGCTGAGAACAAGAACATTATCGTGTTATAAAATCATATAGTGCAAAAAGCTGTCATTTAATCTGTCGTGCCTGTGCTGGCTTTCCAAAACAACTACCCAGTCTGTCCAACATCTTATATTTGAATTGTTCTGGAACTACACAAATGTGGTTGTGTTAAAGTTGGGCACTGACTCAGTCTTTATACCTCTACTTCACATACCTTGCCCACTACCATCACTCCAATCTCAACTTCTAAGATTAGGATTTTGAAAAAATTCTGCAAGCAAGTAACCTGTATCGATGAAACTGTCCAATACATTTTACTTATTGTAACATTGAGTAAGCATTGAAATTGAATTGAAACTCCCAAATGAAGTCGACTCTAAGTGCAAGAAGTACTGATGACAACCATTGACAATGAGTCATGTTACAGCAATACAACAGCGCCATTTACTGGCAGCAACATTTCACTACATGCACAAGGAATTTATGATGAACTTACACTGACATGTTTGGTTTAGTTGTTGGTTGTACTGCTGAAGGAGGTGAATTTTAAAAAAAGCTAATTGAACAGCATTTACGATCTGGTCTAATTTCAACTATGGAAATGAATTCTAACTAAAATATATCATTGCAAGAAATATTAAGTACATTGTCATTCATGCCATTTTGAAACAAAATCCTTAATAAAAATTGGTAGATGTGCTTTGCCATAAAAAATGACATTACTTTTTCTATCCAAGTGTATGTTTGATTCCTTCCAATGAGAGTCAACTGACGTATTAAATGATCACCATCATTATTTTTAAGGTGCTGTTTACTACATTTTGCCATTATATACACTGCCACAGTGATAAAGCTACAAACCAATAAATACAAAAAATGGTATTGTTTTCAGGAAAAGGTAGAGGAATTTCTCCCTATCCTTATTCCTATTTTGAAAGCGGCAATGTACCCTTGGGTCATGGGCTCCATGATGCTCAGACACCATCTGACACCTTATCTGAGTGGTCAATCTTTATGCTTGAGCCTATACAGAGAGTATCAGTGAACGATTCAACCATTGCAATCCTTTCAATCTGGAAAACTCAGAAACGTGGCTCTCCTCAGACAAGGATGCTGAGTTCAGGTATAATACACCACCCCATAATTACCTTGACAGAGACTGACTGCTAGGTGACCATATCAAGCAATTTAGATCCATACTCTTCACTACTGACTGTGTACTAACCTGACTGATTGATACAGAGCCTAATCAGAAGACGTGGAGTTTGCTTAGGCCATTATCTGATTCTTGCACTATTTCCTTCAGGTAGTGAGTCTGTCATGTTGCATAATAGTACATTACACCTTGCCGTATTGTCACCTTAACCCTGCCCCCATTCTCCAACCAAATCTTATTACAAATATACCAAATGTTATTTTCACCACCGTTACTTTTAGAATAGCTTATAGCATTAAATAGCACACTGTTTGTATTCTTGTGATCAAAAGTTGACAAATCATACCCTCACGGTCCAGTTTGGTACTTTAAGTGGTATACTGTATAAAAATAATATATTGTTGTGGAGGTACCAGTTTGTTAGATATTATCTTAAACAATACCATCAGCCCAAAGGAGCCTGTTATCTGGACCAAGGAGGAAAAGGAAATTATGAAGTTGGTCATAAAAATGTTTCAGTCCCATGTGCCCAACGTACCGAAGGTGGAGGTGAATTCCTTCCGATCAGCGGAACATTTTCATAGCGAGGGTTTCCACCGAAAAGTACAGTATTGTTCCTGTGCGGGAGAATAGAAGTTATCTGACAATTTTTATGGTAAATATAAACATTTTCAGAGTCACATTATCACATATGGTTTCTGAAATAAACCTCCTTCATTGAACTGTGTACAAAATAGTTTCATGTATACACAATCTGCTGCAATACACAGTAGATAGGTAGAAAATTTAATAGGACAACCTTTAGTCTTTGCAGTTTACATGGCACCACTTAATTCTTGTTATATATTTAATTTCCAGTAATGAGACCAGTAACAATGCCAGACAAAGTACACTGCAATGTTTATAATGATCAGATGTATTAGATCTCATTTTGTCGGACAAAATCTTTTTAATTGAATAATACATTCCGACTGAGAAACATCAGAAGTCAATTTCTGCTCCAGTCAATGGTAGTTTTAAATTGAATTTATAGTCATTTTACCACAATTTCCTTCCACGTAAGTCTTTGTGTATATTGTGGTATGCATGAGCACAGATATAAACTTGAAACTAAAATTGCAACTTGTAACATATTTTAAAATGGTCAGATTGTTTGCTCATTTATGACAAATCACAGCATATTACAGCACTAACACAAAGGCTAAATGTGTATTTAAACCAGGTGGAAGTATCGGAATTGAGGATAAGAGTTGCAGCCAGATTTTTTTTCGGAATGTGCACTCACATGTATTCCGGTGCAGGCGCAGTGGTAGCTGTTTGACTGGGGTTTGTGTTTGCAGATGGATGGAGACTGGTCTGACTGCCCAAACTACTGTTGAAACTATAAAAACTGTGGACCTGGCTTCGAGTTGGGTTATGGGCTGCAATGCGACGAGCCTGAGGGTTAAAAGGATCTTGCTCATCAATGTCATCATAATCTCGATCTCTGAAACAGAAAAGGAGCTCATTTAAGCCATCAGCTGTTGCACAGCCAAATACCAAACCTGTGCCATCTTAGCTCATCACTAAGCACTGATTTCTATAATTGTTCTTTTTATTTATATGGCTCTAATAAATTATATTTGGATTGATGAACAGGCACATATTTTTCTAACTGCCACAATGGCTCATTTTACTTCTTATGAAACAAATATAAGAAGATATTTTGTTGAAGCTTTTTAACTTGCACTGATCAAGTCCACTTACCAATCAAACTGTGCACTCTACTTAAAAAGTATTAAAAACAATGTTTCACTTTACTTTGGTGTTTCTTTTAAATTGTCCTGCTGAGTGGAAGTGAAAACCTTCAACAAAATGTGATTTGTTTTATAGCAATACACAAGTACCGCACTATCAAATATATCTACTGTCCATGAAGTAAATTAAAATTCAGGTGCTATTGTCTTCTACTTGTCATACAGCAATATCATAACTGCAAAAAGTTTAAAAGATTTTCTGAACTTACAAAACTAGATGTTGCAGATATTCTAAATAATTTGCAACATAATGACTGGAGATACTTAGAAAACAGGGCTAGCCACAATAGTATTTGGTTCAGAGGATGGGTGGAGTTATATACTCTGCAAGGTTGACTATAACCTGCTCCACCTTGCTTTGTCTGCTCGAGCGCGGAGTGCTGAATTATCAGAACGGACATTGAGGTTTTTGAGAAGGTGTAATGTAGGTTCACTGCGATTTCACTAGAAATCTGAAGAGTGACGTGAAAACAACAGGTTTTCTTTTCTACCAAGCACTGCAAATTGGGCTGTGGTATGACACAAATGTTTACAATAGATAGGGTACACAGAAGAAGCAAACTGTTTCTAGTTTTAGGGGGCTCAGGGCAAGAACGATAACCGTAAGCTGATATATAACAGATGTAAGACAGAAAGCAAGGAAACTTTCCTTATGAAGAGCCTTGATACTGTGGAAATCACTTTAAAAAAAGCTGTTGAAACACAAAATATCATTCTTGAGGGTTAGATTGGATAAATAGATGAAGGAAGAAATGTTGATGTGAGATGGATCAAGAATAGGTAACAGGTAACCTGCTTAGCAAGTTTGTAGACAACCCAAAGAGTAGGGGAGCTGCAGATAGTGGGGAGGATTGCCAGAGGATATAGAAGCTTGGGCGGAGAAATGGCAGATGGAGTTTAATTCGGACAAATACGAGGTGATGCATTTTGGAAGGTCTAATGCAGGAAGGAACTATACCATAAATGGCAGAACCCTTATAAGCATTCACATACAGAGGGGTCTAGGCATACAGGTCCACAGCTCCCTGAAACTAGCAAAACAAGTGGATAAGGTGGTCAAGAAGGCATACAGCATGCTTGTCTTCATCAGTCAGGGCACAGAAGTATGAAAATTGGCAAGTCATGTTGCAGCTGTATAGAACTTTAGCTAGGCCATATTTGGAACATTGTGTATGGTTCTGGTCACGGCACTACAAGGAGAATGTGGAGGCTTTGAAGAGGGTACAAAAACAGTTTACCATCATTTTGCCTGGTTTGAAGGGTATTAGCTGAGGAGAGATTGGACCAACTTGGTTTGTTTTCACTCAAGCATTAAAGAATGAGGGGCAACTGATATGAATTTACAAAATCATGAGGAATCGTTAAAATGGATAGTCGGAATCTTTTTCCCTGGGCAGAAATGTCAATTAATAGGGGACAAAGGTTTGGAGGGGTTAAGGCCATGTGAGAGACAAGTTTTTATTTAAACAGTGGGCAGTAAGTGCCTGTAATATCCTGCCAGAGGAGGTGGAGCCAGCTGCAATTGCAATGTTTAAGTGGTATCTTGACAGATATATGAATAGGCAGGGAATAGAGGATATGGACTGTGAAGAGGCAGAAGGTTTTTAGTTAAGACAGGCATTATTTGTTGACGCAGCCTTGTTGGGCCAACTGTTCTGTTCTTTGCAACCTTGACTAGAACTATATGCTCGTGTTAGGATAAATGGCAAAACAGAGGTTCAATTCCCACCTGATCAACATCTTTGAATGGTTTGATTAGAAAAATAGGTTAAATAAAATTTAAAAATTAAATGGCAGAATAGACTTTGGGACAGATGATCCATTTTCATGATGTGATTCTGAATTTCTACATCTATTCCAATACTTGGTGATAACTTTGCTCATTTTATAAAATCTAAGAGAACTTGTGCCAGTAAAAGCAATTCGATATAAACTGCATTTCTCTCTTCTAGCTCAACACACTACTTAAATTCGTCACATTAGATTTTATTTTCTGAAATGGCTTCCAGTCTAGTTGCAAATTAAAGATAGCTGAATGACCAAACATCTTAGACGAAGTGATTGAGCATAGTGAAGGTCAGCTGGTTATTGTAGTTGCAATTTCAATGCATAATCTTACACTGTAACGGTCCCAGCTAGTTGGGTCTATCTGGTATTAAATTACATTGTACATTCCACCCACAGAGCTTTTATGGCAGTGTCCCTTCCTCTGGGCCAGAAGCTCTGGGTTCAAGTACCACCTGTGCAGGAGTTGTGTCATAACATGCTGGTTAAAAATCATTTTTACACTGCAACTACACTTTCTTCTCTTGAGTAGTGAATCATGTGTTTTAATGTTACATTGTGCAAGTTAAAGACTGCTACCACAATATTTTGTATGGAGAGGTATCAAGCTGCCCTTTATAAATCAGATTATACACCTTATAATTCTATTGTTTAATTAATTAGAATAATTATTAGAGGGGAGGCATTGACAGTGATAATTGATGACAGATTGATGATCCAGAGGTGCCGGCTAATGCTTGGGGGTGGGGGGGGCAAGTGTTCAAATACCATGGCAGCTGTCAGAACTAAAAATCCAAGGATTAAACCTGATTGAATGCCAGTGTAGTAATAGTGACCATGACATTATCATTGGTTCTTGTAAAAACCCATCTGGGTCACTTGGTCTTTTAGGGAAGGAAATCTGCCATCCTTACATAGTCTGACCTACATGCAACTCCAACTCCACAGGAGTGTCTTTGACTCTCAACAGCTCTATGAAATGGCTTGAGCTAGCCACTCAGTTCAAGGGCAATTAAGGATTGGGAATAAATGGTGGCCTTGCCAGTGATGCACACATCATGTCAAAGAACATCAATTGAGATTTATAACCGTCTTTCATCACTCACTCAGTAGGTTATTATTCACTAGCTGTAAAATGCTGTAATATCACATCACCTGAAACCACATTTGTTCAGCAAACAGTTATAGTAATATTAACCAAATATATTACTTGGGAATCAGACAGTCACAGGTGGTGTCCAGAGTGTTTAAGAATATCCTAAACTATACATAAATTAGACTTGATCATTCAGGTGGAGGTTTTTAATAGGTGCAACATTCGCAACAAGATACTTTATCCAATCATACTGTGAACAGTGCAGAATGTACTGCAATTAAGGATAAAACAATTTCTTTAAGCAAATTGCTGAGATATTGCAATATCTCAATCAGCAGAATCTTCTATTACCTTTTAACATATAAAGTCCCTGAACATATGCAGTCATGGCTACCTCATTATTGGAAAGGCATGCAAACAATTCCTTTTGTACAGAATTGATTAGAAACTACAGCATGAAAATTGAGTGGCCCAACCAGTTCACATTAATGATTATCCCCTACAAGGAGTAGTAATCATAATCCCGTAACCCATTTGGAGTACTGTATGCAGTTCTGGTCTCCTTATCTGAGGAAGGATGTTCTGGCTGTGAAGGGAGTGCAACAAAGGCTTACCATACTGATTCCTGGGATGTCAGGACTGGAATATACAGAGAGACTGGACTGGGGAAAATCTCATAGAAACCTATCAAATTCTAACAGGACCTGACAGGGTAAATGGAGGAAGGATGTTCCCGATGACTGGGGAGTCCAGAACTAGGGGTCACAGAAAAGGATACAGGTTAGGCCATTTTAGACTGAGATGAAATAAGGAGTTATAGTTCTTAGGGCTAATGGGATCAAACGGTATGGGGCAACAGCAGGAATAGGTTACTTAGTTGAATGTCAGCCATGATCATATTGAATGGTACAGCAGGCTCAAAGTGCTGAATGGCCTTTTCCTGATCCTAGTTTCTATTTTTCCATGTGCCTATTCTATTTGCATATCCCACATTCTCTTCTTCAACTACCAGTAGGTTTGCTGGACAGATGATTTGCAATGCAGAGTGATGCCAATGCGGGTCCAATTCCTGCACCGATCAAGGTAACTCTGTAGCGCTCTGCTTCTCAAACTAACCCCTCGCCTGAGGCATGGTGACCCTTCCCACCCCACCCCACCTAACTTTGATGGAGTCATCGGACTCGAAAGGTTAACTCCGTTTTCTTGCCACAGATGCTGCCAGACCTGCTAAGTTTCTCCAGCAATTTCTGTTTTTCTTTAAGCATTCTTAAATGTTGACATAATTTCTGGTTTAATCATCAATTCAGTGAGCTAGTCCATTCCACCTCAACCTGCTATGTGTAAAGGTTTTCTCCTGCTCTCTGTCCTATATCTTTTGCTTTCAATCTATGTTCTTTTTCCCTTGTTCTAGGTCCCTCAGTCATTTGCAACAATATATTTCCACTGGTTCTGTCCCATTCCTCATGATGTCAAATATTTCTATCAACTCACTATTAAGAAGAAGAGATATAACGTTTAATTTTCTTTGTATGTGTCACTCTTCAAAATCAGTACATGACAAGATGCCGTGACATTTACCTGATTACTAAGTGGTTACAAGCACAAGATATTGCACAGATCATGGCACAAAACGCAACTGCAGCCAGGATAGAAAACAGTGAAAGGTACAGTAATCCCTCAACACCGTCATAACACACACCGATCAGGGCATCCAGATAGTCCTTTAGAAAAACAAACAGAAAACCAAGTTAGGAAATGTAACCCTGTACAGACATTTGATTAATCAACCTGCAAGAACTTTGTGGTACAATGTTACTGGATCAAAGATATAGACGTTCCTAGCCCTAGTTATGGTGTTATCCATATCAAAACAAACAGACGAAGGCCTATTGTAACTGGTCAAAGGAAAGGAAAACAGGCAGTCAACTCACTGCTGCCCAATTCCTACTGCCTGGGAACAACTAGTATATCAGATCTCTTGCTATCAGCTCTTCCTGGTCCCAGTTTCAGGCTAAGAGTTTCATCATTTTTATTCATTCATGGGATATGGTTCACTGGATGGGCCAGGACTCATTGCCCATCCCTGTGCCTTCGGGAAGGTGGTGCTGAGCTGACTTCTTGAAACACTGCAGTCCATGCACTGTGGATAGGCCCACAATGCTATTAGGAAGAGAATTCCATAATTTTGACCAAGCAATGCTGAAGGAATGGTGATATATTTCCAAGTCAATGGTGGGTTGAGCTTATTCACAGATTTAATATCCATTCTTCTGTAGTGAACCTTTATTTCTGCCTTTTACACGGTTCATCTGAGAAAGATTACTCACCTCTGACCCTACTCCAAGCCATTTACTACTTAAACTCGTATACATTTATCCAACCTCTCCAAGAGTTAATTACTGGGAAGAGACTAGGAAAACTTTTACAGAAACTCTTTCTAAATGATTGCTGCAAGCTGCAACAACTTTTGTAAATGTATTTTTCACCTGGTGCCACTCCTCTGCCTTTTCTCAGAAGCCCTATAAATATGACCTTTGCGATAATGATCCAATTATCTTTTGAAAGCTCCAATTGACTGAACTTCCACTGCATTCTCAGGCACCGCAATCAAAAAGTTAAACATTCAATGTGTAAAATATATTTTCTCATGTTTCGCCATTGCTTCTTTTGCCAATTACCATAAATTCATGCCTTCTGGTTCTTGATCCTTCCACTGTTGGGAACAATTTCTCTCTGTCTACTCTTATCAGACTCCTCATGATTTTGAAAACTTCCATAACAGTTCCTGTCAATCTTTTCTTCTCCCTGCTAAATATCCCACCTTCTCCAATCTAGCTGTATAATTTAAGATTTTCATTCCTGGAAACAATCTTGTGAACGTTTTCTACTCCCTGTCTGACTCCTTCATATTTTTTCTAAAGAACTGGACACAATACTCTAGCTGAGGCCAAACCAGTTTTTTAATGCAGGTTTAGCAATAACTTTCCACAGATGCTGCCAGACCTGCTGAACTTTGAGTAATTTCTGTTTTTGTTTCTGATTTCCAGCATCCGCATTTCTTTTGGTTTTTATTAAAACACAACATTGCAGCCATAGGTAAAAGATAGAAAATAGAGTTTAAAAAAAAACAAAAACAGTTTAAAACAGGCAAAGGTATTACTTTGCTTCATTGTTAATTCACCTTGTGGAGTCCTCGGCAGTCAAGCATTGCTGTGAGCTGATGCAAATTGGATTCAGATTTATTCAGAAGCAGCTGTATCCCAAGAAGGTCCTTCTGAGAAGGCAGAATTTTTAGTCAGACAATTTGACTAAATCTAACAATTGTAGTTTGAGCTGACGAATGAATTATTCGGGTTTATGTTTTTTTGGCAAAAGAGTGACAGGAGGATGTGCTCAATGACCTGTGTCCATGTCATTGTTATTCAGTTGTAACTTTGTTTCTTTTTTATATGTGAATAACATCTGAGACATTCAGATGAATTATCAAAATTATGAAGAATTTCAAAGACAAACAGGTATAGATTAGTGTACAGGCCAATAAATACATGAAATTCAAGACAATTGGGAGGTATAATTGATAAATCTATTGGTAAAAGATACAGATTCCTATGTTTTACATGTAATAGTGGAGAGGACAAAAGCAAACAGGTATTACATTATTACAAATTATTGGATTGGTGATGTTTATAATGGTGTCCAATTTTACAATCATGCTTTGGGAAAGACAACAAGGCCATGAAACAGCATGAAAGATTAAACCAAAAGACCATTAAATAAAGGGGTGGAATTAGGCCATTCAGCCCATCCAGTCTGCTCCATCATTTGATTATGGCTGATATGTTTCTCAACTTTGTTCTCCTGTCTTTTCCACATAACCCTTGATACCCTTACCAATCAAGAACCCATCTATCTCACTCTTAAAGTCTTCTAATAACTTGACCTTCATAGCCTTCCGCAGCAATGAGTCCTATAGATTCACCACCCAATGACTCAAGAAATTCTTCTATCTCAGTTCGAAAGCGTCATCCCTTAACTCCGAGATTGAGCACTCAGGGCTGAGTCTCTCCTACTAGTTAAAATATCTTCCCCATGTCCATTATATACAGGCCTCTCAGTATTCTGCAAGTTTCAATGAGATCCTCACCTCATCAATTGAAACACCATTGAGTAAAGACCCAGAGTCCTCAAACACTCCTTATATGACAAGCCCTTCAGTCTCAAGATCATTCTTGTGAATCTCCTCTGGACCCCCTCCAATGTTAGCACATCCTTCCTTAGATACAGGGCCCAAAACCGTCTCATTAGAGCCTTATAGGGCCTCAGCAGTATATAGAATTATAGAGCTGTACAGCACAGAAACAGATCCTTCGGTCCAACTCGACCATGCCAATGGATATCCTAAATTAATCTAGTCCCATTTGCCAGCATTTGGCTCATATCCCTCTAAACCCTTCCTATTCATGTACCAATTTACATTATATCCACCTTCAGACCTTTCAGCTTCCCCAGCACTTTCTCCTTGGTAATGGCCACTACGCTCACATCTGCCCCCTGACTTGAAGTTCTGGTATGAATCCACTCTTGCTATTGCTTCTCCACTGTCTTCTCTGCTAGGCTCCCCTTCCAATCAACTCTGGTAAGCTCCTACATTATGTCTTTGTAATTAGCTTTACTCAAGATTTACTGAAATCATTTGGAGGGATGACAGGGTTTAGTTTGGAGAGAAATATAGAAGAGTTCCAATCTCTCAGTATCAGAAATAAAATGTAGAGTTACTCAATAGCTCAGTTAGTTCATTAAGAAAAAAAAGCAAATCTATGCTGCAAATTGAAAAAGCCCTTGGTTCATATAGCAATCAATGCAATTAGCCTATTTCAGCTAAGGAACCCCAAGAATCATAACACTGATATAGTATAGAGGTGGACATAGCAACACAGCATAAGCAATCATATACATATAGCAAGAGAAGCCATTGTAGGTGATGCTTTGGCTATGATTGGACAGTGAGAGTAGAACAGGGTGACAACATGTTCAAGGATTCAGTCATAGTAAGACTAAGAAACACAATCAAGGCTTTACAAAAAGCAATTTTATCTCCTACCTTTGCCATTGGGAAAACTGGCACAGCAATGTACATCATTCCCTGGATTTGTCGATCCATGGCAGTCAAAGATCGTTGGAAACTTGAAAGAATCTATACAAGGGAAAAGATTGAGTTGAACAGAATTTTTAAAAAAAATCACTTTCTGCTTTTAATTTCCAAGTCCATGTTCAGTTTTTAGTTTTACATGTTTTATTTCATGTTTCAATGTGAACAACTTAGGTAATGACTGAAAACTAAACCTCTTCCCAAAATAAATCAAGCTTCAAATTGAACAGATATAAACATGAATTGACAGAAAAAATTCTTTTAGCTCATAAAGCTTCTTTTTAGCTCATATAATTGTGATATCTTGTGTATCAAAGTATACACACTTTATCCCTCACCATTTCAAATCTACTGCCAATGAAATTGGCACAACAGAAACTTACAATATGGAAAGCGCGCTGTTCAGCCCATCACACCAATGCCAGCTTTCTTGAAGGTACCATCTCATTATCCCACCTCTTTTACTTTTCAAATGTATTGACATATAAAATATTGAATTCAGTCTTCACTTGTGTGATTGGAACAGATAACTGCTTAATTTTATCTAATTTCGTAAAAATTGAGTCAATATAAAATATTGCAAACCTTTTGAAATGGGTTACTTATGCTGTGGCTGCAATACAGGTAGTAATGTACTACATCTGTAATCAAAACAAATAAACATCAGTTAGAAGAACTCCCATAGCCCAACTATAAAACATCTATTATGTGATGAAACTGTGCTTGAGTATGTACATTTTTTAGGACGTTCAACTGCTTTGAAGTCAGATTCTTGACATATGTACAACTAAATCTAAAAATTATAGTTTCAGCTGATGGATGAATTGTTTGGGTTTCATTTTATTTGCCAAAAAGACACAGGACGATGTGCTCAACAACCTGTGTTCATATCATTATTATTCACAGAACCCCTTCAGTATGAAAGCAGGCCATTCGGCCCACCAAGTCCACACCAACCCTCCGAAGAGTGTCCCACCCAGACCCACTCCCTACTCTGTCATTGTGACCCTGCATTTCCCACAGCCAATCCACCTAGTCTGCACATCACTCGACACTGTGGAGCAACTTGGCATGGCCAATCCATCTAACCTGCACATTTTTTGACCGTGGGAGGAAATGGGAGCACCTAGAGAAAACCCACGCAGAAATGGGGAGAATGTGCAAACTCCACACAGAGAGTCACCTGAAGCTAAAACCGAACCTGGGTCCCTGGCACTGTGAGGCAGCAGTGCTAGCCACTGAACCACCGAACCACCATGCTATACAGTTCTAGCTTGATTTCCTTCTCATATATGAATAACATTTGAGACAATCAGGTGAACTGTCAAAATTACAAAGAGGACAAACAGACATATTTATCTGTCTGTGCACGAATCTATGAAATTTGAAACAATTGGGAAGACAATTTGTCAAATCTATTGATAAAAGATACAAACTCCTATGTTTTACACATAATGGTGGAGAGGATAAAAGCAAACAGGGATTACATGTTCACAAATTATTGGATTGGCTTCAGTTGTAATATTGTGTCCATTCTGGCAATCTTGCTTTGGGAAAGACAGTGAGGCCATGAAGAGCATATGGAAAGATTCACTGAAATCATACTGAGGGGTGAGAAATTTTAGTTTGGACAGGAAACTGCTACTCGTTTTACTGACAAAAACAATGAACCTGTAATCACTATTATCAAAGTGATGAAGAACTTCGACAAATGTGAGTCTGGCTGGACGGGAAGTGAAGTGAAGTGAAGTGGGGCAAAGGTAGGTCTGGCAAGGTCAAAGGAATGTGGGGAACCTTGATCTGGAGCTTCCAGACAACAATGCAGATCATATTTAAAAGGTCAAAGAGCCCAAAATAAGCTGCTCAGGTTAAAGGTTGCAAATTTTAAGAACGTTTTCCATGTAAAGCTCCTTACTTACATATTGCCTCCTCTGACCTATTGAGACTGCAAGTTCTGCTCTGTCAAAGCTCTCCACTGCTACCTTGAAGGTCGTGCTGCTTTCAGACATTCTTTGCTGCCCCCCAACACAGAATGTGGCAGTGTCCAATTTCCCTCCCCACACAGAACGGTCAGAATCCCCTCTCCAGAACTCTCAAACCTGCTTGGAAGCACCCACACCTCTTCAGGCTTGCTTGGACACACTCCTGGGACTTTCTGGACTCTCCCCATCTCTCTTGGGCCTGTGACGAAACTACTTGTCCTGCTCCCCCCCCCGCCAGAAGCTGGATCTCTCCTGACTACTTGGTCTGCCTGGAGCACCTTGTTTCCTCAGGAACATGGCAGACTGAAGCCCAGACTTGCGCCTGTGGGTGCTATTGTCAGACGTGACGCATCCTCACAAGCCCAACCAGCCACCTGCTTAAGTTAGGCAATTCTTGGAGCACAGTGACAGCCAGTTCTCCCTTGTGGCTGATTGTTTACATGTTGCACTGGCTTGGGACTGTGAATGCACAGAATCTCTGTTGCTCCCTGGAGAAATTGAGGTCTAATGGCAACCAGGGAAGACCACACCTGGGAGAGCCACCCTTCAGGACAAACCCAGGAAACTTTGAATGGGTCGTCATCCTGGTTCCCACAGATGAAAAGTTATCATTTACTGTCTCAGGTCATGTAGAATGACTTAAGCAACAGGATTAGAAAGTGACTGATCTGCAGAACTGTTTTCCCATATCAGTTGCCAACTTTGAAGGAAGGAAGGGGAAGAGAAAAGATGCATTTTGTTTTTGAAGAGTGTGGAAGTTTACCTGAATTAATTTTATTCTGGGTCATATTCATGATGAACTTGTCTGGAGCCACGCAGAAATCACTGATCCCCTGAAATATGAAAGTTAAAAATTATAATGACAGAAAAAAAATCAGACACTGCTGTTTCATTCAGGAAAAAAAATGAAGTGGAAATAAGTAGGATCAACAATGCTGAATACTATCAAACTCATACATTGCTTTTAAAATGTGTTGTAAATCTACCTCCCCAGGTTTTGAGTTTACCATATTACAAATTGGAAAATTTCTATATCAAAACATAGGTGAAAACTAGGGACAATGGTGCATTTCCTTCCAGACCTTGAACTACAGCATGTTAGCATTCTGATGCTGTATATGAATAAAAAAAATCTTTTTCACACAATGAGTGGCTTGGGTCTGGATTGCACTGATTGGAAGTGTGTTGGAGGCAGCTTCAATTCAGGCAGTCAAGAGAGTATTAAATGATCGTTTCTTTTCGCATAATCTGCAAAGGTATGTGGAAAAGGCAGGAGAATGGCACTAATTCATGACACTAATTTGGAGAGCCATGCAGGCATGATGGGCTGAATGGCCTCCTTCTGCCTGTAACACTCCTGCGATTCCACGATTCTGTGCAGCTTTTATTTGTTAGGAGTAACAGAGGAGTCAATGAGAGTTTTTACTGTTGCGAAGTTGGGTAGAGTACTTGTGGATTGGAAGGCAAGACATCAGAATCTGGTGTTTGTAAACTGTTGGTGTGTGTAAAATACTATGGGGAAAGAAGTCTGTGGTCCCTTTAAGATGATGTGCTTTATCTATGCTTAGAGATTCAAAAAGGATGTCTGTGAGTTTGCAGGTGCACAGAGTACCTGAACTGAAACATTGGTATCAAAAGGCTGTACTGACAGCAGGCAAAGCAGCATTTTTACCAAGACAACAGGTTTTTGAATTTAGCCAATTAATTTAAACCAGACCCTTAGATACCAGAAACCATTTAAATTTAAATCTGATAGTTTTGACAACATACAATAGGACCAATCTTATTGTAAGAAAGTGATATGTCATCAAGGGTATAAAAGACGAGGGCTTTTGGAAAATTGGGGAAGAGCCAACTGCCATCTGCCAAGAGAACAGCTTTCAGTTCTAAAAGAAAGAATCACTGGCTCTCACAGAATTCTCTAAGCCTAAGAGCAAGCTCCATCTAAATTAAAGGTACCTATGGCACAAATAGTTAATGTTCCTGACAAAATAATTCATCAGAGAAGACACAGCACATTCCAGAATACATAACCTGGCTGTAATTTTGAGAGACTAAATTCTAATTTTTAAAAGTTTTATTTTATATAAGTGTGACTGGTATTTATTGGAACAGCATACCATTATAATTTTGTTTTATTCGGGAATAGGTAATAGTTAGAAGGGATTTATTTGGTTTGTTAATAGTTTATTTAGTGTGTTCACTGTTAGAGTTAGATAAATAAATTATTTGTTGATTATAAAGAGTGTGTCAGAGGTTTTTTTTATTTAACCACCCCTTTATAACAGATTGGGGGCTCTTTTGACAGATTATAGGGTGAAGTTCACCTCTTTGGGTGTTTCGGTTTTAGTTATCAGGCGGGGAGGGTGTCAACATCCGCTTTATAACATCATATTTTCCTTTTTAAAAACCATTTAAATCTAACTATTTTAATTTCCTCATAATCCTTTTAAATTGGCACATCCTAATAAAACAATTCTCAGTACAAAAGAAATCTAGCAACACCACTAAAAACTTGTTTGGAGTAGAATGTGGAGCAAAGCAAGTGAAGCTCCAAGATTAACAGGCTATGCCTAAAATTGCATTCTGCGCAAAAAAATTCCAGTCAGAAATAGGTTAATAAGATACCCAAGAAATAATCTGTATCCACATCTGGCAACTGGAGGAGGATGTAAATAAGATGTTTCCCTTGGCTGGTAATTCTGGAACTAGGGGATATAATAACGAGGTCTTTCACCCAAAGGGTTTAAACTTTTGCAATTCTCTAACCGAGGGGGCTGTGGAAGCTCAACATTTGAGCATGTTCAAGACAGAAATCGATAGACATCATGTGATACAATGATGGCATTGATGTCGATGATCAGGCACGGTCTAATCTATTGATGGAGCACGTTCAATGGGCTGAATGGTCTATTCCAGGTTCCTATGTTTCTAAGTATTTTGGCAACACATGGTATCAAAATTGCCACGGTACTAAGGCTTAGTATAGCAAATTGTATGATGAAAGAAGCTAAACTTCTATTAATAACCTCAATTCATAAAAAAAACAGCAGCACCAGCAATGCAGTAAAATGTCTCAAGGCGGCTGACAGTAACACAAGCAGATAAAAGTTGACATGAACCAAAGAAAAGGACACGATGACAAATGACTATCACATAAATACGCAGCAGTAAAACACAAAATAATAAGATCATCCACTTGTATTTTCAGAAGGTACTTGATCAAGTTACATACGCAGTACTTTTGACAGAAGTCAAAGATTTTAAAAATTAACAATTCAGAGAAGTGGATTTCTTTTAAAGTTATTCACTGGATGAGAGCGTCATTGGCTAGGCAGCATTTATTACCCATCCCTAATTGCCCAGAGGGCAGTTCAGAGTCAACCACATTGCTGTGGGTCTGGAGTCACATGTAGGCCAGATCAGGTAAGGATGGCAGTTTCCTTCCCTAACGGACATTAGTGATCCAGATGGGTTTTTCCTGACAATCAACACAGGGTTCATGGTCATCATTAGATGCTTAATTCCAGATTTTTTTTTATTGAATTCAAATTCCACCATCTGCCGTGGCAGGATTTGAACCCGGGTCCCCAGAACGTTATCTGGGTCTCTGGATTAACAGTCCAGCAATAATGCCACTCGGCCACTGCCTCCTTAGAAACAGCTTGGCACTAGGAAGCAATAGTCAATGAAGGCAATCGAAAACCAAGCTGTTCAAGTGAAATTCCAGAGGATTACAATGTGGTCACAATTTAATTATTTTTGCCTATTTCAGGGAACTTTGAAAAAATTTTGGGAAAGTTTGTGAAAGGTAGCAGATGACTAAATATTGGTGGTATCAGAAAAGGTGGAGATGTCATAGAGTCATATAGCACGGAAACAGACCCTTCGGTCCAACCAGTCCATGCCGAACATAATCCCAAACTAGTCCCACCTGCCTGCTCCTGGCCTATATCCCTCCAAATCTTTCTTATTCATATATCCATCCAAATATCTTTTACACGTTGTAATTGTACCTACATCCACTACTTCATCAGGGAGTTCATTCCACACGCTCTCCTCTCATCTTAAAAATGTGCCCCCTAGTCTTGAAATTCCCCATCTTAAGGAAAAGACAACTACCATCAACCGTATCTCTACCTCTCATTATTTTATAAACATCTATCAGGTCTCTCAACCTCCTATGCTCCAGTTGAAAAAATACCAACCTATCCAACCTTTCCTTATATATTGAATTTAGCTAATTCCTTTCGTGTACTTATGTAGAATATATTGTCAGGAAACTAAATACATTGCCTGGCCTCAACAAGCATGTACTTTTATTCAATGTGAAGGATAAATAAGCAATCAGGAAAAATATTCGCAGACCCTAATCTTAAAAACTGAATTATTGGCAAGGTCTCACCAGATATTTCCAAAACCAGGCAGTTCACATTTTATGGATCAAGTTCTAATTTTGTTGAAATGTTAGAATTTCTCTTTCCATTTTAATATTTAGAAGCTACTTTCCACAACCTTTTACTTCTAGATGTAAAAGTGTTATAATTATTCCTGTTCCAGAAAGGTAACTGGAGAAAGCAGTTGTAAATGTCATTCTGAAGTTACCGTAGATCACAGCTTATAAGTCGATCTTTGCCCCCTCCAAAAATACTTTTAAAATAAGGGTCAATTTATTTGTGGAGTGTAAAACATGAACTACTGGTCTGGGTGGTCGCCATTTTGAGATGTGAAAAAAACATAACATTAGTAATATATATTAAATTAATATGAAATGGTTTATTGAATAAATTAATTGCAAAACAGTAAATTTTACCCTAATGAAAGTACTTTAACACTGGGTAATTCATTGTCTTCAGCATCCAACCCAAAGAATTCATCGAAACATTCCGAGTCACTTTGGTTGTGCATAATCATAAGGATCCCTTTTTGGATCACTTTTGGTGAGTTTATTTTCTCTCCATCCATTGAATTGGATATTCTCCATTTTTTGAACGTGTTAATGAAACTTGATGTACTAATAACATCCCAGTATTTGATAATGAAACCATACAAAACTTCAAACAGGGCACCGTGTATATTTCCACTCTTTGTGAAGATTTCTCGTCTGTCAACCATTCACCTCTTCCATTAGGTGCAAACATGATCCTTGAATGGCTTGTTGAAGCACACATGCAAAGGTTGAACTATTTATATTAGAGGTCCAGTGTTACAACTGGTGAGGAGGGATCACAACTTCAGTCACTTTGGTGGTCATGAAGTTGTATTTTCTTTTTCTTTATAAGCATGCAGGCACAACACTTCAATTAAACTTAGTTAATCATCAAAAATGAAGATGAGGCAACTATAAGGCTTTCTCGAGTGAAAGAGAGTTCAGTTTTAATACCTACTATCCTGAAAAAATAAGAAAATATGATTTGGAAGGTAAACACACAAAAGCAGGTAATTAGCTTATAAAGGGAAGTTTGAGTAGGAAGAATGGTGTCTAGTACAGACAGGATGATAAAGGCAAATGCAATTACAGATCTTGTGCTTTCTCTGGGATTGTAACATTGAAAAGACTCGAGTGCAACTATTCGATTTGATATTGATTTGATTATGTACCTAGTATGTTATGATCTGCCTGTACTGCATGCAAAACAAAACTTTTCACTATACCTAGGTAAATACAACAATAATAAATCAAATCAAAAAACTATTCAGCTGCTGTCCTGTTTCAGTGGCAAAGTCTGCAGTGGAGAGTTCTCAGTGAATGATTAACCAGTGCTGGTTTCTGCGAGTGAGAGTGAAAGAGAAAGAAGAACTTCCAGTATCTATGGTTTTACAAGCCCATGTTGTTTTCTCTCAATTTGAGCTCAAAGGCTGCTGTGATATTCTGTTCTGGTGTCTGTCTTTGTTTCATTTCAAGCTGGATACATTTAGGCAACTTTTGTCTCTCAACGTATGAATCTACCATCCATGTATGAACAAAACAAGAGATGAGAATTTCTTGAAGCCTCATTAATTTTCAGTGCCTTGTGTTTAAGAGGGTACCTCTGAGGCAGCCGATTTTGTGATGCATGTGCATTGCCTGGCCTGGTCAGGTGATCACAGCAGTTATTTTAACTTAGTAGCATCCTTTTTAGAACCACTTTTAGTCTATGGAAGTCTTGAGTGTTAAATGATGAAAGTTGTATGTTGACAGTGCTTTTCACTATGATCATAACACCTATTATAACTGTAATGTGGGTGTTATTTCATTGCAAGCACATCCTGACCTCATCAGTTATATGTAATCTGGCCGTGTCCAACACCCATTCTCTGCACTCTTTATCAATGGGATGCATATTCCACACATTATTGATCTGTAACTTCACTCCATCCTTTTCCATCCAACCAATGTCATGAACATGCACAAAAACACCTGCAAGGAGCTTGATGTTTTACTTGGTTTTATGTTTGAGAATTACTATAGGCTCTAATTTTTTTCAGTTGTCGATGCAGGCTTGCATTACAGCGAACCTTGTTTATTTGTGTTTTGTTGCTAGAACTATTTTTGAATGTTGCTGCTCCACACTTTGGACACTGAGCATATCGAAAGTCACAGCAGTTTCATCCATGTTGTCAATCGGATTTAGTGAATGCTTGTGTGTTTGCCGCTTCTGGTGAACCATTGGAAACCAATGTTTTCGTCATCAAGGCCACTCTGAACAATCTTGGTCTTTTGTTGCAATACCATTTGGTTTAGTTTTATAAAACAGCTGCATCAATTGGCTGTCAGTCTGAAATCTTTGTTGGATTCAGAGTTTGATTTGGCACACGTGCCTGCGTTTACTGTATATATAATCCATTTCTGCTGAGGATGGATCTAATCTGATGATTTTTGATACATTCTTCTCAACATCAGGACAGTGGTTGCTCCCTGCTTGCATGGTACATTTAGATCTGGGAATCTTCTTCAGGCTAAACAATCATTGTTTGAGTCTGCAAATGTTACGACTATTAGCTCGACAGCGTCTTTGTACTTCATTCATTTTGTATTTGTTACTCACCATGCCACATACGGTATGCTCCACCAATGACAAAAGCAGAAATTGCTGGAAAAGATCAGGAGGTCTGGCAGCATATGTGGAGAGAAATCAGAGTTAACGTTTCAGGTCCAGTGACCCTTCTTATGAACTGGAGTTTTTCCAGCAATATCTGTTTTTGTTTCTGATTTCCAGTTCTTTTGGCACTTTATGCAGTATGCTCCATGTTGCTGTATCTTAAAACTCTCACACGTCTGCTCCACAACATACCATGTCATCTGCTTGAACATATAAGCTGTCAAAACTTGAGGCCAACTATTAATGTAAATGTAGCATTTTGTAACCAAAAAGGGCGTTTGGCTTATAAAATGACTATATGCAAGAGAATGATTTTTTTTGCTGGAAAAGGAAATGAGTTGTCTTACATGCTGGGTTGGCCTAAATGCTGAGATGTACGCTTCTTAAAATTATGTCTCCAAACTTTTCAAGCTTACAGGAAAATCTATACATTAAAAATGTATGTGTGGCATGCATTTTGAAAATAAACTTTAATTCTTGCATCAGAGTTTTGATTCACACACATAACATTGAAACTGCCTAAGTTCATGCGAAAGAGGAGCTGAAAGAGAAGGAAGAAAAGATTTAATTTTTCAAAATACAGTGAAAAGTATTGTTTTGCCTGCCAACCAGACAAATCATACCTTACTAGAGAAAATCAGGATAATAGAACAAAATGCAGAATATAGTGTTACAGCTACAGAGAAAGTGCAGAAAAATATCAACTCTAATATGTGAGAGATCCATTCATAAGTCTGATAACGGCGGGGAAGCAGCTATTAGAAAAAAGGGCAAGAAAGAATGGAAGGAAAACAAAGGCAAGAATTCAAAGAATTTGATCTACATATCACAACAGAAGCAACACCAACCATTGACCAATGACATTCTCAAAATCGGCTTTATACTACTATTGTAGAATGTGATAGAAAAGATACACATTTTGAAAAGCTGCAGAATCAATTAGTAGTCAGGAATCAGCTATTTTAGTAGAATAAGATTGAGCAGAATTTATATGAACAGACCATGAAGGGAATTACAATAATGATGGAGAGAAAATGCATTATTTTTTTAAAACCCAGCTCTCAGAAAATGTAAAAAGATTCACTCAACACTTAATGAACAAGTTTACATTTCAGCTCTGCATTTAGAGGCCAAGCGCCATCACATCCAAATCCATTTAGAAAGTGTAATTGGCCCACAGAGAAAGGGGTTGGCTGAAATACCAATCAAACAGTAGATCTTCACTGAACAACATGATTTCAATCAATCAATTGACTTCAGTTCCTGGCAGTAATCTGTTTATCAGATTGATCATCTGACAGGCCTGTAGGTGGGGGATGGAATAAATAAAGGAAATCACTTTGTATCAATACAGAAGATTGCAATGAATATCTGAAGAACTTCAATTGAAGTAAATACATTCAAGTGGCAACTGGCAACTGACTGAAATATATCTTTCAGTGTTCATTGTTACTGAACGAATTGCAGAAAATTGTTACCATTTGTCTGACGTTAATAAAAGCTGTTATAAATCTGGAATAAATCCACAATTTAGCACTCAATGTTTCATCATTATAGAACCTTGAATTAGATCTGCTGTCTGCAGTGTTATGCTTTCGGCTGAATGCCCAATTTTATGTGGAGTGAAATATTAACATCTATTGAAGTGAATTAGGAATATAAAGAACATAATTCTTCACCTTTAGCCAGAATTGAACTTGTTTGTCCAGCTTACTGCGTGTCCATATATGACTTCTACATGATTGCAAAATGTACAGTTACACTATAACCTCTTTGATCCTCTATGAATTCCTTTCTTGAATATAAGGGCTGTTCTGATTGTCATTTAAAACTACGTGGATAAAACCAGACTCCAGAAACAAGTGAAAACAAACCCTGAAATGTTTGTGAATAGTGTTGAAAGACAATCTTGTCTGATAAATTGTTGGCAGCTTAGAACTTGCAAGATTTGGAAAAATGTTTTTAGTTGAATTAACACCAGCTAAGCAATGATATCTACAGGAACTTGAAATAAATTTTATCCAAATTGCTGCACCTACATCTTCCTGGCTTTGTTATGTTGAACTACTGAAACAAGCATTGATTTTTCAAGGATCACAGGCAACAAATAGTTTTGAAATATAAGTGAACATTGCCACCTTTTGATCTAAAACTAGGAAATGGAGTCCAATTTGAAACACATCATGATGCAAATAGACTGAAAACAACCAATGCTGGAGATCACAGCAGGACAGACAGCATCCATGGAGAGAGACCAAGCTAACACTTCCAGTCTAGACAACCCTTCATCTTGCTCTGTCTTCATGGATGCTGCCTGACCTGCTGTGATCTCCAGCATCGGTTGTTTTCAGTACAGATTCCAACATCTGCGGTAATTTGCTCCTACATAATGCATGAAATAGATGACCTATTAACAAAGAAATTGGTACCTGCAAGCAACCGAGCAAACCTACAAACTCTATGAGAAAAATAAACCTTTGACAAACAAAATTTCCACTGCAGAGTGCACACTCACTGTCTCTTTCCTGTATTCCTTTCCTAAGTATTTTTCCATGTTTAGCTTTTCCTGTACACCTTCCTACTGTGGGCAGCAAAAGCCAAAAACTTGTAGGCTTAGGTGTTTGGTCAAATTACAGACAAAAGCAGCTGCAACTCAGTCAGCAGAGAAAAAGAGTATAAGGAACAAGGAAGATGTGCAGAAGAGTGACAACCATTTAGTTTGGGATGTAGCAGCAATGACAAAACATTATCTTGGGGGCCAGATCCAAAGATACTTCGGTAGGTGGCTGTCTACAGGGGGAAGGGCAGCTTGCATTTTAAAAACAAGCTGTTCAGAGCCTGGGTCTCTCATGTGTTTCAAATCTTGCTTTCCTTCGATCCCTGAAACAAAGCCTGGGATAAAACATGCACTCTGTTGAGAAACAAGCACCTCTGAAAACACAAGCAATAAAAGGAAGCTTATCTGCCACTGTTTTTTTAGGGAAATATTTTTTGTGTTTAATTGCAGGTAGAACTATCAGCTCCTTTTTCCAGCAGCCACATTGTGTGTTTGGCATAAAACAGTAGCTCCCAACCTTTTCAGTATCAAGGCACACTTCGATGAAACAAACAATTACAAGGCACACCAACTTTTTCAGCTGAATTGATTACTCATAAATGTCACCTTTACTTGCTTTGATTAAGACTCAATTGGAATGGAGATACCGAGTAAAAGGTGAGGCTCCCCTCCAGCCTCCTCACTCTCGACCTGCCATCCATCCAGCCGCCTCTCACAACACGCCCATTTGCAGATGTCGCCATTCCTTTATCTCTCATACTTAGCTATCTAGCTTCCCCTTAAATGCATTTACGCCCTCTGGGTCACAAGAGTCCAGGTTCAAGCCGCACTCGGCCTGAGGCTGCAGTGCAGTAATGGGGGTGTGCTGCACTGTCTATTGGTTGGAATGTTAAGCCAAGATCCTGATTGCATGTGGAAATGGGTGGAAATGAAAGATTTCATGGCACAAGTTCAAAGAACACGGGGGTTATCTCCGATAGCCTGGCCAAGATTGATGCCTCAATCAACATCACAAAAACAGGTCTTCTGGTCATTATCGCATTGCTGCTTGCTGAGTACAAGGTGACTGCTGCATTTCCTATATTACGCTTCATTGATTGCAAAAGGCTTTGAAATGTCAGATGCTCATGAAAAACATGTAACATAAGCCTTTCATTTGTTCTCTATTCACCTCAACTACTTCTTGTGAAAGCATGCAGCTCACCGATTCCTGAATCGCTTAATCGATTAATTAGCTTTTAGTTACCACTAATTACTTTGGCTGAAGTGCGCTGCACTCTGAAGCCAGCACCCAGAGTATTGTTACCTCCTGAATTGGATCCCTATAAATTTCTAAGTACAAATGGGGTTAACCAGACAGTCAAGTCAATAAATCATGGTCACCCCCTCCTCAGCTCATCTCCTCTAGGCACTGCAAAAAGTGCCGATGCCACATTTCTTCTCCATTTGTAGCTGGACTGTAGATGCCTGGAAGGGGTTTAACTGTAAAGCACATCACTTTCTGATCAAATCATCAGATGCGGATAAGCACCAAATTCCAGATATTGACCAAAAGAATACAAATTGGTCAATTTCTCCCTTCTTGAGCTTGGGTGCATTGATGCCATGCTTGATTAGTTACTGCAGAGCTTGGCTTTTTCGTTTTTTTAAGAAAAGACCCTGAGACTAGTAAAATCTGTCATAAAACTGAACAACTTGAACCGTGATAAACCAGGTCAGCCCAGCTTTGGTCTGTGGCCTGTATTTTGCTCATCAATTTCAGATTCATTTCCACGAAATACATTCCAGTCAAAAGCATTAAAATCTGCGCTACTTAAAACGATCAACATAAACATAAAAAACTAGAACATGAATACCGGAAAGGATCTGAATTAGATTTTCATCTAAAGCACAATTTGTTTTGAGGATTTACAGGTCACATGAGTTATTCTTCAAAATAACTGCAAACCTACAAGGTGCATTGTGGTCTGAAGGGTTGTCAAATTAAATCAACCATTTCCAGAATTGTAGTGACGGCTTCTGCAGACTGAGTTCACTGCTGATCACATCATTTTGTGAAGCCTTGGCAGCAGGGAGGCTAATGTATCTGATTTGACATGTATAGCCTTTTGAATTGAGGCAACTATCTGGAAGATGAAAAATAGGCAGGCACTTTATTCGAGATGGAACAGAAAGCTTAAAATTGAAAAACACTGTCAGCTTTTGTTCAGCTGCTAGCAGTCTGGCAGGAATCACTGAGGGGAGGGAAAGAGGAGCTATATGTTCCCTTCTGCTAGGAAATAAATAATTAAACATGTATGTGCATGTACGTAGTAAGGGTAGGGAAAAACACTTTTTCTTACATGGAACGTAGAACAGTACAACACAGGATCGGGCCCTTCGACACAATATGTCTGCACTGACCATGATCCATTCTAAACTAATCACATCTGCCTGTACATGGTCAATACCCTTCTATTGTCTGCTTGTACATGGTCAATACCCTTCTATTATCTGCCTGTACATGTGTCTGTCTAAATGTCTTTAAAACATTGGTATCATATTTGCTTCTATCAGCTCCCCTGGCAGTGCGTTCCAGGCACCTACCACTTTCTGTAAGAAAAACTTGTATCGCACATCTCTGTTTAACTTTTGCCCTCTCACTTTAGACCTATGCACCCTAGTATTTGACATTTCCACCCTAGGACAAAGATTCTGACTATCCACTCGCCTCTCATAATTTTATATACTTATGTCTGGTCACCCCTCAACCTCCGATGCTGTACCGAAAACAATCCAAGTTTATCTAACCTCTCCTTATTGCTAATACATTCCAATCCAGGCAATGTTCTGGTACACCTTTTTTACACCCTGTCCAAAGCCTCCACATCTTTCCTATACTGTGACAACCAGGTGGCACACAATTCTCCAAATGTGGCCTAACTAAAGCTTTAAACTACAGCTGCAATATGACGGACCAACTTTTATACTCAGTACCCTGGCTGATGAAGATAAGCGTACTATATACCTTTCAGGGAGGTATGGACTTGCACTCCAAGATCTCCTGTATATCAATGCTCCTAAGGGTCCTCCCTTTCACTGTACATTTTCTTCTTGCATTTGACCCCCCAAAATGCATCACCTCATACTTAAACTTCATCTGCCATTTCTCCACCAAGCTTTTCAACTGGTCTATATCTTGCTATACGCTTTAACAATCTTCCTTACTATCCACAACTCCACCAATTTTGATGCCTTTTGCAAACTTACTAATCTGACCACCTACATTTTCATTCAAATTATTTATATATATACGACAAATAACAGAGGTCTCGGCACTGATCCTTGTGAAACACCACGGGTCACAGATCGAGTCAGAAAAACATCTCTCTGCAGCCACCTCTGTCCTCTATGACCAAGCCACTTTTGCATCCAACTTAACAACTCACTGTGGATCCCATGTGACTTAATCTTCTGGATCAGCTATCATGAGAGACCTTGTCAAATACTTTGGTAATGTCCATGTAGACAACATCTACTGCTCTACCCTCATCAATCACCTTTGTCACTTCCTCAAAAAACTCAATCAGACTTGTGAGACAAGACCTCCCTCGCACAAAGCCACACTGATGGATCAATTCTTTTCCCAATGCAAGAAAATCATGTCTCTAAGAATCTTCTCCAATAGTCTCCTTACCAGCCTATAATTTCCTGGATTATCCCTGATGCTTTTCTTAAACAAAGGAACAACAATGGATATTCTCCAGTCTGTGGGACCTCACCTGTGGCTAAAGAGGATACAAAGACCCTTGTCAAGGCCCCAGCAATCTCTTCTCTTGTCTTTCAAGATAACCAACATCTCCTTCTTAATATCGACATACCCCAGAATATCAACTTACCCCTCCCTAATGTGGCCATCATCCATGTCCCTCTCCTTGGTGAATACCGATGCAAAGTACTCACTAAGGACCTCACCCACTTCCTCGTGCTCCACACATAAGTTCCTTCCTTTATTCTTGAGTGGACCCACCCTTTCCCTCATTGCCCTCTTGCTCCTAATATACATACAAAATGCCTTGAGATTATCCTTAATCCTGCTTGTCAAGGACACTTCATGGCCCCTTTTAGCCCTCCTAATTTCTTGTTTAAGTTTTTTCCTGCTTTCTTTATAATTGTCAGAACAGATGTGAAGAAGAGTCACTGGACTTGAAGCATTAACTCTGCTTTCTCTCCACAGATGCTGCCCGACCTGCTGAGTTTGCCCAGCGATTTCAGATTTTGTTTCAGATTTCCAGTACCCACAGTTCTTGATTTTATCACAGGTGCTGACGTCAGGACTGAGAGTGAGGTCCAGCTTCTGTCTGGGCAGGAATCGGCTGGCTACACAATTGTCCTGCAGCCAGACAGTTAACAAATGACAAACGGAGAGGCCAATCTGTGGCAGTGTGCTTCTTCTACTCAAGTGGGGTGGCATGGTGGCTCAGTGGTTAGCACTGCTGCCTCACAGCGCCAGGGACCAGGTTTGATTCTAAATCAGGCGACTGTCTGTGTGGAGTTTGCACATGTCTGCGTGGGCTTCCTCCAGGTGCTCTGGCTTACTCCCACTGTCCAAAGATGTGCAGGTTAGGTGGATTGGCCATGCTAAATTACCCATAGTGTCCAGGGATGTATAGATTAGGCGGATTAACCATTGGAAATGCAGCGTTACAGGGATAGGGTAGGGGGGTGAGTCAGGGTAGGATGCTCCTCAGGGAGTTGGTGTGGACTTGTTGTGCCGAATGGCCTGTACCCACACTGTATGGATTCTATGATGTGGCATTACCCCAATGGCACTTGTGCAGCATGCACCTGTAGTGGTAGAACCTCCACCAACATCCCCTTCCTAGCATTGTTTGGTGTTCCATCCTCCCTGGCATACCATACTGACTCTCACATGTGTAGTGGAGGGAGCCAACAGTGAGCTTCTGTTTCCTTGCTGCCTCCTTTAAACAAGTGAGTCTCTGAAACCCAATGGTTCCTATGCACCATGTGCAAAATTGAAAAACCCTCAAAAACTATTTTTGATCAACCTGTTCAAAGATGTTATGACACACTTGGGACTTCAACTTGGGTCTAAACTACTGTTAATTGGCCAATTCATTGCTTCAATTAACTTCCTACTTGCTCTTGCCATTAGGAAAGTTTTGTAACAATGGAATTTCTGCTCCTGATATCGGCTCCCATCTCCCCACCTCCCATTTTCAAAACAGGCTTTGATTCCAAAAAAAAGTACACAATGCAGTAATAGCTAAACTTTTAGATTCTACAAGGATTACTGCTGCTTTACATGTACCATTTTCTACCCAATATTCACTTACAAGAAATTCCACATACAGCAGGAAAGGTCAAAAGAATCATTCCATCACTTACCACAGCAGCAGAGGTATCCAGACCCAGGGATCCCCAACTAAGGATTAGAGTCAAGACTCCACTGAAGATCATTCTGCAAAAAAAAATATAAACACAATGAATTTCAAATGGGACAATGACATTACTGGGGATTTAATGTCAGATATAGTTCTTCGATATTATAGGACATCTTGTCAATTGAGGTCAGATTCCATATGTTTAACATTGCAACGTAACAGGAGAAAATATTTTATCTTGCATAATTTTTTACTTTTGCAGGATTCTACCCTGGAAACAAAGTATTCAAAACACAGGGTGTCCATCATCCCTTACTCCTATGCTGATTCACTGCAAGAGCTAGTACCTTACTCTCATTCTTATGACCTTTCCCTGTGAACTTATAAGCATTTATTCCAGTTCAGTAGTATAATGTTGATCTGCATGTTGCAAAGCATACAGTTTTGGAGGGGTTTTTTGTATACTATTTTGGTAGTTTGTAAAAATATTCCTTCGATATTGGTTAGGCCACTTCTGGAATACTGCTTTCAATTCTGGTCTCCCTGCAATAGGAAAGATGTTGTTAAACTTGAAATGTTGCAGAAAAGATTTACAAGTATGCTGCCAGGGTTGGAGCATTTGAGCTATAAGCAGAAGCAGAATAGGTTGGGGCTATTTTCCCTGGAGTGTTGAAGGCTGAGGGGTGACCTTATAGAGATTTATAAAATCATGAAGGGCATGTACAGGGTGATTAGGCAAGGTCTTTTTTCCAGGGTAGCATTAAAACCAGCAGACATAGGTTTAAAGCAAGAGGGGAAAAATTTAAAAGGGACCTGAGGGGCAACTTTTTCATGCAGAGGATGGTGCATGTATGGAACAAGTTGCCAGAGGAAGTGGTGGAGGCTGGTACAATTACAACATTTCAAAGGCATCTGGATGGGCACATGAATAGGAAGGTTTAAGTGGGATATGGGCCAAATGCTGGCAAATGGGACTCGATTAATTTAGGATATTTGTTGGACTCAAGGCTCTGTTTCCGTTCTACATATCTCTGGAATACTGTGAGGTGATCAGCTGGCTACTTGCCAAGCAGTTGTGAGTTTGTTCGTGAGAAGTGGTCTCTCACATAGGCAGGACTTTTTAAGGTTTGACCTTCTGAACTTAAGAGTTGGTAGGAAGGACAATTGACTTTATGGGAAACCAGAATCAGTGAGGGTTCCCTCCCCTGACCATCATATACCTACAGCTGTTGGAAGCACAAGTTAATAATTGAATTCTCCGCAACCCTTTGCTTAGCCCAGCCAACACTGAAGCGGTTTCCAAGTCTCCTATAAACTAAAATCTATTGTTTATACATGCCATGATTGACAAAGCATGGCACAGAACTAATAATTACCCTTAACCAAATATATTGCACTAAAAGCCACAAGATAAAGACAGTGAAAACTACAATATGCCAAAATCATCAAAGCAATATGTAGAACAAAAACTACTTTGATCTGTTCCTAAATTAGATTACATGCAGAAACAAAAATGCCCACAAAGTTATCAATGATACAAATTAATTTAAAATAAACATAGAGTCAGGCCACACAGGATTCAAAGTCTCCTCTTTTATATGTACTTGTTAAACAAGATTTTGGATGAAACAGAGTCCTGGTGACATCCCAATGTGATAGTTACACGTTGGTCTACACAACTGCTACCCACTGCACAAAGCCCAGTTGTTCATTAGGCTGAACTGAAATGGAAATGAAGGTTGGCAGCTAGGTTTCATAAATAAAGCCTGGATGTAAGAACTAAATTAACCGAGTTCCATTAATGTGGATTTATTATAGCTCAATAACAGGATTTAAGACATTCTCAAACAGCATTTTTAAAGTCATTTCAGAACGACCTGTAACTTGGCCAGAGGTTTACAGAATTATATTTTAAGTCAAAAAGCTTAAAACACACAAACAAGAAAATAGTGTCAATGCAGAATCTAAAATCCCAAACTGGTCAATTACCTTTCAGAAAGATTTAGTTCAATAGAATGGTGTACATTTGACGATTACCATTCTGCTTTTTATCAGCAAGTTCAGTCATCTTCACCCTGTCCCGTTCAAATCCTTTTCCTTGGCCAGGAACTGTTTTGTGATTCAATGGGACTTGGTTTCCTAAAGAATTCTTGCAAGTATCATTTAACCTCATATCAAAGGAACTGATAACATGCATCAACTAGCTGGTCCCAGCATCAAACCACTCTGAGACTTCCTTTGATGAAATCAGAAATTATAGCTGCTTGAAATTGAGAAAGCAGCAGTGCATTATCTCAAGAACATCAGTTGAATCTCAAGTCAATGATTCATATATCGATGTAGTGAATCATTTGATTCAAATTCCAATTATTTTCCAGTGATGGGAAAAAGCCCACAACAACATCAAGAATTATGAAATGTAGATGAGGATGATAATCATATCTCTCAGATTATTCAAGGTACCTCAACCATATACAAATGGATCATGCCGTGACAAGAGTCAAAAATTTACTGAATAATCCTCAAAGACCTACTGGTACCAACAGCTTATTCTCCGCTGCCTCAAGTGTTCTCCGATTGCATGCTCAGGTATGACTTTGCATGGCGTTCGTTTCCCATGAGTGACAGAGAGAGAGAGAAAGGCAGAACTAGAGAGGGGTGGCAGGGAGAGACTGTGAGTGTGTTTGTGCGTGTGTGAGTGAGTGTATGTGTATGTGTGAGAGTGATTTGTTTTGGAGGAGCATTAAAGTATAATAATTTTTGCACAGATCAAAAAAGAGTCAGGTTTTCCTAAGAAAACATATCAGAAGAGCCTTTCTGTCACTGTTAATTGTTAGCTTTAGTTTAGCAAATACTGATGCACTAAAAATAAGAAGCACAACTGGGTTTAAGAAATTTCTGATCAAACCACTTATTATTCTAATATTTCATCCCAAGGCATTGCTCACTGAGAATGTATTCTCAGTACTTATATTTTCTGAAATGAACACAGGAAAACCAAATTCTCCAGTCTTTCAGGTGCCTTAACAAAACCTCTGCAATTCCCACACTCTACTAGTTGTATGTCAGACAGCATTGCCATGGCAAAGTGCAGTTGAACTTCACGTATGCATAAATGAAAACTCTATTGTTGAAACATTTGTATGGTGTTGGCTAGGTCACACAGTACCACAGCAGCAGGGAATGAAAGCTTAGCTTGTCACTGCTCACCTCACTATGCCACTAAGTTCACAAATTCAGTTGGTTTGTTTGTCATGCACTTAAGGAGCTTTTACCCTGAGCTGTAATAAACTCCAGCTTGGAAAGCAGCACAATACAAACCTCCCAGTCGCATTATCTCCATCCATTAACTTTATTATCAAGCATCACTCAAAAGTGCTGACTGGCATGATGGAGATGCATTTTCTGTACACACTGTTAGGTTCATGTTTTCATATTGGCATTTGCATTTATGCCAGTAGCAATATGCCATAATTAACATTATGCTACATGTTATTAATATCATTCATATAAATATTAATCAACAATATTGACGACTGAACCAGCTCAAAGCATTTAGAATACCAGAAGTGGGGATAGGTCTGTTAATACTTCACAAAATCTCACAAAAATGAATCAGGTGGAGGTGAGGCAGTTTATAAATCCAAGTCTGGCAGGGAGTGAGCTGGGTGTTTGCCAATACCTGCATTATAGTAATGTGAAAGCATCTCCAGTAGTCTGTCAAAGCAGTATACAGCTTAAATGTAGGTTCCTCATTTGAACTGAAGGCTGCTGAATGTGTAAAGTTCAATGACACAGAATGAGAGAAATACAATGGTAAAAATTATGCTTCCTAATGAATTGTGATTTCTCTTAAACAATGAACTTAGGATTGGAAAACGTTACACAAATAATGTTTTAAGATTTGTTGGAAGGCATTAGGCTGCTGTATGATCAGGTGCTGATTCCCATGTGAAAATGGTGAAACACATTAGCCAGCTGAGCTCTATCACACAAGACAGCATTCTTGCAACATCTGTGTGTTGTGTGGACAGTAATGGAACAGGATTTTATCATTTGAGCTGTTTTGCAACAGCTATAACTTTTTAATTGAATTATGTGATGTCAGTTTACAAAACACGTATTTACCCAATTTCATATGATTATATAGGTCATGCGAGATAGAAATAAGCCATTCTGTCCAACAATGTCATGCTTTATCCTCCACTTGAGCCTCCTTTCTAACTTTCCTCATCTAAACTTACCATCGTAACCATCAATTCCCTTCCCCCTCAAATGCTTGCCTAGTTTCCCATTAAATGCATCTATACTATCCACTTCAAACATTCCCCAGAGGGTGATGAGTAACTGAAACTTGAAACCACAAGGGAACAAGCTTCTTTATATTCCCTTTTGGATTTCTTGGTGATGTGGATCCTCATTGTATCTTCTCAAAATCTGTCATAATTTTAAACACCTCAACGAGGTCACTACATAGCCTTCTTTTTATAAGAGAAAAGTGACACAGACTGTCAACCATTCCGGATACAGATCCTTGGAAAATAGCTGACAGGTTTAGATAGAGGATCTGGATCAGCGCAGGCTTGGAGGGCCAAAGTGCCTGTTCCTGTGTTGTAATTTTCTTTGTTCTTTATACAGCCACACATTTCTGGCATGATCTGGGTAATTTTTTTCTGCACTTGCTCCAGTGCCTTTAAATCCTGAAACCTACTATCGTGTCTGGTCAAACCAGGGTTTGATACAGGTACTTGGTTAACTTTGTTTTAAATGGATTTGCTAAACTGTGGTGTAAACTGTTGTAACATGTTGTTGTAAGGTACTCGAAAGTCCTTTTCTTCCTCTTTCCCATTTAAATTAACACCTTCCAAATAATAATTTTCCCTTTTGAAATCCATACCAACTATTCATTACTGCATTTTTCATTTCTAGACATTCTTCTATTTTAACCTTCAATGAGGAAACAATTATTTTTTTTACTGCTCATGTTAAACTGATTGGTCTATAATTTCCTGAGTCTCTTCAGTCGCCCTTTCTAAAAATGGGGACTACATTAGCTTCAAGCACCTTTTCCAGACAAATTATTAAATACATACATTGATTTATTTAATTTGTAACTTAAACAATATTTTGTAACTTAACAGTATTGGTTCCTTTTACCCTGAGAAACAATTTAGTCAACTCTGGACCTTTATGCTGTGTTGAAATTGATAAATGTCAATGACAAACTATACAATTTTAAAAATAAAAAAAATGAAGTGAATTCATGGCTCGATTGCTCTAAAGGCAGTTGTCAATGATCTGATGGGCCAAATTGTTGGCTTTTGTGCCATAAATAACTCTATTACATTTCTAGAGTGCCTGAGTTCATTTCTGAATGATCAGAAAGAATGTGTTTGGTCAAAAGACCCATTGAACATTTTTGGGCCACACATTGATGGTGAACTTCTTAAACTGTTGCAGCTGGATGTAAAGAGACAGCTGCTGAATTTGCCCTGTTTGCTATGACTAAAATGAATGAGATTCACAATTAGACCATCTCCAATCTCAGATTTGATCATATCCACTTGTAGGTCGAGGAAAATCTTTGTTTTTTAGCAAGATTTGGAAGTCGGCCAAAATCATTGGGAATAGTCATTTATGAGCCTGGTTTATATTTTACATTGACATTGGATCATCTCAAATAGACACTGTAGACATGGAAGTGACTTCTGTGAGACGTTCTCAACAGATCATTTCCAATCGTTTGTGGTGGTATCAACAATAAAATACCTATTGAATAGATACTTGTTGAGCCTTTGTATTCCAAACACTAGTTTTGAATTAGTTTTTCTCTTTCTATGTTAGGGCTAGCATAAATACTTTAGACACAAACACAACAGGGTGGTGGAAGTAGGCATGGTAGCAACCTTTAAGGTACATCTTGATAGACACAAGAACAGGAGGCAAACAGAGGGATAGAAACTGCATATAGGTGATATGTCACAGATCTAAATAAGGATCAGGAATCGGCACAGGCTTGGTGGGCCAAAGGGCCTGTTCCTGTGCTGTATTGTAACATACTGTATTGTATAATAACCTTGTCATCCTGAAATAGACATGCTTCAAGGCCTCTATTTCCAACGTGGTAAGCATGAAGAGATCATAAGGTTAGTCAGGTCATGGATACACTCAGGTTGTGGTCTGGAATCTCCGGCAATGGAATTAATACGTTCATGATCTCATAAATTGTAATAACACACAGATCTATGCATGTTGGTCGATCAATGACAGAAGGTCCTGCTATATCAAGATGTAAAAGGTTTCAAGTGCCTATCCTGAGAAGTCATACTAATATTTAACATAGTTAATGCTTAGGATGTCAGACCTGTTGTAAGTAGTTAGCTTATCGTGTGTGGACTGTACCACACGGTGCCAGTTTCCTGCGTACATCTTTTGGAAGGTAAGTAAAGGGATGATATTTGCACTTGCATGAGTGTCAATTCTTGGCATATAGTGCATGTTGTCAGTTCCTTTTGGGGAATTGGATAAAGATAAAGGACTCTGTTTTTCTAACAGCCTCCATGTGGTGTGTCAAATTGATCACATGTGCTTTCTGACTGCGGTCTATAAGCTGTATCATTGTGGGTACCTCTTGGACTTGACTGATTTGCTTGCTTACCATAGGTCATTATGCTGCACTTTGGGTTTCTCTGAGCAATTGGACCTCTTGCACATTTTAACCAAATCTCCTCTTTTGAAACAAAGTTTGCACGTGTCACAAAATGCTATGCATTGCTTTGGCAAGTGAGATAAGATTTAGATGTTTTACCCATCTTGTTGACGGATGCAGTAGTCATTGCAGAGTCAAACACCTGCAGATGCTGCTGTCCTGTGACAGTTTCTTCAAACTTGTGTCCTTCATCCATTTGATACAGTGTGCCAATGGTGTTGTCTTTAGGTTTGTCCAGGAGTGCCATTCAAAAGACCTGATAGATGTAGAGACAACGGCCAGTTCCATCAGCCTTTCAGCTAATTTAGCTTTGGTGAAATCGCATTCTGTAGCTTTACTTTGACATCTGCCTCTGAAATGGTTTGATTGTTTCACATTGTTGCTGGCAGCATGACATGAACTCAAGCCTGTGTCCCCTGAAGTTGGGTTAATTTTAAACTGATCTTCCAAAAATAGGAAAGTTTTGTCAGGATCTTTACGTTCATCATACCAGTGGATTTTTTTCTTCTCAAATCTTTGTTTCCCAGGGAAGTGAGAAGTTTGGCTGCTTGTCCTTCCAAATGGCTGTATTGATCCATGAAGAGAAGATTCATTCTTTCCTTCTGTAAATAAAATCCTGACAATGGCATTGAAATGCCAATCCATGTTCAGATATTTGCCTTGCATCCTTTCTGTGCAATTTGGTGCTCTTCAAATAGTTCCAGTAAATAAAGGATCTTAATTACACGAAAATGCCTTTACTATTATCATTGGCTTCTCTCTTTGTTGCTGCTTTAGAGATTGCTGCTTTCTTTCTTTTAATATTTTCTGTTTTTAACAAAAATAGGTGTTCAATGACTTTCTTTGGTATGCACACCAAAAAATAAGTCAGAGATTTTCCTGCTTTTTTTTTTACTGTTTCTCAGGAAAAATACAACTGTGTACAAGGGTTAATGCATTAACAATATGTAGAAGGATTTTTTTCTAGCTTTGAGCTGTACTTCATTTTTAGGATTGCTTTGCCAAATTGGGGCAGAAACTGTAGTGTTTTTTTTTTAAATTGGACACTGCATGATCTCCCTTTTTTCTCCCCCAAGACACTGTACGCACAAGTGTCTCTCCATTTTGGTTGCTGTGCCTCAGTACAGTTGTAGCCTTCAGTCCTAGTTTTATATGTGAAATTCAGCTCTGAACTCAGACAGATAACGGGTGGCAGTTAAGAAAAGAGCTTGCCACAACTGTCATTGCTGCCAACTTGCTGTGGATAGTTTCTAACACATGCTTCCTATCACCAGCTTCCAGTGCCCACTTACTGCTATTTTGACGTATTGTGGTTTTCTACATGTTAGCCCATGTAAGACATACCACAGAGACTAAGGCTTTTACTTGAGACAGATATCTGGGAATGTATTAATGACTAACTATATACACTGAGATTACACCTCGGATTTGCATATAGTTTGGGTTAAATGCTTACTTATATTATGATTACAATATACACATAGTTAACTGGCTGACTGACTTTGTCATTAGCTGGTACAGTAGCTTCTGAGATCTGTTCAATAATTCAACAGTAATCATTCAAGACCTAGAAAGCTATTTTTAAAGGCATAAAAACATAAAAAGAGGGCAAAAGATCAGCAGAAAGGAGAGAAATTTTAGTTTGCATTACACTCGTTACAGTAGAGTGAAAGCTTCTTAATGCAGTTGAACAATTGTGTGGCACAGTGACAAAATGGTTAGCACTACTGCCTCACAGTGCCAGGGATCTGGGTTCAATTCCAGCCTCGGGCGACTGTATGCATAGAGTTTGCACGCTCTCTCTATGTCTATGTGGGTTTCTGCTGGGCGCTCTGATTTTGTCCCACAATCCAAAGATGTGAAGGTTAGCTGGATTATCCATGGTAAATTGCCCCATAGCATCCAGGAATGTGCAGGTTAGGTGGATTAGATATGGGAAATGCAGGGTTACAGGGAATGGTCTGGGTCTGGGCAGGATGTTCTTTGGAGGGTTGGTGCAGAGTCAATGGGCTGAGCAGCCTCTTTCCACACTGTAGGAATTCTATGATTTAATGCTGATCTTTTCCTTGTTTCAAGAGACTGAGAGCTGGTAGCTAATTTAATGCTGAACTCTTTTGGGCAAACAAACTGCAGAAGGATACAGGTTGGCTCTCAATAAAACAATACACAGTTTCAGCACAATGCACATCTTTTGCAAAGTTCTTGAGTTTCTATTATTTTCAATAAAGGGGTTACAAGTATAAACTAGAATACAAACATGTAAGTTCTTCAAACTGATTTTGCATGTATACTGCAGCGCATGGCAAAGATTTCGTGTTACATAAAATATTAACAAGAACACTGGCAATTAGATTTTATAGCAGTTGCAGAAATCAGGGCAGGAGATCAATAGTTATGCGACTGAATGGAAACGATAGCCCTTGGGAAACAGAATATGGGGACAGATTGCTTTTCTGAGCCACTGCTCTGACTTCATTGAAATGCTTTTTTCCTGAATTGGCCAACTGCTGTGTAATTTGTAACCAAATATTTCAGTTCCATTACAGGATGGGGTGTGTCACTTACTGACACAAGTGTCAAGATCTGATCTAACATTGTATCAATATAACATTTCCAGCAATGTGTGGCATGTGGTTGCAATCAATGTTACAATTATCAGTGTTCTTTTCAATGAAGGTAGAGATAAGATCAGCTTTAAGCTGTCTCTGGGAAAAAAAAACCTGCTGAAGGTAATGTACTCAAAATACTCTGTTATACAGGTTGACCAGCTTTAAATTTCCACCATTTTCAATTCAGATATCCTGCAGCTCTTTTCTCTGGGATCATACCAACTTGATTACAGCTAGAAAGAATATGAAATATGAAAGCATTTGTGAAAGCAAGTTCCAGCTTGCATGGTATAGGCCATAACAGAAGGCTGATGAAAGATGATTTATATCTACAGGAAAATATGTCAACTGTTTCCAAGAAAAGCCATTACTTTCGCTAAAAAGGTAAACAGATGCATCAACATAGAAGTTAACACCCTATTTTTGCTCTAAGTTTCCACAGTCATACCTGCCCATTGGGCTGCTCTCTCATTAGAGAGAGACAACTGTTGGTGATTTTTAACCTGAGGGTCACCATGTATCAGGAGAGGGTACAGGTTGAGAAGGAGAGTCCTTCACCCATCCTGTTGGTGTCAACTCTGCAACACAAACCAGCCGTCCAATCAAATGAGCTGGCAGACCCCCCCACCACCACTCTCAATATGACACTAAAGTTGATGATAATAGATGCAGCTGGTCAACTGGACTGAAATGGTGCTTCCAACATATAGTCCTACTCCTTGGATGGGAATGCTGGATATGCATTCCCATCATTGACTCCAATTAATTGTCACTTTGGTTCCTCTCCCGCATTTCCACAATATTTCTCTTTTTATCTCTCATGGCAACAAGATTGAGGATACAATGAAGAACTGAATGGCAATTTATAGAATAGCATGGGGTAATTTGGGAATAAAAATCTTACACAAAGTACTTCATATAAATTTCTCGTTGCCAGACAGTTTTCATTTTAAAATAGGTTTAACTCAACTAAGTAAAAATTAGGCCCATTGTGCCTAATCCTAGCAATTTAAGGAAGGGGCCTCATTTTGTATACTTTCCTAAATGAACATTGTTCGATTAGATTTCATTGATGACAAAGTTTATTTGATAAACCGGATGAAAATTATTATATGCTTAAGTGCCATGAAACTGGTATTCAACTTGAAGGTCAATTGTAATGATCCACTGTCCCAATAAAATAGTCAAATTAGCAGCATCGAGAACTCAAATCTAACACTTTGCTTGGGTGGGACTGTTTTCTGAAAATATATTTTGCAAAGTATTTGAGCAAAAAAGGAACAGGTGATTCAACACATTCTCCTTGGATCTTCTCAACGGCTCAAGTTAAAAGGTCATCAAGAAATAATGGCTATGATCCTACAGGCACCCAGTGGAAACTGACCGAGAATGCAAATTAGTGGAAAGAGAAGCTGTAGCTTCTCCAAGTTGAAGTAAAGGCATCAAAAAAGAAAGCATCAGTATTAATCTTAAGCTAAAAATAAAGTATTTATTTTCATGTAAAACTTATCTTTCATCAAAAATTTTCTATGTGTTGCTCTCCAATAGATTATGCATTCTATGATACAAAGCTAATACAATACTCACATTGTGAGAAGCCACCTGGATCGTTTAGCCAGACCTAGGAATGTCATCAGACAAATAAGCAGGTCAATAATGAGGAGCAGAAGATATGACAGCCACCTGAAATGACAGTTGCATTAAGAAAGTTATATGCATGAAAGTAAAGTGCTTCAAATGAAGCTGTTTAAAAATGTGAGTCAACAGCAACCTTTTAAAATTCGAGAAATTATTGAGGGATTGGTTACATGCTTGTTAGATACAATTCAAGTAATACTAGCTAATCTTTTTAAATTTTGAAGGAGGCAGGAAGAATTCTACATCATAAGACTTAATTTGGCAAGTTAAACATACAGGTCCTCAAACTAATGCTTCATCCAAAAGATAATAAACTCCAATAATACAGCATTCCTTCTGTAGAGTGCTGGAATATTATGTGTGATTAAGTGAAATCTTAGCATTAGGTTTAAATCAAAAACTTTAGTAGAGGGTGAAGTGATACCCACAGAGCCTAAACTTGATATGATAGTAGAATTACATTGATAATAATGAACCGCTTTTTTAAATTCATTCACAGGATGTAGGCATCACTGGCTAGGCCAACACTCATTACCCATTCCTAATTACCCAGGGAGAAGTCAGGGCAGTTGAGAGTCAACCACTTTGTTGTGGATCTGGAGTAACACGTACACCAGATCAGGTAAGGATAGCAGTTTCCTTTCCTAAAGGGAAACCAGATGGATTTTTGCTGACAATTGACAACAGTTTCATGGCCGTCATTGGATTACATAGGAACATAAGAACTAGGCCATCCGGACCCTCGAGCCAGCCCCGCCATTCAATAAGATCATGGCTGATCTTTTTGAGACTCAGCTCCACTTACCTGCCCGCACACCATAACCCTTAATTCCTTTACTGTTCAAAAATTTACCTAGCCTTGCCTTAAACACATTCAGCAAGGTAGCTTCAACCGCTTCACTGGGCAGGGAATTCCACAGATTCACAACCCTTCGGGTGAAGAAGTTCCTCCTGATCTCAGTCCTACGTCTGCTTCCCTTTATTTTGAGGCTATGCCCCCTAATTCTTACTTGCTAATTCCAGGTTTTTTAAAAATAATTAAATCCAAATTCAACCATCTGCCATGGTGGAATTTGAACTCAGGTTCCCAGTTTTGAGTCCAGTGACTCTTCTTCAGAACTCAGAACAGTATTTCTGAGAAAGGGTAATTGGACCCGAAACAATAACTCTGCCTTCTCTCTACCGATGCTGCTAGATGTGCTCAGTCTTTCCAGCACTGTCCGTTTTTGTTTCTGACTTGCAGCTTTGGTTCTGCAGTTCTTTGGTTTTTGTTCCACACCATCTGTTTAGCTAGGATGCCACACTCAAAATGTATACTGGCAGATTCAAATACGTTATCAGTGGATCTAAACTGATTACCAAAACTAGCTGGAATTTAGCATGAACAATGCAGCCTGTAATTTCAGAAGTTACGGGATCATGTCCCATGATATCTTGTAAATAATTCCACACAAGAACGGCCCCAGCAACATTTCCTCCAATCAAAAATACCAATGTGATACCACAAAGTCTTACTTCCCCTTCTGCTGTCAGAGCCTCAGTTGCAAATTATTCAGATAGTTATCTGTATAATTTTCCAAATCCAGGGAAGACAAGCTCTGAATAGAGAGATTTGTCAACGGGAAATGGTTTGCATTGATTTTAACACCAATAACAAAGGTCCAGGGCTAGAAAATGATACAATGCTTAGACAAGAAAATGCAGATTGAAATTCCGTCATGGCTGGTTAAATAGGGCTCTTGAAGCATAGTGGTAGTGCCCCTACCTCTGAGCCCGGAGCCCAGGTTCAAGTCTCATCTGCTCCAAAGGTGTGTTATAGCATGTCTGAACAGGTTGGTTAGAAAATATCAATATGCCAGTAAAGGGAGGGTTCATTTCATACATGTCCGTTGGCTCCAGCTTGTCTGCAACCAGACTTCCCCCAATTACTCGAACAAACAGCTGTGTAAATAACACTTACAATGAGTACAAGATAATTTACTTTTGAAAAGTGTAGCAGCCCTTTCCATAATCCTTAGTTTTAAAACAGTTGTTTTCCCATTTCTAAAAACCAAAAGAACTGCAGATGCTGTAAATTAGGAACAAAAACAATGTTTCGGGTCCGGTGATCCTTCCTCAGTTCTGAGGAAGGGTCACCGGATCCGAAACGTTAACTCTGTTTTCTCCTTCACAGATGCTGCCAGACCTGCTGAGCTTTTCCAGCAACTTTTGTTTTTGTTCTTTTCTCATTTCTGTCCACAATCAAATATGCAGTAAAATTAAATATACAGTCTTTACACATACGGAAAAAAGAGCAGGGGTGTGGGATGGATCAGATAGCTCTTTTGAAGAATTGGTACAAATAAAATGGGCTGATCACTCTTTCTCCATCCTGTAAAATCCCATGCCTCTAAAAAGTCATGAAAAAGATGCTGCCCAACTTTTGGCCAATTTAGCTACAACAGTGAGAGGGGAACTGTAGACATATGCACTCATCACACTAGTCTCTCTCTCTTACACGTATGTACATACCCTCTCCACATTGACCTCAGGTTGTACTGACGAAGGTTGCTCGAATTTGTGCATAATTGATTGAAGCATTTAATCAAAATTAATTTAAAGCCCACAAGTTCTAGGAATAGGTTGTTAGAATCCCATTACTAAAGCTTGAGATAACATGTTACTGGACAGAAAGCACACATATGTCTGGTTGTTTTACTCTGACGCATTGTCAGATGAATTGATAGAGTCAAATTTCTTCAATATTACTCAGTAATGAGAGGATGCTTGTTATACATCCTGAATCACAGTTATACACACTTCAGTGTTTAGACACACCAGACAAGGCTTCATGGCTTATCGATGCAGTCATTGTCAAACTGACTGGCATCTCATGCCTACCAGAAAAACACAAGTCAGCTTCTCTAAAACTACAGAGGGGCGTTTTTAAATGAATGAGAAACTAGAAACTCATTTTAAAATGTAACATTAGAAATGGAAAAAGGATACATCTTAAAATCCTACCCAAACTGACCCAAAAATGACAAGATGATTTTTGAATGTGAAAAATATACAAATATCTGTGCAATAATCATTTTACCCCAACCTTTGCTACTTATTTTTTTTCAGACTGCATCTAAAAATTTTAAACTATACTGAGGAATTTTCTATTTGTAAAATGTTAATATTCCTCAGCTGTAAGGTCAATGATTAAGTAAATACTAGAAATACAATCCTGACTATAGAAGAACCTTTCAATATGAACACACTGGGATTACCAGGATAGTAAAAACCCTCATAGTGCACAGAAAATACAGAGCATAAGGAAACCAAGATTCTATTGCAGCTAACCTGCTCTTCAAATGCTTTTCTTTTCCCCACAGGCATCATCATCCCAACTGTTTCCTGTTTTATCAGATGGTTGGGCCACAGGCTGCTGTAAACCACCATCAATTACTTCATGACCAGTCAGCAATACATTACAACAGCATTCAGGTCTTCAGATTCTGTAATTTTATTCTCCAAATCCACCCTTTCTGGAAACCACCAGACCCACTGGCCTGCATGCAAAGGGATAGTTTCACAACTCTGGGGTCTGAGGTAATGTTGCAAAGCAGCCACTCAAGTGTAATTGAACAAATTTGACAAGCAGCAAAAATCCTCAGATTCATTCCCAAAAGGGGCTCACGCTGTAGTCTTTCTCGTTATTTACTTACCTTGTTTACATGTATTCAGTTCCCCTCTCATTGTAGCAACTACATGGGCCAGAAGTTGTGCAACATGCTGTTGTTCGTGTAAATATAACTATTGTTCATGCAGCAGTTGAATGGCAAGTACAGATTTTCATTAAATTTCATCTTGGTGTTAACTCTCCTCTACCCGAGCTTTTCGCAGGTTGCATCCAAATTGCCTATAAAACGTCTCTTCTGCTCTAATAATCCCATTGAGATTTGAACAAAATTGAAACTTCATCTGAACAAAAGTGCTGGGACCCACTGATGTTAGCTTGGCATGATTCCAACTAGAATACTAATTCATTGGATTTCTAATCAATCACTTGATAAGACATGAACACAAGGCAAGTAATGTTCTATGTTTGGAGAATGTGGCAGCACGTAAATATTACATAATCAAGTGAAAATAATTTGATAGTCTCAACACCAGCATTACATCTCCTTGATAGCAAATCCACTATAAAACTACCACACTAACCTGCTTTAAACCTTCAGGCCAATCTTCACAGCCAGCTTTCCAATAAGACGTATAAAGCATTTTTCAACTTACATCATTCAAAATGCCAAAGCTCATAAAACATGTCTATTGCTTCCAATAGCCAAAGGGAAGAAGAGTAACTCAGTGACACAACATAAAAGCTCGGATTTTGCATTCAAAGCAAATACAGAGTTTTTCCTGCTGGTCTTAAAGATGCCCACATGGATCAAGTGATGTGTGTTATTAATTTAGCCTTTCCTGACAACATCAAATCTGGCAGGAGTTATGCAATACCTTGATGTGCAACAACAGTGATGTCAGTGAACAGGGAAGCTGACAATGATATCTACACACACAGCAAATCTGAAAGTTCTAAATGCTTAATGACCCCCACACTTTTAATTTAAATTTTCAGATGGTGAAATAAATGATTGGATTAAGTCAGAAGCTAAAATAATCAAAGATGAGTGAACTCTTAAGATAAATACCTAATTAGTTTCTCAGGGTAGTCAGTGTAATTGTGAACTTGGTGGACTGTTAAACCCCAATGACACCTCATTCAACAAGATGCAATACTTCCAATGGTTTTCACAGAAAGAACTATGGTGCAAGACCAGACATTCTTTTTGATTCAGAGATAGTAGGAAGTTGATTTTCACAGATTGCAGTATGGATTGTCTCAAAAGCATACCCTCTGGCGAAGCATAAAATTACTAACTGCTACGTTTGGATGTCCACCTTATTCTACTGACTGTGTTTTTATTATCAGCATAAAACCAATGCCAATCTCCTGCCTTCCCTCCAAAGCTTGCTACATCTATTCAGAATTGTTGGAAAGGGAGACAAATGAATAACATGATTATATCAGTTCGCTCAAGTGAAAGGTAAACACCAGCACTGATTCTTTGTGTTAATTGGTCTGTTTGAGTGAGGTATCCTATGTAATTTATCCTATGTAACTCCTCAAATCTACATCTACCCAACCCTACTTTTTTTTCAGGACAAGCATTTTTTACAATTAAATTGGACGAAGTGACTTTAGCAAAACTGGCAGGTTTCTTTATAAAACTACAATCATGTCCATCAGTTTGTTAATAAATTCCACATACCCCAAAATAACTCACTGCCATAGCCAAAACCTCAACTATATTGATCCAGTCAGAACATCTTCCTCCTCTACAGCTCAGCATATCACCCCGCCCCTCCACATTCACGTCCAAGATAATAATTAATACTGAAGATTTGTTTTATTACCCTATCAATCGCACATCATCAGTAACAGAGGGTGGCAAATGTACTTGGAGATTATCTTGTAGCAGATTAATTTATGAAATAATCTCACGATCCTTGGGGTACAGGTCGACAATTGTTCATTGAGCCAACATTGGGAGAGTCTACTCCAGAAAAGATTCTGAAACAGCCCCTGGACTCAATGAGGATTCATCAGATATTTATACATTGCAAGTCATATAGACAGTAAATTAATCCCAAATTGATGCATTTTAGACAAGCACCTTGTTTTTCACACCTTCCAAAAACTGGCAAGGCATTTGTTACCCCTGGTCTCACCACTCTCTATCATCCCAGGTGCCATCCTATCTTCTCTCTGAAGACTGGGCTTTGTTCCCATCCTTATCTAAACCCTATTGCTTTATCTTTCTTAGATAACAAGGTGTAGAGCTGGATGAACACAGCAGGCCAAGCAGCATCAGAGGAGCAGGAAAGCTGACGTTTATGTGATCATCCTCACATTCCATTTCCTAATAAGGCTTTAGGGTTAATGCTTGTTCAGTCACACTGCACCTTTCCGGAATCTGTCTGTTGCTGCATCAGCATCTGAATATGTTTACGCGGTTTAAATAATTTTCTTTTTCGCCTGGCTACTTCTTTGAACAAGAATAAATGGAAAATGAATCTTAAATGATTATTGCTTGTGAAGTTAACTAAAACTCTCTACTGCACTCTAATCCACACTTCATGTGGATTTACAGGTTAACGTCCAAATTTACCCCTAATACTGGACTGCCAATTTTAGCACAGAATACTAACTCAAATTCTAGGGTACACCCCACTCCACGCAGATTCATAAGATAGCACACCACTGGGTATGTGCTGAAGGACATTACAAGGTGACTCTATTCTATGACTTATGTTAATGCCCTCATTCAGTGTTGCATGAGTGCAGCTCCAACAACACTCAAGAAACCCTGGCAAAACAGCTCACTTGATTGTCACCATATCCACAATTATTCACTCTCTCCACCATTGAAGAGTGTATACCAACAACAAGATGCACAGCAGAAATTCTGTAAGGCTCTTTACACAGCACTTTCCAAACACATGACCACTATCATCATGGGAACTACATTGGAACACCATCACTTGTGCGTCCGTCTCCAAGCCACTCACCATCCTGACCTTGGAAATATATTTCCATTCCTTCATTGTTGCTTGGCAAAAATCCTGGAACTCCCTCCCTAACATCAATGCGGGTGGACCAAAATCATTGGAGGGGGGCGGTTCAAGAAGGCAGCTCACCACCACCTTCTCAAAAGTAATTACAGACAGACAATAAATACAGGGCAAGCCAGCTACAGCGATATCCCATATAGAATAATATATGAATTGTACAAGCATTGTAAGCCTGACTGATGATCTCATATTTGTTGTTACTGTAATCATTAGTACATTTAGAATTGTTCAGAAAGTATTGCCAAACTGCAGAATCATACTGAACATTAGGCATTATGTTCTGAGTTTTGAAAGCACAATCTGATTATATAGGTCTGATGAGGCTGTCTGATGGGTGTGAGACAAAAGCCTTTGTTAGCATGTCTTTTTTCACAATACTCAAGTTCCATATTACCGAGCAACTGTCAGTATATCAGGTCCACAAAAATATACAACTCATGAAGATCCTTACCTGTAATATTCATAGTGGTTGATATTATCAGCTACTCCTGCCATGTTCAAATTTAAATGATGCCAGGTTGGGAGACCAGAGAGTTGTGAAACAATGGCATCAGCCATCTGCTGCATGAACTTCAGTGTCTGAATAAACTCCATTCTTTGAGCAAAGATCTCCTCAAGTCTTGCTATATGCTGCTTCAGATCAACTTCCATGTCACTTGTTGTCCCAGAGACCTGAACAAATAAAAAAAAGAGTCATCCATAAGACTATAAAGCCATAAGATATAGAAGCAGAATTAGGCCATTCAGCCCATCAAGTCTGTTCCACCATTTGATCATGGCTGATATGGTTCTCAACACCATTTCCCTGAAATCTTTGACCTCCTTAGTAATCACGAATCTATCTCTGTCTTTGGCCTCCCCAGCCTTCTGTGAAAATGTAGTTGGAAGACATTTATGAAGTTAATCACTTCGACTGAAATAAAATGCTGCAAATGTATTTTTCAACCTCATTGTTTCCAATAGATGATTCTTAAGTCAGTGTGGAAAGACTACAGGATAATGTCTTTTCACACTGGGAGCCTGTGGACAGATAGGATAAGGGTTTTCTTGAAGACAAACCTTCATCCCAATCAATTTAAAGCATTCTCACCTCAGGCCTTTCCTGATTATAAGTGAAAGGTATAACAAAAGAGACTAAGTCAATCTTCAGGTGAAAGACAAAGGCTGAAATTGGCAGCCAATATATATTCAACTCTAATCTCAGAAACTCAAATGGCTTTCAAAAGAGACCCAATTAAAATTTCTCTTGAAAAGAAACAATTCAGATGCATAATCATTATTTTTCATCAAGCTCAAGGAAAACTTTTGATCCATTGATGTTAACTTCATTTTTTTTGCTCCAATTGGTTCAAAAAGTCCCGAGTTTATAGAGTAATCTTCTGCAACCACCGATACCAACCAAATAAAATAGTTTGACTGTGTAGTCACCTGTATTACAAAATCAGAAATTGCTGGAAAAGTTCAGCAGATCTGGCAGCATCTGCAGAGAGAAAGCAGAGCCAACACCTCAGATCCAGTGATCCTTATGATTTCCAGCATCTGCAGTTCTTTGGGTTTTTGTTTGTTCAATGTAAAATACTTCATTTATTAAGTAAAAGATGCACCTACCAATCTCTAACAACAAGGTGCAGGGCTGGACGAACACAGCAGGCCAAGCAGCATCA
>NC_063354.1:20556174-20613516 GCF_021869965.1 Rhincodon typus | reverse complement strand
CTGCACCTTGTTGTCTCGGATTCTCCAGCATTTGCAGTTCCTACTACCCCTACCAATCTCTGATGGGTTACATTTTTGGGTTTAAAAATATTAATGTCTTGAAAACATTCCACATTATAGAAGGGGAGGTGGTGGAGGTCTTTAAAAAACATAAAGGTAGATAAATCACTGTGACCTGATCAATTGTATCCCAGGACATTGTGGGAAGCTAGGGAAGAAATTGCAGGGTGCTTAGCAGAGATATTTGTACCATCTATAGCCACAGATGAGGTGCCAGAAAACTGGAAGGGGATTTATGTTGTGTCTTTATTTTAAAAATGCTCTAAGGAGAAGCCTGGGAGCTATAGATTGGTGAGTCTGACATCAGTGGTCGGTAAGTTGTTGGAGGGGATTCTGAGATATAAGATTTACATGCATTTGGAGAGGGAAAGACTAATTTGGGATAGTCAGCATGGTTTTGTGCGTGAGAAATCATGTCTTACAAATTTGATTGAGTTTTCTGAGTAAGCGACTGAAAAGATACATGATGGCAGAGCAGTAGATGTTTCATAGCCTTTGACAAGGTTCCGCATGGTTTACTGATTAGTAAAGTTAGATCACATGGGATTCAGGGAAAGTTTGCTGATTGGATACAAAATTGGCTTGGCAGTAGGAGACAGAGTGTGGTAGTGGAGGGTTGTTTTTCAGACTGGAGGCCTGCGACCAGTGATGTTCCGCAGGGAACGGTGCTGGGTCCATTGTTGTTTGTCATTTATATAAATGATTTGGATGAGAATTTAGGAGGCATGGTTAATAAGTTTGTGGATGACAATGAAATTGGTGGTTGAGTTGTCAGTGAGGAAGGTTATCCAAGATTACAAAGGGATTTTGCATTTTGATAAAACGAATAAGGGCAGGACTTATGCAATTAATGGTAGGGCCTTGAGTAATGTTGTCGAACAGAGGGGCCTAGGGGTTCAGGTAGATAGTTCTTTGAAAGCTGTGTCACAGGTAGACAGGAGGGGTGCTCAGGTTGATAGCTCTTTGAAAGTTGCATCACAGGGTGGTTAAGAAGGCATTCGGCATACTTGCCTTCATTGGTCAGACCACTGAGTAAAGGAGTTGGGAGGTCATGTTGAGGTTGTACACGACTTTGGCGAGGCCACTTTTGGAGTACTGTGTACAGTTCTGGTCGCCTTGCTATAAGAAAGATATTATTATTTGAAAGAGGGTTCAGAAAACATTTACCAAGATGATGCTGGGACTGGAGAATTGGAATTATAAAGAAAAGCTGGATAGGATGTGACTTTTCTCATTGAAGCATAGGAGCATGAGGGGTGATCTTATAGAGGTTTATAAAATCACAAGGGGCACAGATAAGGTGAATAGCAAAGGTCTTTCCTCTAGGGTGGGAGAATTCAAAACTCGGGGGCATTTTTTAAGGCGAGAGGAGAAAGATTAAAATGGACCTGAGGGGCAACTTTTTCACACGGATGGTGGTTTGCATGAGGAATGAACTGCTAGAGGAAGTGGTAGATGCAGGTGCAGTTACAACATTTAAAAGACGTTTTGACAGGTACACGAATAGGAAAGGTTTAGAGGAATATGGGCCAAGCACAGGCAAGTGGGACTAGTTCAGTTTGAGAAACATGGATCAGCGTGGACGAGTTGGACCAAAGGGTTGGTTTCCGTGCTATTTGACTCTATGAGCTCACTTAACCATTTCACAACAATGGGAACTACAGAAAATGAATTGGCAATTTTAAAATATGTCCTGGACCAATACCACAATCTATTTACAGGCTGACAAAGGGCAGAGGTGCTTCTAGGTCTGGGTGTGAGTCATGAAGTAACTTGTATGTTGGAGCTAAATGTTGAAGATCACAGAGAGAAGTAGCCATAATTTAAGGTTTAAAAATACAACTAGAAAGCAAAAATGTCAGCATAGAAGCTGTACTGCATTGGAATAAAGCTGTCTTAAAAACACGTAAAGTGAACTAGTTGAGTTGTAGTGAGGTGGAAAAGGAAATTAGCACAGTAATTCAGAGAATCAGTGGAATTGCTTTTAGATGAGATATTCCAAAGATACAGAACATGTACATACCATTAAAAAACTGCAAATAGCTTTTAGGAGGCCAGAGATAATGAGGTTGCAAACCAATTAAAAATATTCATGAGAACAATATGGAAAAAACAAAATGAAATTATGTTAAATTAAGAGGTTAGAGCAGGATAATATATTGAAACAGAGAGATAGTAGGACAACAACACCAATGTAATTTTTCAATGATATCAGTAGAATGAGACATGTTAGAAAGGTGATTGGGAATCCAAAAAAGAGAAGATTGCGAATTTGAACATGGTAATCAAAAAAATTAGTCAAACAATTTGCATTAGAAGAGAGGAATCAAATCCTGAAAGGTTGAAGAACAAGGAATATAATTACAGAAAGATTTTCAAAGTGAATGTATAAATTAGAAAGATAAAAAGAAAGGCAAAGCACCTAAAGAATTCATATTAGAATCCAGAGGGAGGTTAGGTATGAAATTGTCAAGACTATAGAAATTATTTTTCAGGATTTTTCTAATGTGGTTGTCTACAGGATGACTACATATGGGCCAGTGCAGTACTTGACGATTAGCTCAGTTGGCTGGATGGGTGGTTTGTGATGCAGAGTGAAGCCAACAGCATGGATTCAATTCCTGCACTGACTGAGCTTACCATGAGGGACTCTCCTTCTCAACCTTTCCCCTTGACCGAGGTGTGGTGACCTTCAGATTAAATCATCATCAATCATCTCTCTAATGAGAAAGCAGCTCTATGGTCACGTAAGACTATGGTGACTTATGCATTTTTTCCAAACAAAAATCAAATTAATCCAGATAATTGAAGGTTAATATATTAAATATCTTAAGGGAAAATATCAGCACAGTTACCTGTAAGCCTGAAACTACTGCATATTGAGTAGCAAGAAAAGGTCAGAAAAAGTTAGCATTAGATTTGAAAAAGAATTATTATGCTTGACAAAACTCAGAATGGGTTGAGAACCCAAAAATAATATCATGGATTGTCAAAAGAACCCACACAATATAAGGAAAATAAGATGCCACAGGAGGAAAGCTTTTCTCTACATGGGGAATGGTTAGGATCTGGTATGCACTTCATTGAAGTGGCAGAAGCAGACTCAATTGTGACTTTCAGTAGTGAATTGGATAAGCACCTGAATAGAAAAAAATACTTGTAAGGCTATGGGGAGAGGGTGGGGAAGTGGAACTAACTGAGTTGTTCTTATAAGAGATCTGGCAAGCTTACAACAGGCCATATGACCTCCTGCCTTGTGCTTCTAATTCTAACTGATTCAACCTGGCAGTTCTAATCTGCACTCAACTTCTGTGCACTAAAACCCTATTGCACACTGTTTCAGCACACGTTTGCAAGCACAAATACAGCAGTTAGTTACACTATTCCTCCAAAAAGAAACAAAACATTTCATTATTTCTCAAATATTAATAGTTGAAGTACAGCTTTAGAATTTGCACATTAAAGTTGGGTAGTTTAAATTAGTGAAATTTAAATAAATATTGCTATGAGCCCAAATAAATGTGCCAACTATTTTTACTATTCTGGATGAGACCACTAAATTTGTATTATAATTTGGTAGGGACTAGTAATATTTTTCATTTAGTGGACAAAGTTTGAAATTCCAAGAACTTACTAAGAGAATAAAGCTATAAGATTTCACAATAATCAAATAATTTCCCAATGCAAAGTTAACTTAAATTCTAACATCTATAATCAATATGAGGTAAACATGAAGCAAAAGCCAAACTGTGGATAAACCACACTACCACCCACCACCCATTATCCCCTAACATGCATATACATACATGCCATACATATTGCATGTAACAACAGTAAGGGCAGTCAAGGCCCCACTGATTTCCCTGCCACTCATCCAGATCTTAGTGACTCTGTGGATCACTAAATCTCATTCAAAATCTGTTTTTTTTTCACAGAGGTATGTGAGGTCAAAGTAAACTTTGACTTTAAAAGCACAGGAGAATATGAATGGGTATTTTTCTGTTTTTGAGTCCCCAAAAATTGCTACCTCGATCTAACTTCAACTCCATATCACTGTGCAATGTAATTATCTCCACACTGATTCCACAAAGTTCTACTTGACAGATGAGGTGAAATTAGGATCATTCCTACACATGCACCAAAACCCATATTTTCACCGAGCACAATCATCAGTTGTGATGGAAGCCACTTTCGAGAATGGAGTGTTTTCCTCAGCACATCCTTTTTGAATTCATTGTAGATATCTTCACTCTCTGTTCTCTCTTTAAGGGGCAAAACAGTGAGAAGATCCTCTTTAGTTGTTATGTCCTTAAAAGCAATATGAACAAATATCATTAGCTGGGCTGTATCAGTCATGTCAATGGATTCATTGAACTGCCATGTGAAACACTCTCAGTCCTTCAGGTTCTGCTGTAGCTGCTGAAAGATATCTTCAGATAAAGATTCCACTTGTGTTGCTACCGTGGAAGCACCAAGTGACATGCTTTGGATTGCCATTGTTATGTCTTCTTTGTTCTTAAAGTCTTTGAGTAAAGGCTCAGTGACCAGAGCCATTGCTTCTTTATTTGTGAATGATATCTATGTTTTACCAGGAGATAGCAAACACAAAATCATGCTTCAGTGCAGGTTGGTTTAAAAAAAACTTGAGCTTTCTAAATGGCCCTCATCAGGGGGCAAACTGTGTGTTACTCAGAGTCATACCTGGCACAGAGGAAGTTGATGGTCAATCATCTCAGCTCAAGACATCTCAGGGTAGTGTCTGAGACCCAACCTTCTTCTGCTGCTTCATCAGTAACTTTCCCTGCATCTTAAGGTCAGAGGTGGGGACGTTCACTGATAATTACACAATATTCAGGATCATTTGCGATACTGATGCAGTCCATCTTCAAATGCAACAAGATCTGGACAATGTCCAGGCTTGGGCTGAGAAGTGGCAAGTAATATTTGCATCACACAAATGCCGGACAATGACCATCTCCATAGGAGACAATCTAACCACAGGTCTTTGAAATCCAATGGCATTACCATCACTGAATCCACCACTATCAACATCCTGGGGGATACCATGGACCAGAAACTCAACTGGACTTGCCAGACAAGTAAAGTGGCCACAGATCAAATCAGAGGCTAGGAATATTTCAGCAAGTAACTCACCCCCTGATTCCCCAAAGCTGGTCCACCTTGACACCATCCAGGACAAAGTAGCTCGCTTGATTGGCACTACATCCACAAACATCCACTCCTTCCACCACCAATGCTCAGTAGCAGCAGTGTGTATGATCTACAAGGTGCACTGCAGAAATTCACTCAAGATCCTTAGACAGCATCTTCCAAACCCACAACCATTTCCATCTAGAGCAGCAGATACATGGGAACACCACCATCCAAGTTCCCATTCAAGCTACTCATAATCCTGACTTGGAAATATATCATTGATCCTTCACTTTTGCTGGGTCAAAATCCTGGAATTCCCTCCCCAAGGACGTTGTGGGTCTACCTACAGCACATGGAGTCCTGCTGTTTAAAGACAGCAGCTCATAACCACCTTCTCAATGGATGGACAATAAATGCTGGCCAGCCAGCAATGCCCACATCCCACAAGCGAATAAAAATACAGAATGTGCAAGAAACTTTTAAAATTAAAATGTAATAAGATGTCTCCTTCCCCATTTCCCTCCTAACAAATCAAAACAGCAAAAATAATCTCTAAAACTGGACAAAAATTGTTTCAAGAACAAAAAAATCAAAAGAACTGTGGGTGCTGGAAATCATCAGACATATGACCAGAAACATTGAACAAAAGATTCTCTGTTACATCAGGATACTGGGAACCAATAAGTTGCACAATCATAAAATTGAGGTTCCAAAAATAGAAAGGGATTTTATACTGCTGATGATAACGGTGAGAAGGAGGAGTGGAGTAAAAACCAAGGAGGAGATTTTAAATGGTCTGGCAGGGTACCAACTACATTCTTGTTTCGTTTCTTGGATTCACATGTGACTAATTTTTCTCCAGATGCTGAACTGCACTGGTTTAATTTGAGGCTCAAGATACACACAGTACATGACACCAATTTAAAATGTGAATTAACTGTCTATAGAATAAAGGATTCCTCCTAAAAAAAAAATCAACTTAAAATGCCCATTGGTGTTAAATCAAGTTTTGTCTACGAATGCAGCATTACTTTTTTCCAAACTATATACATTGCTGAATCCCTAACTGCCACGTATAGTTCACCTCTGCACACAGAGGCAGTCTGACAGTTTAAACAGTGACATGCCGCGTCTACGACATCAGTGAAAAGCTACCACATAAAACCAACTGTTTACATAATCCCTGCTGCTAGTTCCATTTTTTTAGGCTAATAGATTTCCACAGATTACAGACATGAGCATTTGTGACTGAGATTTCATGTCCCGCACCTTTCCCAGTGTCTACAGTACAAAGGCTATAGACAGCTGTTCATGTGGATATTAATATTCATGCAATGGACTGTCTTACATTATAAGTGGAGAAACAAAAACTTTGGCAAAATCTAAGTCATTATCTTCAAGTTCCCACAAACATCTGCAGGAGTCCAGCCTTGACTCATTTACTTTCTCTCCAGCTGCCATCCTGGATGTATGGCATTGCTCAAATCTGAGATCAGCCTCTTGTCCCAAACCTAATCTGGCACAAAGGTTTCTTTCATTCACCTCTGTGCCATAACCTGAGTCTGTCTCTATCCTTCCTTAATACTGTCCTCCGTTGGAATCTTAAATCAACATTTTTATCACATTGCTGATGGGTTTCAACAAACCACTTTCCAGCATCCATTTTCCAACATTAATAATGTCCAAATTAGCCAGAATGCCTCAGGCCATGTCCAGGCCTATATTGGCATTGATGGTCACCACTCTTACCCTCATCAAATTTGAATTCTGTAGATTCAATCAATATTCTTATCTGAAGCTTGAACCCCTCCCATGCCAAACCACTTGAAAACTCTTAATATTCTCTAACTCTGTGGTCATGCACAGGCTTTCTGAATTCACAAAATTGGTCTATTTCTTATTAGATAAATTGAGGTGGTTCATTGACTCATCGGTGATCCAAAATAAAAATGATTGACAATTTCCATTGTTCAACAAAATTCTCAAACACCTCAAAAGGAAAAGGAGGCAAGACTGACCATACCCAACTGAAAAGATATGGTCCGTGGACCCACAAAAATAGTGAGATAAACGCAAGGTAAGATCACAAACACAAAATTTAAAAGTCCACAACTCACTTTTACCCAAACATATCTCCTGCTCATAACACATTATCCCATTGTTTGGAACTTGAAATCTAGAATGCTTTACACTGCCTGTGTATTTCCAGAATGAGTTTGGGGATTAGATGATAAGTCATTAGCATTTCTACCTGGATACAAGGCACATGTGATTCATGTTGAAATGGAGATGGCTTTTGGGAAGGTCGATGTGCATAGCAAGTGGTGGGTTACAGGTTTTCTAAGATGTCCTAAAACTCTCAGACACAGGTGAATCTGCAGCATCTAAAAAGTAGAGCACAAGATACAGAGGCAACCAGTCCTGCACCAGAAGCAGAGGAAATGCTACCTCTATTCATCACCATGCAGAAGGTAGGTGGGAGCTCATACTCGGATCAAAAGATCAAGTTTGTGAGGATGGAAGGAGGCTAAAGATTTGCCTAGCTTGGGTTAAATGCAAGGATTCTCCAGTTTAAATCTCATAGTGAAAGTCAGTTCGAGGGCTGGATATTATCTGGTTGTGAAAGATAATGTGCAAGTCATCGGGAATGAAGAATGGCTTTAGACTGTTTCCAGGAGTACAAAGTGTCTACTTAAGCAACAACATTAACATTACTGTAGCAATGGATTAAATGGGGAAAAATTTTCTGTAGCTTAGAATGTAAGTTGTCTCCTGAAGAGTGTTTAGACAGTATTGGTCTTGATTTGTTTGTTACAGAAAAAGTCTTAAAACATGAGATCTTGTCATGTGATCCTTTCTATTCAGTCATAGAGACATAGAGATGTACAGCACGGAACAACTTTGGTCCAACTCGGCCATGCCAACCAGATATCCAAATAAATCTAGTCCCATCTGCCAGCATTTGGCCCATATCACCTAAACCCTTCCTATTCATATACCCGTCCAGATGCCTCTTAAATGTTGTAATCATACCAGCCTCCACCACTTCCTCTGTCAGCTCATTCCATACACACACCACCCTCTGCATGAAAAAGTTGCCTCTTAGGTCCCTTTTAAATCTTTCCCCTCTCAACTTAAACCTATGTCCACTAGTTTTCGGCTCCCCTACCCCTATCACCCTATCCATGCCCCTCATGATTTTATAAACTTCTATAAGGTCACCCCTCAGCCTCCAACGTTCCAGGGAAAATAGTCCCAGCCTATTCAGCCTCTCCCTATAGCTCAAACCCTCTAACCCTGGCAACATCCTCATAAATCTTTTCTGAACACTTTCCAGTTTCACAACATCCTTCCTATACCGAAAACTGAAATTTATCTTTCAGATTAATCAGTCTCTACAGAAATTGCAACAAAAAATACAAACTAGCAAATATCTTTAGCCAATAGACAGTATGTTTGACATTACCTTTAGAGGAATATTTCCAACTGTCCTGTCCCTGTTAAAAATAATACTGCAATGATGGCATCAATTTTCAGATAGTATGGACCTCCTTTAGGGTTGGTATCAACCTAACAAGCTGGACTTTCCATTAAACCAAGAGGCAGCACAGACATTAGCAAGACTAGGAATGTTACTGCTACATGAGTATCTTAGGTCATTCAAGGAGAAGCAGCACTTGTTTCAATGCACATGAACTACTCTAGGCTTTGAGGAAGGGTCACTACCAAATAAAAGTCACAAATTTCAATTAAAATAAAACACAATCCATTCAGGGTTTTAGAATCTCTCCCACCATACAAAAGGGCTGATTCTACACCATCAAAACCATCAGCAGCTGATGGAGGTTTGGCTGAATTCTCAAATCGACTTTCACAACGTGCTAGTACAGACGCTGTTTGCAATATTGATTATCAATTGGGGCAAATATATCGATGTCAAAAAACATCATTGTGCTTGAGCACAGGAACAAGAGCACATGTGAATCTATGTGCAATAGTGGGTGTGTCAGCAAGAGATAGTACACAAAAATACAGAAAGCAGAAGTGTACAACAGCACGGGAGAGTTTGTGTGCGCAAGGGTAAGATTGTGCAAGATTGGCACTACATTCACAAGCATTCACGCCCGCCACCATCGATGTTCAGTAGCAGCAGTGTGTACCATCTATAAGATGCATTGCAGAAATTCACCAAAGATCCTCAGACAGCACCTTCCAAACCCACGACCACTTCCATCTAAAAGGACAAGGGCAGTAGATATATGGGAACACCACCACCTCCAAGTTCCCCTCCAAGTCACTCACCATCCTGACTTGGAAATATATCGCCGTTCCTTCACTGTCGCTGGGTCAAAATCCTGGAATTCCCTCCCTAATAGCATTGTGGGTCAACCCACAGCAGGAGGACATTCAAAAAGGCAGCTCACCACCACCTTCTCAAGGGCAACTAGGGATAGGCAAGAAATGCTGGCCAGCCAGCGATGCCCACATCCCACAAATGCATAAAAAAAAGAGTAGAGATAGAGGAAACGAGTACACATGTTAAGTGGAGAGAATGTGTCACTGAAGTGGGATGAAAGAAACCATTATTTAATAGTCATCAGGTGGTCATTCCAGGGTGACAAAGTAACAGAAAGATAGATTTATTTCAGATAAATTAGGAGTCAATTTCAATTTTAGATTTGAAAGCTTTCAAAATTTACTCTATTTAACATTGACGAGACAAGATTTATAAATATAACAAAGACGCAATTGTACTGATGAGAAAGAACTATGACAATTTATTAATGCACATTGTCCAGAAATAAATACATTGAATTATATAAACAATGCAGCACAGAAGTCAGGCCATTTACTCAGCAGCCTCTAGCAGTAGTAATGCTCCATTTGTGCCTCTTCTCATTCCTTCACATCTAACTCTTGTCAGCATAACTTTATATCCCTTTCTCCCTGAAAATCTCATCTAGTTTTCTGTTCAATGTGTCTGTATTATTTGGTTAACTAATCCCTGTGGAATTCCACATTGTCAATACCTTTTGGGTATAAGCATTACTTCTGCATTCCCTGCGGATTTTTTGGTGAGTGTTTTATACTAATGGCCTCTTGCAATGCTCTTCTTCACAGATGAAAACACTTCGTCTATTCTATCAATACCTTTCACAATTTTAAATGGCTCTACCATTCAAGAAGAATGTGATATATATATTGTGATAGATATAACTTTGCAGTTCTGGTATCATTGTCATAAATCTTTCATACACCCTCTTCGATGTTTCTATATTATTGTTTATAAAATGAAGACTATTTTGCCTAACCAAGATTCAATGTAATTATAGCATAACTTGCCTACTTCTCAATTATATCCTTCTGGATATAAGACGTAGTTTTGATCTGCTTGTATTTCAGTCTTATTTTCTTGTACCACAACTTATTGATTTTTACCCGTACTTCCAGAACTCTAGTTTCTCTACCTCATTTAGTTTCTTACTCCCCAAGCAAATCTGGTCACCGTTCTAAAGGAAAGATATTGTAAAACTTGATATGGTGCAGAAAAGATTTGCAAGGATGTTGCCAGGACTGGAGGGCTTGAGCTATAAGGAGAGGCTGAATAGGCAGGGGCTGTTTTCCCTGGAGCGTCAGAGACTGAGGAGTGATTTTATAGAGGTTTGTAAAATCATGAGGGGCATGGATAGGGTGAATAGTCAAGGACATTTTCCTAAGATGGGGGAGTCCAGCAATAGAGAGCATAAGTTTAAGGTGAGAGGAAAAAGATTTAAAAAGGACCTGAGGGGTAATTTTTTTTAATGCAGAGGGTGGTGTGTGTGTATGGAATGAGCTGCCAGAGGAAGTGGTGAAGGCTGGTACAATTACAACTTCACTGGTATATCACTTTGCAAGTTTCTTAATACCTTTACATAATTTGATGTAATCCTGCTCAGTGTTGACCATCCTTCTCAATTTAGTGCCATCTGAAAATTTAGAAATTTTGCTTTTGATTTTAATATCTAAGTCTAATATAAACTGTGAACCACAGCAGGTCCAGGACTTACCCTTGTGGTATCCAAATCCCACTTCTACCTTCCTGAAAAGCCATCTGCTAGTCTCTGCTTTTTGTCATGCAGCCAGTCAAGAATCTGCTCTGCATTTGTTCCTCACTTAAGAGTCATAGAGTCTGAGAGATGTACAGCACGGAAACAGACCCTTCGGTCCAACTTGGCTATGCCAACCAGATATCCTAAATTAATCTGGTCACGTTTGCCAGCATTTGGCCCATATCTCTCTAAACCCTTCCTATTTATATACCCATCCAGATGCCTTTTAAATGTTGTAATCATACCAGCCTCCACCACTTCCTCTGGCAGCTCATTCCACACACGCAACACCCTCTATGTATAAAAGTTGCCCCTTAGGTCCCTTTTAAATCTTTCCCCTCTCACCTTAAACCTATTGTGCTGTGACATTATTCATTATCTCTTATTGTGGTATCTTATCAAGAGGCATCCTGGAAATCCAGATATATTAATTAAAAAATTGCATCTACTGTCCCAGTTTGCTCTTCAAAGAATTAAATGAGGTTGGTCAAGCAATGCTTCCCAATTTGAAATCTGTGTTCACTATTCATTTTGTGTTTTTGGTTTCCATGTTTTCTTACTTTCTCTTGCAGTACGATTCCTTAAGTTTCTCAATTTACAATGTTGAGGCAACTGGTCTATGCTTCCCTGGACATAGCCAATCATTAAATATGAGTATAATATTAGCTATTCAACAGTTCTGTGGCATACTACCTTTTTGTAATGAATTATTAAATATATTAATCTTATGAAAGTTGCAATATACAGCATGTTAGTTAATATTAATGACAGCATGAGAACTCCATATCTGTTGAGTTTGGGGTTATAGAAATAGATTATAAATTGTACATCTATATAAAAAGACTTATTCTAATTTATTTTGCAAGATCATTACAGCATTCAAAAAATAATAGAGAAAAAATACATTTCAATCGATTAAATTACTGCATTTTGAATGTCCCATGAAAGAATATTAACACACTAAATATTCATTCGGTAGACGTGAAAATTAGTTACCTTACCAAACTATCAACTTCAGCAAGAGTGTGATTAGCATTGTAGATGGAGTAGGTAAGTTGGTAGACACCATCATTTGTTTCACTGTTTCCATAGAAGCCAACCCCAACTGCAGCACTGTAAAAGAAAAGTATACTTCTCTGAAAAGAAATCAATATGACGGGTCACTTACTCATTACTCAACAATGTTGACAGAAAATACCAGATGGAAGAAAACAATGAAATGGAAAGTCAGTAATACAGTGAAAGGTTCAGATGGCATCAAGCCATTTGGCTTACTTCAGGTCACAAAACTCTCATGGCTGTTAGCATATGTAATCCTTTGTGCAGCATTTTTCACAACATTACGTGATGTTCTTGCCCTGAAAACCTGCAATTCCTATATCACAGATTGTGCAGAGAACACACTGTTTTTTCAGATTGCAAATCATTATTGTAGTTCCAATATTAGCTCCTTATACATTCACAGTTGCAAAGTGTAATTGTTGCTACACAGAGATTCAGATGTTGAAAAAAAAAATCACCTATTTCCCTCTCCAGAGATGCAGCCTGGATTGTTGAATATTTCCAGCTTTTTAAATTACATTGTAGATTTCCACCTGCAATATTTTGGCTTTGTTATTAAGAACTTGTACATTTGTGCAGCAACATGTAACATGATCACTAGACAGCACCCAATTCTTCAGATAGGGGCATTCACCTGTTGTGACAACATGCCAGAAAATACAGTGGTGAAAGGTGTAAATATTAACATGATTTTTACGATTTGGATTTCAAAATTGCAGCATGTGTGTTTCGGTTATGCTCGTGAAGGGATTTTAAAAAAACTAGGTTAGTTGATCCTTCCGCAACAGTGACCTAATCTGGTAAATGCCAGAGAGCAGAGAATCCTTGGAGTGTTAACAGAAAATTAATTATACAGGTGTGGTTTGTAGCAGGTGGAATAGACATTGAAGGCCAGTCATTTGTTTTCATTTTAGAATAATCAAGGGAAGTTTTTAGAGTGGTTTGGAACAGATCTGACTGGGGTCAGAACAAGAATCGTTCCTCTCCTGGAGAAAGTTTTCTCAGAACAGTTAAGGGAATAAGTTATCTCAGTAGAAAAGTTTAGTTTGTGTAGCTTTCAGACCTGGCGTGTTTGATTAGAAATCTGCAGGTTATTAGAAGCTGAGAAAAACTAATCTCTCAGTTTGGTAAATATTCATGTATGAAGACCACTACAGTTCAAAGGACAGAAACTTAGACAATCAGTTAATTTGGAATTAAATATTTCACAGAGGGTTTTTTTTAGTTAGAATTTCTGCAAATTGATGTTACTGGGAAATATAATGAAAATTTTGCTGTCTCCATGATTTAAAATCTTACCAACTGTCTTCCATTTTGAGGTAGTTTGGTTTGTTTTCTTTGCTTTCACCTCTTGTACAATAAGCTTCTGTTCTTGTTATTAAAGAGATTCTGCAGCCTCACGTGACTATGTTCCAGTGACTGACCATCACATTAGCCATGGTGCTAACACAAAGGATTCATCAAGCCAGATTTCATTCTGAGATCTGACTTATAAGCAAAGTTGCCATAATCCAACTGGATCCTAGGGCTGCTCCCTCATTTGAGAAAGATGACTGATGGTGGTTTAACGTGAGGGTCAAGGGGAGAGGTTGAGGAAGGTCCTTCACGGTAACCTCAGCCAGTAGCAGGAATCGAACCCATGCTGTGACATCACTGCATCACAAATCAGTTGTCCGGCTGACTGAATTAACTTATCCCCATCTGACCTGTAGACAATGACTATCAGCTGGGGTGATAACTGCAAATCCATCTTGGTTCAATGCATGGAGTGCAAAGTTGTAGCTCTCAAAAGCAGTTAAGTCTGAAGCAGCCTACAAGTTGAGGGGGCATAAGTTTCTGGCTGCAATGCAAGGACAAAAGAAGAAGGATTATGAGTAAAGGTGACGAAGGGATTTGAAGACAGGCATGAGAATTTTGAATTTAATGACTGGTATATATGGATGCCACTAACAGTCAGAAAAACAAAGTACAGCTGTGCAAGTATGAATTTTAATTCATTTTTATGAAATTAAAGTTCAAAGCTTCCGCAAAAATATTAATACTTTTTAAAAAAATGTTGGCTATGTAGCCTTCAGGACTTTAAGAGCAAGGTATGTCAATTGTGCTTTTTCTTACTGAAGCTCAAATTTAAAAACAAAGAATTGCTGTAAAAGATCTCATGAGATTTACTGGAATTAACACAAAATATTGGAGGCTCTGGTGAAATTATCTAATACTTACACAAGCATCACAGAGAACCAATTTGTAAATTTCTGCTAGTACAGATCAGTCATTCCAATGTTGTTGGGATTAGTGATGCAGAAATTTAATTAAAAAGGATTCTTTTACCAAAAGCTCTTAATCTCCTTTAATAAATGAAGCCTGAGGCCATGCAAATCAATCTTTCCCACTCTAGCATAGAATTAAACTCTCGAAGTTTAAGTACACTTGCAAGATATATTTCATCTGTCATTTGTCAACCAACATTTTTTTTAAAATGAACGAGTTCACTGGTCCATAAGTTTATAATTCCAGATCCCTGTTATAGCATGCATATCCCACCCTTGTTTGTATCTCTTCATGTGCCTTATTCAATGACTAATTTTCAGGGATTCTGCATATTCTCCTAGACTTCAAAGGGATTCTGGTACCAACCTCTAAGTGTCCACCATCAAAACACTCCCAGGACAGCTACAGCATGGGGTTAGATACAAATTTAAGCAGCACTGTACACAGTGCAAATAATAGCACAAAAATTACAAAGGGATATTGATAGACTGGGTGAACGAGCAAAACTGTGTTAGATGGTATTCATTACAAGCAAGTGTGTGGTTATCAAGTTGGCATACAAAGAGACAGTACAAATTAGGTTTGCAAGAATGATGCCTGGACTTCAGGGGTTACATTCTGAGGAGAGATTATAAGGTAGAGAAGGTTCAGAAGAGATTTACCAGGATGTTGCTGGGTATGGAAGGTTTGAGTTATAAAGAAAAGCTGGATAGGCTGGGACTTTTTAAACTGAACTTAGGAGGTTGAGGAGTGACCTTGTAGTGGCTTATAAAATCATGAGGGTTACTGACTGGGTTAATGGTAGGTGTCTTTTCCCTAGGATGGGGAATTTCAAGGCTAGGGGGCACATTTTTAAGGTGACAGGAGAGAGATTTATAAAAGAAATAAGGGAAGATGTTTTACACAAAAGCACAGTCATAACGTTTAAAAGACGCTTAGATAAGTACATGAATAGGAAAGGTTTGGAGGGATATGGGCCAGGGATAGGCAGTTAAGACTAGTTTAGTTTAATCATGTTCGCCATGGACTGGTTGGACCGAAGGGTCTGTTTCCATGTAGTATGACTCTATGACTCCATTACCTGTCTGAAATTGATCACAGCAAGTGCAGGTTAATGTTGAAAGCCCAAATTTACAGTCTATCGCTCAGTGCTCTGCCACAGGTTGTGCTATGAACACCAACTCCAGGGGCGATAATCATTGAAATAGTTGATGTGCTAAGAACTTCCCACCTCTGCTCTCACATTGCTGTTAAAAAGCCAATTAAAAAATCACATGTAATGGGGTATTTAAACCATGATCTGAATAATAATGAAAGCTAAAAAAGACTATATTTGGTGAAAGCTGTTAAGCGTCATCAAAGGAATTCCAATGAGTATAATCCCAGTCTACTCAGTCTCTCCTCATAATCCAACCCTCTCAACTCTTGAATCAACCGAGTGAATCTCCTCTGCACCCCCTCCAGTGCTAGTATATCCCTTCTCAAGTAAGGAGACCAAAACTGCACACAGTACTCCAGGTGTGGCCCCATCAGGACCCTATACAGCTGCAGCATAGCCTCCCTGTTTTTAAACTCCAACCCTCTAGCAATGACAGACAAAATTCCATTTGCCTTTTTAATTACCTGCTGCACCTGCAATCCTACTTTTAGCGATTCATGCACAAGGACACCCAAGTCCCTCTGCACAGCAGCGTGCTGCACTTTTTTACCATTTAAAACATAGTCCATTTTGCTGTTATTCCTACCAAAATGGATGACCTCACACTTATCAACATTGTACTCCATCTGCCAGACCTTTGCCCGCTCACTTAGACTATCTATATCCCTCTGCAGACTTTCAGTATCTTCTGCACACTTTGCTCTACCACTCACTTTAGTGTCATCTGCAAATTTTGTCACACCACACTTAATCCCCAACTCCAAATCATCTATGTACATTGTAAACAATTGCGGTCCCAACACTGATCTCTGAGGCACACCACTAGCCACTGACCGCCAACCAGAAAAACACCACTTTGCTTTCTACTGGTCAAACAATTCTCTATCCATGCCAATACATTACCTGTAATACTGTGCAACTTTATCTTATGTAGCAGCCTTTGGTGTGGCACCTTGTCAAATGCCTTCTGGAAATCCAGATACACCACATCCACAGGTTCCCCATTGTCCACCATGCAAGTCATGTCCTCAAAGAATTCCACCAAATTAGTTAAACATGACCTACCCTTCATGAACCCATACTGGGTGTTCCCAATGGGACAATTTATATCCAGATGTCTTGCTATTTCACACGTGCAGCAGAAGAGGCTCTCCTGGATGATAATTTTATCGTGCATTATTGGGGCCGAATATCATGTTTCTGAACTATATGTTCCATGTACTATGTAAAGGGCAAACATTCAGAAAGCACATGGGTTGCTCCAGTCGACAGTAACTGTTAGCAACTCCAGGCTGTCCAAAGTCAAACTCTATCTTCCTTGCATCCTTAGAATAATGGTTTGAGTTAAAGCACAAACACTTCCATTTATAAAACAAATTATAAAATGCCTGTTTACTGTCTTTGTCAATTTTATTCACCTCTGAAGCAACAAAGTACATAGAAACTGTTGTAGGTGCCTGAAATGTCAGATCTGCACAAGCGAATTATATGCCGGTAAAGAAAGATCTGGGGCACTAGTTGATAGAAAGAAATCACCTAACAGGAAATAAGTTGTTTTGATCTAAGTGAGCTTGACATTTATTCCGCATTTTGTCAAGGCAAGGACCTGGTGGAGCAGTGAACAGGGACTGTCCCATTTGTTCTAGCTCAAGGTGGTTATTACTAAACTAAAATGGATTTGTCGTATAATAAGTCACTGAAATTTTGTAGTTAGTCTGAATTGGGAAAGTGACTTTTTCACAACATATGAGTAAGGAAGGAATTGCTGTAATTTTAAAAAGCAAGTTACTGAGAAACATTCTAAATCACGTTAATGCTGCTCCTTTGCAAGTAGTGGGGGGAAGGTGTAAAAGGAAACACCACAGCTCTGGAGCGTGTATACATAGTGAGATTTAGCTGACAACAGGTTGTTGATTGGTCTGTGGAACTGTGACCAGATGTAGATGTCAAAGGCCAACAGACTGAAGACAATTGTCTGATAGGCTGTTCATCTATCTATCAGCGAATGGGTGTGAATGATATTGGCAGAAACCCTGGGACTGCTGAAAGTGTCTTCCACTCTCTCCAATAAAATACCTAAAGCCTGAAGAAAGCCAGATTATTTTTTCTTACTAGCTGTTGTAAGTGATTGCTTTTGTCTAGTAAGTTTGTGAATCAATCTATGTCTGTTTTGAAGAAGTGAAAGAACTGAAGAATTTGGGAAACTGAAGGAACTCCCCCATTGAATCCTGCAGACTGGCACCATTTGAAAGGTTTTTCCAGTTTATTTTTCTCTCGACCCATAACACTAATTTTCTTTCATCTGTCTGTCTGTACGTGTGTGTAGGGGGTGGCTTTAAAAGGAGGTCTCTACTTACTGGAGTTTAGAAGAATGAGAGGTGATTTAATTGGTTTGGGATTATGGTCGGCAAGGACTGGTTGGACTGAAGGGTCTGGTTCGGTGCTGTATGACCCTGTGACTTCTAAGGGGCTTGACAGGGTAAGTGCTGAGAGGATGTTTCTCCTCATGGGAAGGTCTAGGACCTGAGGACATAGTCTCAGAATTAAGTGATGCCAATTTAAGATCGAGATGAGGATAAATTTCTTCTCTCAGAGGATTGAAAGTCTTTGGAAGTCCTTGTCACAGCTAGCTGCAGGGACAGAGTCTTTGTGTGTATTTAAAGCTGAGATAAATGGATTCGCAATCAGTAGGGAGATCATGGGTTATGGCCATACCACAGGAAAGTGGACATGAGGAATGTCAGATCAGCCATAATCCTATTGAATGGTAGAGCAGGCTTGAGGAACTGAATGGCCTGTTCCTGTTCCAATTTCCTATGCTCTTATGGCTAAAGTTTGGACTATTAGAGTTATATATTGATAGTTGATAGTTGTTTACCTGCAACAAATAATAATTCTTGTTAAGTATAGAAACGTGTTCACGTTTTCTTCTAACTTGAGTCTATAACACAGACAAAGTGGGGACATTGTGTACTTTGATAAAAATGTTTTAACTTCTGTGATGACTTTGGGAACAGCAAGGCTTGACATCCAGCACACTGCCCCAGTGAGGTATGACACTACGTGCAGCTGTGGGCATTGTTACGTTCTCACAGGGAAACCGTAAATTAAAATAAGAAACATAATTGAATGACTTCCAAATGAAGAAATTACCAACAAGATTTCACTTTATCATTTTTACTTTAACACAGATCAGAATCAACGTGACTTAAATATGAATTAACAGGTAAGTTATACTACAAACAAAGAAGGTAAATTTCACTTAAATAATCACTACAATAAAAGTACATTTTACAGTTTCATAGTTACTCTCATCACTCTCTGCATAAACTAGCAGTACATAGCTGTATGGTTCCATAAATATACTGTTGTTATACATTCAGGGTAGTTCAGGAACCCTATCCAGCAATAGTTTTCACCTTCAAAGTTCATGGATATGATTATCATTAGCGAGGCTCATTTCAACAAATCCCTCTCACTGGATTCACAATCATCATGAAAGGTATTAATCTCTTTCAAGGGGGTAGATGTGGAGAGGATGCTTTCTCTTAAGGGAGAATCTAGAATAATATGCCACTTTAACAATAAAAGGTCACCCATTTAAGAACGAGATCAGATGAACTATTTTCTCTCTCAAAGAACTGAGTGTCTTTGGAACTCTCATCCTGAAATGGTGGTGGAAGCAGAGTCTTTGAATATTTTTTAAGGCAGAGATAAACGGTTCCTTATTAAGCAAGGGGTTGAAAGGTGATTGTGGATAGGCGGGAATGTGGATTTCAGGTAACAATCAGATCAGTCATGATCTTATTGAATAGCAGAGCAGGCTCGAGGGGCTGAATGATCAATTCCTGCTCCTGATTTATATGTTCATATGTGCGTAACACCAATTCATATTTGGGTATCCTCTTGAAAAAGACCAAGCTCTAGTGATTCTAAGCCATTCGCTTAGCTTTCCAGATTTTAAACTTTTTTTTAAGCCAGCTCAGAGTTCTTGTCTCCTTTTCTGCCAAACAGAACATCTAACTCATCCTGAAAGTGATTTGCTTTTTCTTCTCACAGGAATGCTATATTCCTATTTGTCACTGTCTGCAGCTGTGCACTAGTTACCTTCATCCTCAACTTGCTTTGTTTTAGTTCTTCTCTCTGTCACTAGCCACATGACTGTCTGGCTGTAGCTTCCAACTGTTAGTTTCGCTTCCAAATCAAGGGTCACCAAGTCACATGAACTGGTGTTTCTTATTATCCAAGAAAATTACAACGGATGCAACCTCTTAAAAGTAATTTTCAAACAAACATTCTTCACAACAATTGCAGATTCTACAGGCCTTTAAAGAAATTTCCTTATTCTACTGTTTCCAGGTCAAAGGTCATTGCAACATTCAAATTCATTCTTGGACTCTGATTTCTGAATCTTTTGATCTTGTACTGGCACTTGCAGGTTAATTTATTTCCTAATTATTTTCTAAATGGATAAAAATGCCTTGAAAAGGGCTGAGATTCTTCCAAAACCTTATAGGGATAGCCAAGGCTATTTTGGGAAAACGTTTTCAGGCTAGTTTTGACTGATGTGGTTGGTTGGCTCGCCGAGCTGGTTCGTTGTTGTTCCGCAGACGTTTCATCACCCGACTGGATCACATCATCAGTGCAGCCTCTGATGAAGCGCCGTTGCGTTTTCCCACCTGTTATTTGAACTCTGGAGTCCGTACAACTGGATTACCTCACTTCCGGTTTACCTTCGCAGTGGAGTGTATATAGGGTCGAGCTCTATGTGTTTGTTGATGGCTTTCTTCGTGGAGTACCAGGCTTCTAGGAATTCCCGTGTTTGTTTCTGCTTTGCTTGCCCCAGGATCTTGGTGTTGTCCCAATTGAACTGGTGGTTCTCCTTATCCACGTGGATAGAGGTGAGCGAGTATTGGTCGTGTCTTCTTGTAGCCAATTGATGTTCATATACCCTTGTTGTTAATTTCCTTCCTGTTTGTCCAATATAGTGTTTGTCACAGTCTCTGCAGGGAGGCAACAGCCTAGTGGTATTATCACTGGACTGTTAATACAGGGACCCCAGATAGTGTTCTGGGGACCCAGGTTCGAATCCCGCCACGGCAGATGGTGGAATTTGAATTCAATAAAATATCTGGAATTAAGAACCTAATGATGACCATCAAACCATTGTTGATTGTTGGAAAAACCCATCTGGTTCACTAATGTCCTTTAGGGAAGGAAACCCTGGTCTGGCCCACATGTGACTCTCGACCCATGGCAATGTGATTGACTCTGAACTGCCCTCTGGGCAATTAGGGATGGGCAATAAATGGTGCCTGGTCAGTGACGCCCTCATCCCGTGAATGAATAAAGAAAAAAAAAAGAATCTTGTATATGACATTGGTCTTGTCCATAGTGGGTAGTGGGTCTTTGGTTCAGGTGAGCAGTTGTCTTGGATTGATGTGGGTTTGTGTGCTACTTAGATGCCCAGTGGTCATAGGAATCTTGTGGTTAGCTCTGAAGTGTTCCTGATGTAAGGTAGCGTGATGAGTGTGCCAGGGCATGTAGTATCTTACTGGTGTCGTTCGTGTAATAGGCATCTTCGGACCTAGATTTTTGGGTATCCGTTGTCCTTGAATACGTGGAAGATGTATTCTTCTTCTCGGCGTAGTTCTGTGCTGTTGCAGTGTGATGTTGCCCATTTAAATAATGTTCTCACGCAACTTCGTTTGTGCGTGTGTTAGGATGGCTGTTGTTGAAGTTCAGTACTTCGTCAGTGTGTGTGGCTTTCCTGCGTGCCTTTGTTAGGAATTCCACATTTGTCCTGCGCTCTACCATACTCAAAAAACCTTAGTTTTGACTGATAATGAACATCATCATCATCTATATGTTACCATCTTACTAATGATCCGAATGTGTGAGAATTAAATATTGTAAAACTTCAGATAGATTTCATTCACTCAACCTTTTTTAATTTTATGGTGGTAGGTCAGTGAAAATTTGTGAGGCCTATGGTGTGAATATTTCCAGGATTATTGAGTAAGGTATAAACATCTAATATTGCATTAAAGTAAGAATCACCTTACAGGAGAAGCAAACACAGTACCTGAATTTCCCTTTCAGTTTTTCCTATTCTGGTGACTTCTATTTTCTATTTCATTTTGATCTGCATTGAACCCAAGGATTGTTAATATTTCTCAAATATGACTGGACTTGTATATCACTATGGCATGTTTCCTACAAACAAAGGAGATTAGGTCCTATACTGCTGATATTTGACAGGAGCAGTTTTTCTGATGCTGTGGACATTAAGTGACAAAACAGGATGAATAATACTGTGCTGAAATGCAAACACTGTGTAACTGTAATATGCTAATCAGATTGGTGAAAATGAAAGCCACTGTAGCTTCAATTTTTTTTCAGAAAAGGAATGCATCTGGTGATTACATTTATTTTGCAGTCAAGACTTCTTTCAAAATAGATTGTACATTGTTTGTTCATGCCAAGAATGGAAATTCCTTCAACTCTAAAAGCAAAATAAGGACAATTTATAATGTTTAAATTATGTTTTGACTAAGAAGTCAAGCTTCTGAAAGCTTTGACCTGTGAAATTAAGAGCAGGGTAGCTCACTGCCAATGAAGAACAATAAAACAAATTCCTGTAGGAGCATTTTTTGCAACTTCTGCTTAGCTCGACTCTTCAAAGCAGACACAATGTATTCTGCATCACAAGAGCAGTCACAAGAGAGATTATAATGCTAAAAATAGATTCCATTAATACAATATTTTTCACATTTCATAGCTCGACAGTAATAACAGGCAAATTACAGTTGAGGATGTACAATAAAGGAAATGCATCTTTAGAGACAGAACGCACTGTAAAATTTTAGTCTTTCCTTCCCTACTACAACTACCCAGAACACTGCAGTCTGTAATTTGTAGGTTATACAACAGCAGCAAAGAATTTCATTCATTCTGAATTCCTATTGCTTTCACCTCTGCCTTCATTACATTTGTTGATTTCATTACTAGATCTCCTGGAGGACTGCTTGTAAAGTGTTGAATGAAATACAATTTTACAACAAATTGAGGTGCTTCTGTGATCAACAGTGACTAAATAAAAATGGACTTTAATGCATTAAGCACTGTCTTATGATTATTTTAAAAATGAGTATTACGGGGACCGAATCAGCTCAATACTCAAAATCAGAGATGAATGATCGTACATATTTATTTCATCATAATTTCTATTCTTAAAGCAGCAAATATATAACAAGATGGCATACAAAATGTACCAATTGGAAATAGATGGCTGCAATTTTAACAATACTGTATAGAAAATTAAGTTTCCTTCAGTAGAGGTTAATGCATTGAGGAAGAAAAACAGAAATAAGTCAATAAGGCTCTTGAACCTGTTAAATCATTCAATGAGATCATGAATGATCTGTGACCTTATTTCATATTCATCCACATTTACCCCATTATCTTTGGTTAACAGAAATCTGTAAGTTTCAAGCTTTAAATTAATAACTGACCCAGTATCAACTGCCACTTGCAGCAGAATATTCCAAACACCAACCACACTTGACTTGTAAAAGCGCTTCTGAAGTTCACTCCTGAAAGACCTGGCGTTAATTTTTAACCTATGTCTGTAGTTCTAGATTCCTAAACTAGCAAAAATAGTTTATTTTTATCTACCTTACCCAATCCAATGCTCTGTCTAAGCTGTGTGCACATATCTGCTGACTGTCTGCACTGATCTACTCCTTTAATTTCTTGAAAACAATGATCAAATCACCTTTAATCATTCAAATTCTGTGGAATACATCCCCATTCCTTATAATTTAATCTTTGGACAAGGAAGGCATACACTCCATTAGCTTTCATTCCATTTTTTAAAAAAAAAATCTGCTCATGACCTCTAACTCTTACATAGTCTATGTGGATTGATTTCTGGGATAGTTGACTTGCCATTCATTTCACTGTCATGGCAACTGGATGCAGGCAAAAGACCTACAAGAAACATCTCCAATCCAGGACTAACCAAACCATCAATGCAACACTGTGTGAAGCTAAAGAACCAGTTCTGAACTTTTGCAGGACATATCTCAAAACCAAATAACATTTTTATTAAAAAGCTCCTGTACGGAAATCACTGTAGCAAAACAACTCAACCAGTTAAGGACTGCCGAAAAGTGAGATATACCGAAAATAGGAAATGTATTGCAGATCCAACGTTTCTTCTCTTCAGCAAAGAAAGTTGACCTCAACAAAGTTTTTCCCCCGAAGGAAATTTCAGTACCAAGCTAGTGGGAGAATTCATGACTTGTGAAACTACAGCGGAATAGTAGACGTAAATCCTGACTAATGTGGAACAGAAGTCACTTCTTAACCAAAACAAAATAGAGAATAAATCAGGAAAAAGTAGAAAAGATTGCTTTCTGTTATGACCAAGGTGTTACAACTGGTTACATATGATAACATGAATTAGGAGCTGGAACAGATCAACAAGCCCCATGAACCTGCTCCACCATTCAATAAGGCCATGGTTGATCTGAATAATCCATATTCCCATCTGCCCTGATAACCTTTCACCCCTTTATTAAGAATATCTCCCATCAAAATGAAAGCTGATAACTAAACATTACAGCTTGAAAGTCACAAGATAAAATTAAGATTGGCTTTATTCACAGAACAGGACATAGTCACAAGAATCACAAATTCAAACAGATTCAATTTATTAATATTTTAAATGCTTGACACTTCTCCAGGAAGAATTTGGAGACAATGTCTCTTTTGTTGGTCAACAGGAGTCCTTTTCCAACCAAATTATTCAATTTTACATGGTTTCTAACCAAAATCTTGTGCTTGCAAAATGGTTATTCCTGACCTGAATCATCTAGCAACCAGGCAAATGAGATTTTATACATCAGAACCGTAGTGGAGAAAGACTTACTCAATGGTTCAGTGGCTACTGATAATGACATATCTTTGGAATACACAAATAGAGAAAATATCTGTTTTGATCCCACATTTAGTTAGTTCTCCAGCAGAGGAACATCAGAAATAGGAACAGGAGTAGGAGTAGGCTATTCAGCCCCTCTAGCCCATTCTGCCATTCAATAAGATACTGCTGCTCTGATAGTGGTCATAACTCCAGTTTTTCACCTATTCCTATAACCCTTGATCTCCTTGTCAACTGATAATCTGCCCAACTCAGTTTCAAGTGCATTCAATGACCAAGCTACCACTGCTTATAGGGAAGAGAATTGCAGTGACTCTCTGAGAGAAGAAATCCTTCCTTATCTACCTTTAAGCCCAGCAAACACACCCTTAACTTGTGATCCCTAATTAGAAGTGATTAGCTGGATGTGATCAAATTGGATTTTGTTGTGAAGCCACCAGGCTTATACGTCGAGTTGATATTATGTAGGACCGTGTAATAAAATGGTCACTTGGGGAAGGGAATGGGAGTTGAGGTTCTCTGTGAAATTATATTCTCGGGGATAGAGCTTGTGCTCATGCACAGCTATCCTCTTCCACCTGATCATCTTGCAAGAATCACCCTTCCAAAGCTTAATCAGCAAAAGGGCCATTTCAGAACACTTCACCTTTTCTCCAAGACACATTCCTTCCCAATCCCTATTTCCGGTAGTGATAGAGTAGACTTTGTGGTTTGGAAGAAAAATATTCCTCACTGTTTCTCCTGTATCTTCTAATTCAAAATTCTTTGCTCTATTCCATTACCCACACAGACAAGCATATCATCAGCAATCTAGACCATTGCTAATCTGCCTCTATTTCACAATAGCAAAAAATATACAATCACTTGGAGTTGAAAAAGGGAAGACTGACAAAAGATAAACACAAATTTTTATTATTGCTGTTAATCCAATTTTTCCTTCAATTCACCTGAAGGCATGAATTCATTCTGCACTAACATGCTACAGACTTTGTAGTGCCCTAACACATTACCTCCATGACTATTTGTTCAAGAGCTATAACAAAGGATTATCATTATGCTACTCATCATAGAAAGAATCATAATTAAGTCGATTAGACTGCTCCAGAAATACAAATGCACTTTCCAGTGGGAAGATCACTGGATTACATTCAAGAATACGATCAGTATTTAATTATTCTCTCTCCAGCCAACCAGGACATCAGTTCCAATACACCAAATGCAGAGGTCAAACCGTTGAACGGCAAGGAAAAATAAAATCAAATCTTCAGTCTAAAGTACATTCACCCATAGGAAGGTACAACTAACATCTTACTGAATGCAAACAACTTTCAACAATCCCTTTTAATGTAACCAATTTTAGTTTTACAGATATATGCAAAAATAGAGTGCCACTTCATTAAATGCACACTTAAATATAAGTTAAAATTTAAAAACTGGATTTAAACAAGCAGTAATATTGTCACTGCAGTGATTTGTTGATTGTTCTGGCAGATCACAGAGAAGAGGAAATTGCATCGCACTGAATGGCTCATGGGTCAACCTTTTCTATGAAAAGAGAACTTTCATACTGTTATGATCCCAGCTGATGTTACTGCTTGATAATCAGATCCCAGACTGAAAGCTGGTTTATTGGACTTTTTTTGGGTTTAAAAGGTGGTCTTTCACTGAAACACAAACACTCAAAGCTGCAGATTCAGGTTTAACTGTATACAATTGTCAGTTATTGCGCAAAAGAAGAGGAGTAAACAGAATAAACCAAATTATTTACATAGAAAGAAAAATTTAAAGATGTCAAAACACACAGTAAAGTACAATCGAATTAATTCCAAAAGCACTCCTTTGTAATACTCACACAAGAGAGAATTCCCTGGTCTTCCATATCTACAGGGCTTTACTTAACGTTGGCTTCAGAATCTGAAAACCTCTTCCTGGAGTCTTAATACAGCTGAGCATAGATTTTATCAGCTTCAAATAACACTTTCCATGTTATAACCAAACAATTTTGGTTTGGAACTTTAAAGTAAACTCCTTACACTGGAGTAACCTATTTTATAATGATCCAAAACTACCTCCCTTTCTCAGGAATAACTATTTTACATATCCAGCTTCTGTAAACTGGTCAAGCTGAAACTAAAACATTTCTTGCAGTTATGGTTGTTTCCCCTAGTCAAAAGAAATCAATCAATTACTGACCTTCTAAACTGAAAACCTAATGCACAATTCTTTAGCTTGTTCATTCATTTAAAAAAAAACCTCCCAATATAAACAAATTCCCATTAACCCTCCTGAACCATCACTCTCACAACTGCTTTAGGAAAAGAAATCACCATGGCTACAGAAATACTTACAAGCTAATAACTGAATCACTTCAGAAACACAGAATTCAAAACTCCAAAATAAATGATCTTAGAATATACAGAAATCACACACCTTACATCGTAATATCTTATACTCACCAGCAGATAAGTCCAGCTGTCACAACAGTCCACATGACACAGCACGAATGTGGCCTCTTAATTTCCTCATCATCAGTTCGCTTACAGCAGCAGATGCATAATAAGTAAATGGAGATGAAAATTAAATTGAGGGCCAAGCCAACGGCAGCAATTACAGCCAAAAACATGAGTGCCTGGGGAAAAATAAAATAAACACACAATAATTGCTTGAGATTTGCTTTCCACTTATAAGAATTACACCTTATTACAGGAATAAAATGACTAATGCATCTTCATTTATTAGTTAATAAATGTACAGGTTCTGCATTGAGTAATTTTCAGATTATTACTGAGATTTTGCTCCCGTCACTGGTTCAGTTGGGGATATCTACTCAACTTGTGATGGACTATTTGAACCAATGTAGAATCCCAACCGTGTACATGGGTTTAGAGAAGTCTTACATATCCCAATAGTCATCATTATCTGATCTTATGACTGACATTTATAAACAACACTGCTCCCACAAAGTATGGTAATTCATGCGACTCAATGGGATGGTAGTTTTATGAAGTGAGAGGTCTGTCAAAGATTTTAAGAAGAAGAAAGCTGATTTTAAAGGGATTTACTTTAAACATTGTACATTTATGCCAAGTTAGAGCTGAGCTTTCTGTGAACAACAACAATTTTCACTCATTACTATATCCTGTTTCAAAGTCATTAACCTCTTCTCTGTTGCTTATATTTGAATAGTTACTTAAACCCTCAGAACTGCTAAAACAATTGATGTGGAATAGAAAAATGTTCTATTTTAATTGCAGAAAGCAGTAATCAAATATGATTAAACAGTCATAAACGTGTAGGGAAAAATGTCTATGAGGACGAAACATGCAGAAGGATATAAAGATATGTTAGATGAATGGGTAAGAAAGTGACAAATGATGCATAAAGTCATGTTTTTTCAAGAGGATTTGAATTGAAGAGAAAGGAGGTGTGGCTGCAATTATCCAGAGCTTTGGTGAGACCATACCTGAAATACTGTGTTGCATTTTGGTCTCCATATGTATACTTACTTTGGTAGACATTCAGCAAAGGTTTACTAGATTGATTTCTGAGATAAAAAGTATTTTCTTTCCTAAGGAAGCACTGCTTAACTGCAAGAATAATTTCCCCGTTGCAAACATACAAGGCAGGAGTCGAAATTGATCATTCAGACCCTCAATCCTGCTCTGTCCTGCAATAAGGCCATGTTAATCAGTTTATCTTTCAATTTCCAGAATAGTAGCTAACCCAGGATTCCCCTGCCACAACAAGAATCTATCCACCCTGTCTTAAAAATATTTAATGACCTCTTCTCCACCACCTTCTGAGGCAGAGAGTTCAAAAGTTGCACAACCCTGTAACAGAAAAAATACTCATCATTGTCCTGAGGGGATGACTTCTAACGTTAAAACAGTGCCTCCCAAGTCTTGCATTCACCCACAAGTGGAAATATCCTGTCCTTGTCAAGAACAGTCAGGATATAATATGCTTTAGTTAAGTCAGCCCTCGCTGAGTTGGCTGGGTGGCTGGTCGGCGATGCAGTGTGATGCCAACGGCACAGGTTCAACTCCCACATTGGCTAAGGTTGTCATGAGGATTCCGCCTTCTCAACCTCATTCCTTGTCTGAGGTGTGGTCACTCTCACCTTAAACTAGTACCAATGGTCTCTCACTAATGAGAGAGTAGTCCCATGGTCTGCTGAGTCTATAGTGACGTTACCTTTACCTTAAAGGCCAGCCTGTACTCACAAGAGGACAACATTCATTTTGTGGTGACCCATTCAATCCCTTCCTTAGTTAAACACCTTGATCAAATCACACCATAACCCGCGCTTATTTATTTTTTAGGAAAACAACATATACTTACTACCTCATCATATTTCAATACTATAAATATTTAAATCATTGACTTTTTATATACATTGGTGTTGAACAGAGGTAGGGGTGATGGTGAAAAGTCTGAGAAGGTAGAAATGAATTGCCAAAGATTGAACATTATTTAAATAGTGATCTGTATAACAGAATTAGCATTAACTATTTCTATCTGTGTAAAAAAGTCGACTTTGTGAGCTCAAATTTTTAGGCAAGAATTTGGGGGGAGTCAACTTAGACCTGAGTAATATTTTTGAGGGATTGAAATCTATGCATATTCTTTGGTATCATGACGTATTTTGATATTTTCACTTCACTATTGCTTTGCGCTGGGGTTGACAGAATGTGCATGACCCGACTGGCGCCACTTTGGAACAGCTTGCTTTGCTCCCAAAACTCTCTCTCCCCCAATCACAGCTGCTTTCACTCAATGTGTCTTCCTCCAAAGTCCTCTCCTGTACTCTCACTCAAAGCAAGAGTTCAGGAGAAAATGGCAAGTGGGAAGATCGAAGAAGGGGAGAGAGCTGGTCTCCATTAACTGGAGAGTTAATGACCAGGAGAGTTGGTCTGTGGATGAGGCAGCAGGAGAGACAGGTCAGCCTGCAGGACAGGCAGTGAATATTGGAAGTCCAGTGAATCTGCCTGAGGAACAGGCAACAATTGGGAAGGCTGGCAAGAGAAAGAGAAAAGAGTCTGCCTGTGGAAGAGGCAGCAAGTGGGTAGTAAATAGGAAGAGTTCAGATTTTTGGCCAAAAGTTGGAAGTCAACTTTTACGTGAGATTGACTACTACTTCAGTATAAATGGTAGACACTGACTAAAAAAAACTATAAGCCTCTTTTAATGAAACTCAGCTTCTTCTCTGCCTTTTTCATATTTTTATAGCTGGACCCTAAATCACCATTAAGCCACATGCTGTTTTGCAGCTTATCATTTTATCATATGCTTATTTGTCGTTAGAATGTCTAAAACAATGGGTGAGGCGCCTATAAAAGAGTATAAATATACCACAAGGCACTCTTCCCATGGTCTCATTATATGGGCAGATAGACAAAGTGGATAATTCAGTGGTTTTAGTCCATTAAGGCCTAAAAATCGTTCTGTACAATTTAATGATTACATTTTTTTTGCAAAGAAGCATTGTTATTTTGTTGTAACTATATCCCTGCAGTTGTTTACTTTGCTGTTAACTGCAGTAAGCATCTTAACATTGTTGTTTCCACAATTTTGTACAGAATTGCTGACTGCTATTGCAAAGTAACATGCAGCAAGTAAGCTGATGGTAGAAATTCCTAAAGAAATGAACTACATGATTTCATAAAATACAAAAAGAACTAGAGGCATTTACATCATTTACAGAACTTGAAAATTCTACCTTGACATAGAGATTATAACCTTTCACCACTTCCTGCTTCACAAGAGAAGCTGTCTCCGTGATACAACATCCCTCAAGTATGACCCAGAAGCAGGGCAACTTTTATCTGTGGCTTGGATTCTTACCATAAGCTTTTATGTTATTTAATTCTTTCAAACCACTGATTTCTATCAGACCAACAATCGTACAGTTCACAGATACATCACAAACATGATACATACCCTGTGCACCATGGGAAACTTATTTATCATTTTGCCTGGGAGGAAAAGAAAATTTAGCTAGATGGTGAACAGTTGGTTCCAATCACCAATAATGTAAAACAGCCAATGGATCTAATCCATCAGTCCCTCAGTGCTGTAGAGGATTTTCCTTGAAGATTGCATATCCCTAAAACAATTAGCTCACATACAAGACCTGAACCATTTACAAAGACTTAAAATATTCTGGAAACTTCCAGCTGACTGGCAACTGTTATACCTCACAGCCCTAAGCTCTTGGCTCCCTATGGAGAACAAATTATTCGCAATTTATGTACAATACTTCCTGCTGATTCTACACTCATTTTTTAAAAAATCTCTATTCTATAAAACTGGCAGCATACCCATTTCAAAATAATCACTTTGGACCATCTGATTCTTCAGACAGTAGTTTCAGGAAAATAATGACAGAGGCAGAAACAATTGTGTCTTTGCCAAAGGTGCTTAATCCATGATTAACAAGCAGCAATTCTCTCTCTCTCTCTTTTTGAATCGCTCACTGGCACACCCTATACACAACGCTATATCATGACCTCTGATTAAAAAAAGTGGATCTTTGAGGTCTCAAAGGTAGATTTTACAGAGAAACACAAGTGTATTATCCAGAAACCACCCTATAAGCCAAGTGATAATTAGAGATTCTAGATGATATTCCAATTCTTGTCGCGACAGTTAACTTTTAAGAAGGTATTTGACTTGCCAATGACTGATTGGTAGGATTACAAAACAAAATGTTCCGTTTTAAGACTTCTGTTGGATCAAACAAATTAAATAGAATATTGGCTAAAGACTACACTCTGAAGTACAAAACTATACTTTGATATTTTGTCCCAGATTTCTTCTGTCTGTCAGGTTTTGCTTCCGTGGATGTGTCAAGGTATCAGTTGGTGGCTTGAGACCAGGGCTGTGTTTCAAGTAGCCTGATGAGAGGGCTGGTCAGTGAACAAGCTGACCACAAGCATCCCTGCCTGCTTTGTAATTATGGGCAGCACACTATACCTACTTCCCTCCTCATGGTAAAGTATTCCTTATTTTATCATCTAGAGTTGCTCACCCTGGCCCATACCCATGGCATCTTGAATTTTATGCATCTTATATCCACGTAGAAATGCTATTTAGCTGTCATTTAAGACCCTAATTCCATTCTATCTTGGAACTAAATTGACAGCTTTTAATTGTTTATAAAATCTGACAATCTTAACAACTCCCTTTGAGACTTGGAGATGAAGTACTGATCATCAGTACGGCTGCTCTGGTCATTGTTTACAGATGTCATCATCTAGCACCTTCTTCCCAGTAAATTGTCCTGTTCCCATAACAACCAAGTCCCCCAGGCTTGTTGACAAACAGGATTTAGAGGAGCACACATAACCCTCTTTACTACTCCAGAAATATAAAATTTACAAACTTCACATTTGTAACAATAAACGGTCATTTCCTATCAGTGCAAGTTCAAGTGCTCCTCTATTAAACAAAGCATAGAAGATCATTTATTGCAAAATATTCACACAACATGAGTTTAATTTGTAGAAATATTTACATTATTTTAGAATTTAATTTCTTTAGTCTTAACCTTTTTAAGTTCAACATTTAAAGTGACAACAGGACAAGGTTCGACAGCAGTTATGAAGATGTACTTATTGCCTAAAGAAGTCAGAAACCACACCTTTCATTTTGACAATTAGCTAAAGGTGACTTTAGCAGGTGAAAAAAGCTCACCCTTAGTTTCAAAGTGCGATGTTACTAATCCACTGTCTTGTCTGAATGCTCTACATACACAATTACACTTAAAAAAATTATTCGAGTTGGATGTCCATTTGGAGAATATAAAACACTGCTTCAAATCCTCTTTCTCAATACAGCTATATTTTGAGGCTATAAAGTGGTTGTGACCCCTTAGTGAGCAGTGGGGAGGAGGAGAAGAACTATTTAAGTAGGGGGGAATTTGGGGCGGTGTCAGCTGCAACTGCCTCAGAGCTCGTGACTCCAAATATTCAGCCCCCAGACCCCACACTTTGGGAAGACCCAATATTGAAATTCCACCAAGTTATCCTCATATTATTTACCAAGATAGGAAAGAGGTACAAGAGATCTTGGACCAGGTTTTCATTTATAAGCTGGAGATAATGGGACTAGTTCACAGTACTGTTGTCCAATCACTGCAGTTTCACAACAGTGGCAGCCTTTCATTGCATAAGGCCATAGTGATCAAGTCCATGTTAAACATCACCTGGTGCATCTCAGGAGCTTCATTCTGGCACGACAATCTCTGCCACATTTGCTGCAGAGGATTACAGTGGACTGGGAAGGGGCATGATTTGCTATCCTCTGTTTTCTCTAGGTCCTCTTCTTGGCCAGCTGAGTTTTGCTTTTCTGCTGTTACCTCTTCCAATGCCCCAACTGTCAGCCTCTAGAGGTGACAGCAACTGTCTCGTAGTTGCAACTATCAGTACTGATCACCTTCATATCTGCCCTGCAATGTACGTGTGGTGGAGGTATGTATACCATGGTCATGACCAAGTGGCCAGTTCAACCTACAGAAGGTCTTTGGGTATATGGCCTTTATCTATTTGATGAACATGGCTGAACTGAAGACATCATTGCCTTAGCAATGAATGTGGTGTGATAAAATTAAAATACTGCAGGTCTTGTGAATTGAAGACCTTATCTGACAGAGAGATGCCAAGGGTACATCTCAAATAGCAGAAGTGGAAACTAAGCAGTTTGTTTCTTTTTATGGACATTCAAACACACAAGAGCCAGTGGACATGATCTATTTGGATTTCCAGTAGGCCTTTGACAAGGTGCCACCCAAGAGGCTGCTAAATAAAATAAAAACCCATGATGTTAGGGGCAAAACACAGGAAAAGATGGAGATTAGCTGACTGGCAGAAGGCAGAGAGTATGGATAAAGGAGTCTTTTTCAGGATTGGCAGCAGGTTACTAGTAGAGTTCTGCAGGGGTTTGTGTTGGGACCACAACTATTCATGTTTTACATTAATAATCTGGACAAAGGAACTGAGGGCATTGTCGCTAAGTTTGTAGATGACACAAAGGTAGATGGAGACAGATAGTATTGAGAAAGTGCAGAGGCTGCAAAAGGACTTGAACAGGCTGGGAGAGTGGGCAAGGAAGTGGCAGATGGAACACAGTGTGGCAAAGTGTGATGTTATGAACTTTGGTAGGAAGAATAAAGGTGTAGCCGTTTTCTAAGTGGGGAAAGGCTCTATAATTCAGAAGCTCAAAGGAACTCTGAAGTCCAAGTTCAGGATTCTCTTAAGGTTAATGCGCAGGTTCAGTTGGCAGTTCGGAAGGCAAAAGAGAGGGCTAGAATACAAAAGCAGAAATGTGCTGCTGAGGCTGTATAAGGCTCTGGTCATATTGCATTTTGCATTGTTAGCATTTTGGGGCCATTACCTTAGAAGGGGTATGCTGGCTTTGGAGGGTGTCCAGAGGAAGTTCACAAGAATGATCCCGTGACTGAAGGGCTTGACAAATAAGGAGCAGTTGAGAACTCTGGGCCTGTACTTGATGGAATTCAGAATGGTGGGGGGGAATCTCATTGAAACTTAAGAATACTGACAGGCCTGGATAGAGTTGATGTGGAGAAAATGTTTCCATGAGTAGGAGAGACTAGGACCCGAGGGCATAGACTCAGAATGAAGGGAATGAGATGAGATGGAATTTCTTCAAAGGATGGTGAATCTATGGAACTCATTGTCACAGAAGGCTGTGGAGGTCAAGTCATTGAGTGTATTTAAGTAGAGATAGATAGGTTCTTGATTGGTAAAGGGATCAAGGGTTACAGGGAGAAGGCAGGAGAATAGGGTGGAGAAACACATCAGCCATGATCAAATGGTGGTGCAGACTCGATGGGTTGAATGGCTGAATTCTGCTGCTATATATTAGGTTCTTATATTGGTCTCACCATTGTAAAGGAATAAACTGAGGATGCAGGCTCGGCAGATTCACCAATGACAGATTACTTACGGCTGATCAATAATTGTGAACAAGACAGCCGTGATCAATATGAAACTGAACTAGCTGAACATTGAAACTACTTGCCTACAAGAGACCTGGATTGCCAAAACTAATTACTGAGAAAAAGATTATATATTCATCTGGCAGGGGAAGATTTCAGGGGAAACATGAGAGCAAGGTGTAGGTTCTGCTGTAAGGAACTTGCTAATTTCAATGATACAGTACGCCCCCTCCCCAATGCATGGTTTAAAACATGTTCTTTCCATTCACCTCTCAACTCAAACAGAGCCACTTAACCTCAATGGTTATCCATGCTGCAAAACCTGCTGCACTACAGCATCAGAAGAGTAGTTCCAGAGAAGTCTGACTTGGCTACTAGCAGAATCCCTAAATCAGAATGTCTTAGCTTACCAGGGGGATTTGAACACAAGATTGAATGAGGCATTGCACTTCTGGTTCAGATGTCATGGCCTGGGAAAGATGAATAAGGACAGACAAAGAATACTTGAGCTTTGCTGCTACCATGTGCTAATGCCTCCTGTCACAATAAATCATATTGTGAGGTGTCCTGCAGAAATCCACGATAAGGCCATTGACACCATCTGGCTGTATGGTTTCAACATACTGAGGAAATGAACTTCCTGAAGTAACAGGACAAAATAGAAGCTACTCACAGTACACTGCCAGTATACAATAAAGGATTTTTTTTAGCAAGAGTACTGTAATTGTACCTTATACAACATTGATTGCAGTCTTGCTTCCACCTTTCAAATTAATAGTTAATTTACTGTCTTGCCAAATCCTCGACTTTATTTTAATATTTTTAACATCTGATACAATACTAATGATTAATTATTTGCATTCCACTATTTCAAAACAAAAGTATATTTAAAGATCAAGAAAATCTGAAGGCTTTTGGTGAAGTCATAATTAAACCCATTAAGAAACGTTCTGTACATTCCCAATACTTTTGTTATATAGCAAATAAATTTATACAGGAGGGAATTTCAGAATATTAAGACTTTTTGTTGGGGTGAGGCCAAGCTTCCAGATTGGATTTACACATAAAAACCACTTGCTTCACCCTCTTCACATCCCACATGGCGAGTTACAAAGGTATTCATGAGACTCTGGTTATCATTTCATGCTTTCCATGCTTTCCAAATGGGTTAAGCTGTGGACCGATACCTTAAGAGATATTTTGTCAAGGATAGACATAAATCCATTAGTTTTAAAATCTAATAAAAGCAAGCGAATTTCAAATTATCTTCCTCAAACAGAGGGCTCCTTATTTTGTCTTTCTTTCCCCTCCCCTTGAAAATCTGATGAAAAATATGGCTGCAGTATGAGGTAGGAAAGGGAAATTTAACTCTGTTACTGTGGTTATAATGCTGGTGCCAGATGGTGTGGGCAGCAACTAAATGGAAATGGTCTCTTTGCATCCATCAATATCTTGGAGTCATGTATTACATAAATGTTCACTTGCTAAAATTCACAAATTTAACCAGCCTCAAAAAATGGCAGTGCCAAACTGTTGCAGATGACTTTTGTTGAACTATCATGACTGTTTTACTAATTGTAATATGAAAATAGGCAGATTTCATTGCAGTCACACCTAGCCAATTTATTGAGTGCAACAAACTTTATGTATCATCTTCTGCGACATTTTAATTTTATAATGCGCATATGCTCCAGATTTGATTTTTAAAGAGTATAAACAGTTCAGCTTTGGCCTTGTAAGATTAAAGATTGCTTTCACAATGTTCTTTTTTGAAAAGTGTTATTGCTGCTTTGTATTATATTATTGCAGCGTTTTGTTCAGTTCTAACACTAACAGTTGGGAGCACAGATCTTTCCAGGGCATAGTTAAAGAACATTGCTCATTCATAACAACACCAGAGGTTCCCCTTGATTGTGACTAATCATGCAATCCACCTTTGACCAGAACACTGAGATTCAGGTCAGTCTTAAAACAGCGCATTTCAGATTAAAACTGAATTTGACCAAACGACAAAACTGGCCACAATTCCAGACTAAATGTTGAGGGGAAAATAATACAGGCTTGTGCACCGTCAGCATTACTACCACTCAAGGTACATAATCATTAAATAACAGTCTGACACTTGTTATCGTGCCTTTGTCATTTACCACAAAAGAATCATAAAAGCAAACCTCAAAAACAAGTATCCCACCCAGTTTTAAAACCCAGTAGTGACATATTTAATACAGCACCACTGTATCCCTCGACTTGCTAAAAATCAATAGGAGAAACACCAGACTCCATGCAGGTCAGTAAATTCAGACTGATAAATTAAGACTTAATTAAAAATAATTAATGTTGAAAGTATGGAAGGGATCTGAATATGGACAGCTAAGCTGATAAAATAAATAACTTTTTTGCAGATATCATGGACACCACCTTCACAAGGCTCACTATCAGACATTGACTTTACTCTCAATATAGGTTCCTGTTTGTTTTGTAAAGCTATGTTTACTGACATGATTCCAATCATTCCCCTGCCACTATAATAAAAATTGTGGGGAGACAATGCATGGAGGAACAGTTATGTTATTGCTTTCAGTAAAAAATGTTTTGGTGTGTCATCGTATCTGATGGCCTCAAGTTTTCAGCAGACTGTGTGTAACTCACTGCGTTGCTGCCCTTGATCCATATCAAAAGTGAAATTAAAGGTCGTCCTGCAGCATTGGATTAAGAGAGAACCCCCAGAGAAATAAAGTTGATCTCGGTCCTCTTAAGATCCAAAATGCACAGCCTTTGCTTCTTTTTCTGCCAAAAATAGACCAGGAGTTGCGCACATATTATCAATAAAGTTTGAATGATACACCGGTGATGCAAACATATCTGGATTGGATTTAATACATTTCTGGAAACTTTTGCCCTCACGCTCAGGGAGAAATCTGTTTTAACCAACATGATTTTAGAATCAGAGTTATACAGCACAGAAACAGACCCTTCGGTCCAATTCATCCACGCCAACCAGATATCCTAAATAAATTTAGTCCCATTTGCCAGCATTTGGCCCATATCTCTCTAAAGCTTTCATATTCATGTACACATCGAGATGGTTTTTAAATGTTGTAATTGTACCCGTCTCCAGCATTTCCTCTGGCAGCTTGTTCCATACGCGGACCACTCTGTGTGAAAAAGCTGCCCCTCAGGTCTCTTTTAAATCTTTCCCCTCTCACCTTAAAACTATGCCCTTTAGTTTTGGACTCCCCTACCCTGGGAAAAAAGACCTTGACTATTCACCCTATCCATGCCTCTCATGACTTTATAAACCTCTATAAGGTCACTTTTCAGCCTCCCACACTCTAGGGAGAAAACCCCAGTCTATTCAGCCTCTCCCTATAGCTCAAACTCTCCAATCCCGGTAACATCCTTGTAAATCTCTTCTGAACCCTTTCAAATTTAATTGAATCTGCCATAGGAAAGATGCCAAGAGCCAGGGATTTTACTTGTTGGGGGCAGGGACAGATACAGATTTTGCTGATTGTTACATATGCAGGTCATTTGCATCTCTCTTAAAGGTATAATTTGCCACTTGATAGCAATAATTCATTCATATGTAATTGCCTTCATTGAAAATGTCATCCTGCAAACAATAACGAAACTTTAGCACCAGCATGACTCATCTGTAATTTATTCCCCTGTTGCCTTCAAACCATCCCAGTTAATGAGCCGGTTGCATATCTAAAAAGAAAGGTCACTGAGCCAGATTAACCTTTTCAGGTTGCTGTTCCCCATGGACTTTGGCACCATCAAAGGCTTGCTGGATAAACAGATTTTGAAAATTAAGGTTAAAATAGGTCAAGCACAATTTGTACAGCCAATTAACAACAAAGCCAGTTGTAACTAGCAAGCTGTAGGAATATAGGACTCTTGTGGTGTAGTGGTTGTGCCCCTGCCTCTGGGTCAGAAAATTGGGGTAAAAATCCCACCTGCCCCAGACATGTGCCATAAAATATCTGAACAGGTTGATTCAAAGTATCTACATGTGTGCTTTAAAATTGTTATTTGATCAGTTCTGAACTGAGATAATGTCCCACCTGTTAAATTTTGCTATTTTAAGAGTAAAAGCAACAAATCCCCTCTATAAAAACGTCAATCCTCAATAATCATCCACATACAGTGAGCTTCCAAACTAGTTGCAATGAACAGTGCATATTTTAGGCAGTGGTTAAATATGAAACTTGAAACCCTGAAAATAAACTTCAGCAGTAACAGTCTGTTCTGATGGGGTGAGATGATTGCTATTTCTCATACAGGACTTGAAGCACACTTCATTTTAATCTATTAACTGCAATTCCTCCACACATTGCTTTTGAGGTGACTGTGGTGAGGAACAGACTGTTGTTCACCTCTGTGTGAAATGTGCCTTTACATGTGTTACCTCTATGGAGACAAATGCAGTGTTTTTTGCCAAAGTACATTTGTAATGTAATACTTGATATTCTACAGAAATGGTAGGAACTGCCGCTGCTGGAGAATCTGAGAAAACAAGATGTAGAGCTGGATGAACACAGCAGGCCAAGCAGCATCAGAGGAGCAGGAAAGCTGACGTTTCGGGTCTGGACCCTTCTTCAGAAAATGCACCTTGTTATCTCTTGGTATTCTACAGGCTGTTCACAGGAATGCACACCTTGACAAACATCAGCGGTGCCTGGAGGCCAATCAGGTTAGTGAAAGACACTCTTTGTCTGAAACGTGCTGATCTTCTAGAGCAAAGAGCTGTCCTTGTGAAGAAGGGTCCCGACCCGAAACGTCAACTTTCCTGCTCCTCTGATGTTCCCTGGCCTGCTTTGTTCCTCCAGCTCCACACTGTGTTATCTCTGACTCCAGCATCAGCAGTTCTTACTATTGCTGTCCTTGTCTTAGTGTTTCAGACTGAAATATTCGAAGATCCAGGAGTACACATTAGGGGACGTGTTACGGTTTGGTGCAGCTGTTACAGAGCAGCAATGGGAGAAGGTCACGATCTAAGGTCTTTCAGCCATAACAGACCAAAAGGTTATAAAATATAGAGCCCCATGCACTGTGTGTCTTACAAATGTTGCATGTTGTGAAGATTAAGAGTACTTGAAGTTGTATTGAGGCACCTCTGTGAGGAACATGCTGCATAGAAAAAGTTTATATCCATGGCACTCTCTGTAATTTCCAAATTAAAATGTTACATGCCTGGGGCTGTATACTTAACATTGCATGCAATTTGTAAATATTAAGACTGTTACAATCATTTTGAGTGGAAAATGCTCTAGGGAGACAAGGTGAATTTTATTACAGATTCTGTGATATTCAAGTTTTTAAAAATCTCTTGTTTTTTCACAACTTTTATGAATGAAGTATATATTTTGGAAACAAAACATGGTCCACAGCCAGGATAATTCTGTTCTCCAGATCATTGCTTTCCCATTTCAGGTCATGTTAAACGCAGATGGCCATAATGTCAAGTGGAAAACTTAAAACTTGTTACATTTAACATGTAATCACACCGCCTTCCCAAACAAGTCATTTCAAGCAGTCTGCTCAAATAATGCAGATTTTTAGCAGTAAAGAATTTTTGCATGCTAAAATTGCTTTCTTAAAAACAATTTATTTTATCCCTGGGAATAGAGACAACAATCCACAAGAGAAACAAATGATAAATTGATTCATCAATAAATAAATTAAAGTAGCACACAATAAGTTAGCACATAACTTATACCAACAAATTGCTCGAAGTTTTTTTCCCCCATGATGAGTTAGGCATGGCCTTTTTTGTTCCTGAACCACTTTATGTCCTACCGTTCCCTTTTACAGAGTGTGTCCACACCTCCGCATCTCAGTGCCTAAATTTCACCTTACAAGCCTGAGAAATTTCCTCTTGGCAGTATAATGTTAACTTGATTTTGGCAGTATAATGTTAACATGATATGAAGACTTAAAATGAAGTTACATACAAAACAACATTAATGAATTAATGTTCATTTCTGAAGAAGGGTCTAGGCCCGAAACGTCAGCTTTCCTGCTCCTCTGATGCTGCTTGGCCTGCTGTGTTCATCCAGCCCTACATCTTGTTATCTTATTAATGAATTGTTTCTACATTCTTGAAGGCATCTATTGGTAGTTAAGGATGTGTATCAATTATACGTAAGTTGGCTTTTGCGTTCCACTTTTCAAATTAATAGAGAGGAACTATACTTTTACAGTAGCTTCTTAATGCATACTTCAGTATGACAGCGATTCCGGCTTTATAATGGTACTGTATAACATCTTAAAGACAGTATTCAAAGCCCTAAATGACTTAAGTGCTAAATGGGAAGAATTGTGTGATAGGTTGTGCTCACCAAGTGCCTCACAGGATTACAGTAACCTTTTGAAACATTGTTAAACTCTATAAATGAGCACTTGGCAAAGTACATGCACTTAGGTCAAGCAGACAGAGTGAAACACAAGAATATTTCATTGTAGATCAATGTTGGTCAAGCAATAATATTAAACTACTCCACTTTAAATTGGTGTATTACTGAGGAATCCATCACTGGGACATCCAACCTTCAATACCTTGTCTAAGTATGTTAATGGCAGCAGGTGTAGGAATATATATACTTGCAGGCCAAGCAGCATCAGAGGAGCAGGAAGGCTGATGTTTCAGGCCTAGACCCTTCTTCAGAAATGGGGGAGGGGAAGGGGGCTCTGAAATAAATAGGGAGAGAGGGGGAGGCGGTTAGAAGATGGATAGAGAAGCAGATAGGTGGAGAGGAGACAGACCGGTCAAAGAGGCGGGGATGGAGCCAGTAAAGGTGAGTGTAGGTGGGGAGGTAGGGAGGAGATAGTCAGTCCAGGGAGACGGACAGGTCAAGGGGGCAGGATAAGGTTAGTAGGTAGGAGATGGGGGTGGGGCTTGAGATGGGAGGAGGAGATAGGTGGGAGGAAGGACAGATTAGGGAGGTGGGGACGAGCTGGGCTGGTTTTGGGATGCGGTATGGGGAGGGGAGATTTCGAAGCTTGTGAAGTCCAAATTGATACCATTGGGCTGCAGGGTTCCCAAGCGGAATATGAGTTGCTGTTCCTGCAACCTTCAGGTAGCGTCGTTGTGGCACTGCAGGACGCCCAGGATGGACATGTCGTCTGCGGAATGGGAGGGGGAGTTGAAATGGTTCGCGACTGGGAGGTGCAGTTGTTTAGTGAGAATCAAGCGTAGGTGTTCTGCAAAGTGGTCCCCGAGCCTCCGCTTGGTTTCCCCGATGTAGAGGAGGCCACAACGGGAACAGCGGATGCAGTATACCACATTAGCAGATGTGCACGTGAACATCTGCTTGATGTGGAAAGTCTTCTTGGGGCCTGGGATGGGGTGAGGGAGGAGGTATGAGGGCAGGTGTAGCACTTCCTGCGGTTGCAGGGAAAAGTGCCGGGTGAGGTGGGGCTGGAGGGGAGTGTGGAGCGGACAAGGGAGTCATGGAGAAAGTGGTCCCTCCGGAAGGCAGATAAGGGTGGGGAGGAAAAAATTACTTTGGTGGTGGGGTCAGATTGCAGATGGCGGAAGTGTCGGAGGATGATGCGTTGGATCCGGAGGTTGGTGGGGTGGTACGTGAGGATGAGGGGGATTCTGTTTTGGTTGTTATTGCGGGGAGGGGGTGTGAGGGATGAGTTGCGGGAAATGCGCGAGACACGGTTGAGGGCGTTCTCGACCACTGAGTGGGGGGATGTTGCGGTCCTCGAAAAACGAGGACATCTGAGATGTACGGGAGTGGAATGCTTCATCCTGGGAGCAGACGCGGCGGAGGCGAAGGAATTGGGAATAGGGGATGGCATTTTTGCAGGAAGGTGGGTGGGAGGAGGTGTATTCTAGGTAATGCTCAAACATTAATGCTCAAGCATTAATGCTCAAACATCTCTTCTCCAGGAAAGTCTTTAATCATACTTCCCAACCCCACAAACTTTCCACAAAGTCACCTTCACCATCATTCATTAAATCGATCCATCACAAATTCACTCTTTCAAATCCTATCGTCTTTCCACAACGTCTTTGCTGTAATCCTCAAAGCAGTCCCACACAGGTTTGACATGGTCAACCATTTCATCCCCTACATTGTCCAAGTTCTTGAGACTATTTTCATCTGGGTTTATGCCTATCTATTAAAATAGAGATATTACATTTGTGATAAAGACATATAATTTATCATCATCATCGGAGAATTTGGAATTGAAAGTAGAGGTAAGTTAGATGTGTAGTTTATATTGTGCAAAATTTATTTTTGTTAAGAAAGAGGTACAGTAAATTAAAAATATCAGTTCCAATTAAGTGCCTAGCAGGATAGCTGTGATGTGAATTGATGAAGTGCTTTCAGAGTTGAATGTTTATGACAGACAGAGAACACAGACTAAATGCCACTAGTTTTTTTTTTAAAAGTTTAGTTCAGAATCAGACTTCTGTTCAGAATGGTTTCACCTTAACAGAAAGTTTTGTAAAGTCTTCAAGGTATGCAAGTTTGTCTACAAGTTTTCAAAATTGTCAAAACTGAAAACAGGTTTGGTCAGCCATCAGCTGGGATAATAACCATGACTAATAATTCCTTTACTTCCTGGCCTACAATGTTATTTCTCAAGTCTCTCTTTGCCTATTCCTCTTTTTCACTTACAAGTTACGAAAAGGAAATATTTTGGACTTCAAATGCCATCTTCCTAGGATACCTTCACTTTGAATCATTTCTTCCACGTTTTTGGCTAATCATTCTCATGTTGATCGTTCTTACACAAATTTGCACAGTAGATTGAAATATGTATCCTTGGTGAAATCTGTATTTGAGTCACTGATCTGAACTATATTTAAAATACATTAGTGACACATTTGTCAAAAATAATGGTATTTTCAGCTGTGTAACAACTCTGCAATATTACTTCCTCATAATTGCCTGAGACACCCGTTTAATTGTAGTAAGTGCTTCTGCAACACAGCAATGAAAGAGTTGAAAATGCACTGGTATAATGTGTGGTTGTTCGTAATCCATCTGGAAAGACTTGCATTTATAAGCACTTTTCATGACAACCTCAGGACGTCCCTGTAGCACCTCACCACATCGTCTGTCAAAAGTGTTGAGTCAAATGGTCTATATCAGTCCCCTCCTGAGGTCCCCAGCAACACAGATATCAGTCTTCAACTGATTCAATTCATTTCATCTGATATCAAGAAACAGCTGAAGACACTGGATACTGCAGAGACAATGGGCCCTGACTGCGCTTCAGCAATAGTACTGAAGGCTTATCCTCTAGAACTTGCCACACACCAAACCAAGCTGTTCTAATACAGCTACCTGACAATGTGGTCATTCTGTGCACAAAAAGCAAGTCAAATGCCAAATATAAATCAGACAATTATCAGCCTGTCAGTCTACACTCAGTCATCAGGAAAGTGACACAAAGGGTCACTGACCGTGATATCAAGCACCCCATACTCAGCACTAATCTACTCACTTGATGCTCAGTTTGGAGCAACAAGGTCACTCGGCTTCTGACCTCATTACAGTCTTGGTCCAAATATGGATGAAAGAGAACTGAGGTGAGAGTCACTGCTCTTGACATCATTTGATCGTGTATGGCATCAAGGAGCACTCGCAAAACTGGAGTCGATGAGAATGAGAGGGAAATTTCTCTGATGCTTGGGTTCATACCTAGCAAAAAGGAAGAGGCTTCCGACTGTTGGAAAGCATTCATTTCAGAACCATGGCAACACTGCAGGGGTTCCTCAGGATAGTGTCCTAGACCCTACCATCTTCAGCTGCTTCCTCAATGACTTGCCCTCATAAATCAGAAGTAAGATGTTTGCTGATGATTGCACAATATTCAGCCCCATTCACTACTCTGCAGATATTGAAGCAACGTTCCCTCTCATTTTTTGTGCTGCTGCACAGGCCCCTGATGTTCGTTCATGGCCGTAGCTTCCAGGGAAGCAATGTGTTGGCCCACCGATCAACATGTGTGGAGCTCCCCAGTAGGTGCACAGTCACACAGTTTACAGGAAACATTGGGAGCAATTCGTGTTCCTATGCAGCAAGACCCGTACAACGTCCAGGCATGGGTTGAAACATTCATACCACACAAGTACCAGGCAATGACCATCACCAGCAGGAGATTTTAACCACCATACCTTGAAGTTTAATGGCTTTACCATCAACAAATCCCCCCCTACCAACATCATCAGGGTTACCACTGACCAGAAACTGAGATGCATTAGCCATATATAATTGTACACATATCAAGCTTGGGTGAGAGCCGAGATGCCCACTGCCTGTCCACCGTCTACAAGGCACAAGTCAGGAGTGTGATGGAATACTCCCCACTTGCCTGGATGGGTGCACATCCAACAACCCTCAAGTAGCTTGACACCATCCAGAACAAAGCAGCCCGTTTGATTAGGACCATCTCAACCACCTTCAATATTGATGCACTGCAGCAACTTACCAAGGCTTCTTTGATAGCACCTTGGAAACCCACAGCCTCTACCACCTCTAAAGACAAGGGGAGCAAATGCATGGAACCATTACCACCTGCAATTACCCCTCCCAATTCCCACACCATCCTAACCTGAATACCAGCATTCCTTCACTGTTTTGAGTCAAAATCCTAGAATTCACTTCCTAATAGCACTGTGGGCATTTGTAAACCCCAAGGAAGGCAACAGTTCAAGAAGGCAACACATGACTACTTTTTCCAGGGCAATATGGGTTGACAGTAATTGCTGGCCTTGTCAAGAATGCCCATATTCTCAAATAAGAATTGAAAAACTTCTTTTGAAGCACAATCACTGTTGTCATCATTGTGGGTACGGCAAGTCCCAATGAATAATAATACGATAACAATCAGGTAATTATTTTTGTGATACTGAAGGGTTCACATGGAGCAGACACCAGAGATTACTTCCTCTGTTAAAAACCCCCAAAACTTGGAACTTTCTTTCAGCAGAAAAGAATAACTAGAAGGAATCACTTGTACACAATTTAGACAAAGAAGAATACACAGGGAAAATAAATCAGAGATCATTAATTTACTCAAAGCAAATCAAAACTTTATATACAATTTACTAGCATTACTGCATCCAATGTGTAATATGCTTATATATGTAGAAGTTTTTAAAAAATAAACATTTTTTGCCAATTTCAGGCATATTTATCTCTATTCCAAATACACATAAAGACTGCAGACAGACACTACAATAGCAGAAAATATAATTTGGCTGGAATTTTTTTTTCCTGAAAGTTTAGTTCAAATCAGACCTTGTTATATTAAACATTATGCAGTGCCAATTCTGGATTAGACGCTTACAGTACAGTAGGATGTACAAATGAATTAGTGTTTCTGTTTTGTCACACTTGTTTTTGCAGTGACATTTAAAACTTCGGTCTCAGATTGCATTTCTTTCCTCGCCGTTTATGCCAGTTCTGTTTCAGATATACTACTCCATTGCAGATTAACAATCCATAGGTGACCCTACTTTGTCCACTGGGAATGTTTTCCGGATGCTGCTGCAGTTTAGTCATACTGTTTAATACTTGTGGATCACAGCTGTCCCATTCCTTGTCTATTATTTAATCTTCAAAAAAACCCTGAATAATACTGAAGACATTTTAAATGGATTAGTCTATAAAATGGCAAGTTTTCTTCTTAACTGTGGTCTCCCTAGGCCATGCATATAACTAACGCCATATCACCATGTATATTGCTGCAAATGGCTGTGAGAAACTTCCCTTGGGATTGACTTGAACACTTTCCCTTTCTCACAGGAAAGTGGTTCCTGCATAAACCTTCCCCAAAAACAGCTGAGGTCAAAACACATTCAACCATCATCAATGCTACAGAAGTGGTGAACTGAATGTAGATTGCCACACTCCATACTGCAACACTCTTCTAATGTGTTGCTCCACTTAGCAATTCCATAAATAGTATTGATTTTAGATAAATTATGAACTTCTATCTAATGCACACCAAAGAGAACATTGTTGACATTTATTAAACCGAGGCTTTTGTAAAACACAATTTAGTATTTCTATCTAATAACTTGCTGGGTGTGACCATCTACTTTGACTTTTAAAATCCATGTGATCCTTTAAAAGCTACTTTGTTCAGATGTGCTAAATATTTATTATTCATCACTGAAATAAGACTGTTTTAAGCTAATGGACCTATACTTCACGTGGGATGAAACACAACTGCTTTGATAAAGTAAATACTCTTTCGCTATCAGGAAATATTATGGCATAATGCACAAGTTTGTGTTAAATTTTGCACACAAGCATCCTAATATTTTCCTGGAGCATGGGGATTTCAGCTGGTGATATTACTTTTAATATCACCTACATAAATGAATCTGCCAGTGTAAACTATAAAGCTCGTTAACCTCAAATCACTCCTGACCATTGTTCAATACTGATAAAGCTCCAAATAATGTACTGACTGCAGTACACAAGTATTCAGTGCATAGACCCAATTCAGCCTCCAGAGGTGCAGTACACTGATCTTCAGGATTGAACACAAGACTTGATCTACTGAACCTCATCTCAAGTGAGTGATCCTTCTTTTCCTACAATGAACTGACCAGATCCCATCTGCCACAAAACCCACATCTATATCTTGCTGTACAGCAAAAGCTAAACAGCTGCAACAAACCCCTAAATCAACGGCTACACATTTCTCTCGACTCATGATACAAGGTTAGTTATACCTCAGATCTAGTATAGTATTAAGATTGTAAGGTATAGGAGCAGAATTAGGCCATTTGGCTCATTGAGCCTGTTCCACCATTCAATCATGGCTGATATATTTCTCAACCCCATTCAATCCTCAAGCCTTGTACAATCTCAGCAGTCTCTGCTCATGTATTCTAGCCCTCTTTAACTGAATAGTAACATTGTATTTGCCTTCCTAACTGTCAACTGAACTTGCATGTTAACCTTAAGAGAAATCTGAACTAGGACTCCCACATTCCTTTATAATTCAGATTTCCAAAGCCTTTCCCCTTTTAGAAAACAGTCTACACCTCTTCCTAGTAAAGTGCATAATCTCACCCTTTCCTGGACTGTAATACATCTGCCATTTCTTTGCCCATTCTCTCAGCCTGGCAAGTCCTTCTGCGACCTCTGTGCTTTCTCAACACTACCTGTCCTTCCACCTATCTTTGTGTCATTTGCAAACTTAGTAACAATGTCCTCAGTTCCTTCATCCAGATCATTAACGTTTAACGTGAATAGTTATGGTTCCAATACTGATCCCTGTGAAACTCCACTGTCACTAGCTGCCATCCTGAAAAAGGCCCCTTTATCCCTATTGTCTGCCTTCTGCCAGTTGGCCAATCCTCTATTCATTTACAGTTCACCGGTGAGGTTATTCTTTTATGCTGGGCCTCTGATTCTTGGCTTCAATTGACCCAGTTAAAAATATCCTTACGAACTATCAGCCAAAAAAAGCAAGCAGAAAACACCTCTTTCCTCTGCACCGAATTCCCAAGCTGCCTCTAAATTCCCCAAACTCTATCCTTTCTCAGGCTCTGTCTCAATCTGGATGTGATCTCTCCTTCCTGATGGTGATAAGCTGCATTCAAGTCAATTATACCACAGCAATTTCAATTGGCATCAACTTGATATTTCATTTTGGGTATAAAAATATTCACAACATCAGATTAAATAAAAACTAGAAAATGTAAGTTACTTCATTCATCTACTCTCTTTTCCTGCCGATCCAAAATATGCTATGCACTTGTGAAATAACAAGTCTCTCAAGCAGTACCATCCTTGATTAAACACTATAGAGTTAAAATGTCATGGGTTCAAGTCCAATTGTAGAAACTTGAACACAATCTACGCTGACACTCCAATACTGTATTGAGACAGCACAGCATTCTGCGGGGTGTAGGCTACCTGATTACATGTTAAACTGAGACTTCTCTCTACAGAAAAATGTTAAAAAAGCCAACAGGCACTATTCAAAGAGTAAAAAAGCTATCGCCATGACATGGTTAACATTTATCTTTCAATTAATACCTACAATAAATAGTTGGGCATTCAAAAGAGCATACTGTGAGCAAATTGGCTGCTGTGTTTCTACATTACAACAATGTATACATTTCAAAAGTATTTAATTGGGTATAAAACAGGTATCCTGGAATTATGAAAGACTCAATAAAAATGCAAGTGTCTTGATTTTAAATACTTCTCGCTGAAGGCAACTTCCTCCGCACATTTTTTTTGATGCATCGTAATAACATAATAGCTAAAGATAAACTTAGTACAAAAATCAGTATTGACATCCTGGAAATGAGGCACATTTGAGTTTCTCTGAATAAAAATTTAAAAACAGAATGCATTAGATTCATTATCTATGTTTTGGCCAGTTTGGGTCCTTCGCCTGCTCGTTTGCCCAGGACATCATTGAAACCAGGCATGTTGTACAACAAAAACAATTAGTCCTTTCAAACAAAAACTGCTGCTCTTTTCAATAAAACCAGGTTGCAAAATAACACAATTAGATTCTGCCACTCACTAGCTCAACATTTATCACAGATTTGGTTTTAAATCTATTCTTCTTTCTAATCATCAGCAAATCTTAAAGCAGTGGGAATGGACATACGAGGAAAAAAAATCAACAATGAAATTGATTTTATTGTGGTTTTTGTTTAAAAAAAAGTACCAACATTTGTGATGTCTTTAAGCAAAAGCAATTTAGAACAGAGGTTTGGGCCCGTCTTGTCACTTTTAAAACAAACAAAGCAAAGTTCACTTTGAGCCATATGACGAACACTCAGATAGGACAGAGTTAGTAACTGGCCAAAGTAAGTCATAAGATCCTGGAGTCATACAATAGAAAATAATTTAACCATGAACTAAGCAGGAGCCCAAAGTATGGCTTACAGCTCTGTGAAGAGGTGCAAGTGTAGTCAAAGAAGCACAACAGCAAATTTATCATTTCTCATGACTTTCTGAACATTGTAAACAATACTAGCATGTTCCAGGATATACTTCATGTCAGGGCCATATGCTCCCAGGGTGTCTTGAAGCTCTTCAGGAACCACTTTAAAGTATCGTTACTACATAAGCAAACCCAGCCCTGAACCTTGCACCAAGAAGGTCCCAAGCAGTTAATCTGTTTTTGTTCATGCTGTTTGCATCAGAAAACACCTTAGTCTTTTTTTTCCCTTAATAGTAGTAGGAAACACCGGACCAAACATATGTGACCTTACCCTAACACCTCATCTACGGTGAGTGCTACAGACAATGCAGTCCTCATTTAATACTTTCCTAAAGAATCAGTCAGAAGTCACACAACACCACATTATAGTCAACAGGTTTATTTGAAATCACAAGCTTTCGGAGCGTAGCCCCCTTGCCACCCGGTGACGAAGGGGCTACGCTCCGAAAGCTTGTGATTTCAAACAAACCTGTTGAAGTGTAACCTGGTGTCATACAACTTCTGACTTTGGCCACCCCAGTCCAACACCAGCACCTCCACACCTGAAGAATCAGTTCTTTTTAATAAACCATTATAAGCACACTGTATATTAAAAGACAACTAAAACACATGCAAAATTAGTTACTTCAGTTAATACTAGACTCGGTCTACATTTCCAAAATGTAAAGAACCTTCAGTACACTGCATAGTTAATAAACATATTATTGTTTATTGCATTGATGGAAGCTCCAGGGTACCCCTCAAGAAGTTAGAATCGGTGCCTTGCAGAGTAAAGATGTTTTTAACCAACCTATAGAGATGTGTAACAACACATCAATGGAGCATCTGGGACTTGAACTCAGGCCTTTTGGCTCAAAGGTAGGAACACCACCATTGTGCCATAAGAGCCCACAAAATCAACTAACTAAACAAAATCAACCAATCTGTTCATGGATCTTCTAACACACTTCTGGAGCAGGTGGGATTTCAACCTATGCATCGGGGCTCATGAGTTAGGGACACTACCACTGTGCCACAAGAACACCCAACCAACTACCAAATGGTTTATAACAGCTGTAGCACCTGCTCTTCTCAATCTGCTAATTAACCGAAAAAGGTCAAGTCTATTTAAATCACTGGAACATTTCCCTCAACACTGTACTAGCAGTTGCTGTTTTGTCACATTTGTTAAAGCAGCACAACAGCTGGCACACAGCAACACACAGAAAAATTCTTGAAGGTAATTCAGCATGTAAACTGAGACTCAGTCACAACAGTTCCATCAACATCAAAGCTGACTTATCAACATTCATGAAGCTATTGCAATTAGTGACACTGTTTAAAATCTTCAGCATCAAATAGAACCACGTATCACTTTAAAAAAGCCAAGGACCAAGATGCTGAATACTTTACTGATAATACTTAATTTTCATTAAGTCAGTCTGTGAGCAACTGCAGAAAACTTTTGAGTTATCCTGGGCTCATTGATTGTGTGCGTTTAGGTTATAAAGCTTAAAATATTACAGTATTATTTGTTGTTTAAGTATTGGAAATAGCTTCATTATATGAAATATAAAATCAATTCTGTTCCTCCCCCAATTCTGCCCATTCTTTAAGTTTATTTTTAGTTCAATTCGATTGATTTGCATTTCTTTTCCTGCTCCAATGCGGCTAAGAAAATAAAACCAGATGTCACAATGACATAAAAGGCAACATCAAAGCATCATTCTCTACACATTAACAGTTGCATACCATTCCATATAAATCTGCCAATAAAATGGTAGTGGTGTTATGATTGACTTGCTCACATTATTGATGCAAACAGATCAATGTGAGATGCTTTGATGTGTTTGATCAAGAACGAACAACTGACTAATCGATATACTCATTCAGAGGAATATTAACATTGCAGTCACAAAAATGAAAAAGTACATTGTCAAGCAGTTATAAGTCACTTAAAAAAATCACAGATTTTCCCCACAGGAAATTTGAACTTCACTCTTGCCAGGGCAGAAAAATTAGAAATGCTATGTACATTTGAAGTGAAGCCAAGTTAACCATGCAGGATGTCCACTGACTATATCAACAGTCTGTGGAACATCATCCAGAAAATCAACAAAACATATTTAAACAAGAATGAGTGTAATCAACTGTTTGAGGACAGCATTCAAAGTAAAGTTGAAGCAGAAATTTGAATTTGCACATCTTCTCTTTAGAAATAAGGTAGGACAAGTGACTGAAGTGTTAGTAGGGGAACACTTTGGCACTAGTGATCATAATTCTATTAATTTTAAAATAGTTAGGGAAAAGGAGGAGCCTTCTATAAAAGTTAAAGTTCTTAATTGGAGCAAGGCAAATTTTATTGGTATGAAACAAGAACTTTCAAATATTGATTGGAGTAAACTATTTGCAGGTAAAGAGACAACTGACAAGTGGGAGGCTTTCAAAGGTGCGATAACGGGAGTTCAGACGCATTATGTTCCTGTGAGAGTGAAGGGCAAGGCTGGTAAGATTAGGGAACAATGGATGAACAAAAAATGGATGTTCTAGTCAAGAATAAGAAAGAATCATATATTAGATATAGACAACTGGGTTCAAATGTATCTCTTGACAAGTATAAAGAGTGTAGGGGCATCCTTCAGATGGAAATCAGGAGGGCAAAGACAGGATATGGGATAGCCTTGACAGATAGGGTTGAGGATAATCCAAAGTAATTCTACAAGTACATTAAGAACAAAAGAGCAACTAAAGAGAGAATAGGGCCCTTTAAACATCAACGAGGTCATCTATGTGTTGAAACTCAGGCAATGGGAGAGATACTAAGTGAATATTTCACATCTGTTTTTACTGTGGGGAAAAACATGGAGGCTAGAGAACTCAGGGAAATCAATATTGATGTTTTGAAAACAGTACGCATTACAGAAAAGGAAGTGCTGAGGTCTTAGAAAACATAAAGGTGGATAAATCTCCAGGACCTGATCAAGTGGATACCTGGACATTGTGGGAAGTTAGGAAAGAAATTGCAGGGCCTCAAGCAAAAGTATTTGTATCATCTACAACCACAGGTAAGGTGCTGGAGGTCTGGAGGATGGCCAATGTGGCGTCTTTATTTAAGAAAGGCTGTAAGGAGAAGCCTGGAACTATAGACCTGTGATCCTGACATCAGTGGTGTTTAAGTTGTTGCAGGTAATTCTGAAAGAGAGGATTTACATGAACTTTGAGAGACAAGGACAGATAGGGGTAGTCAGCATGGTTTTGTGCGAGGGAAATCTGTCTCTCAAACTTGTAAGGTTTTTGAGGAAGTAACCAAAATGATTGATGAGGGTAGATCAGTAGTCATTGTTTACAGGGGCTTTAGTAAAGCCTTTGACAAGGTTCTGCATGGTAAACAAATTAGTAAAGTTAGTTCTCATGGGATTCAATGTGAGCTTGCCAATTGGGTACAAAATTGGCTTGAGCATAGGAGACAGAGGATGGTGGTGGTGGAGGTTTGTTTTTCAGACTGGAGGTCTGTGATCAGCGGTGTTCCACAGAGATAAGTACTGGGCTCGCTTTCGTTTGTCATTTATATAAACGATTTGGATGAGAGTATAGGAGACATGGTTAGTAAGTTTGTGGATGAGGCCAAAATTGGTTGTATAGTGGACAGTGAAGAAGGTCATCTATGATGACAAAGGAATCTTGATCAATTGGGTCAATGGGCTGAGGAGTGGCACATTAATTTGGATAAATACGAGGTATTATATTTGGTAAAACAGACAAGGGCAGTTCTTATACAATTAATGGTAGGGCCCTGGGTAGTGTTGTAGAACAGAGACACCTACGGGTACAGGTACATAATTCCTTGACATTTATGTCACAAGTAGACAGGGTGGTTAAGAAGGCGTTTAGCACGCTTGCTTTCATTGCTCAATCCTTTGAGCATAGAAGTTGGGATGTCATGTTGAGGTAGTACAGGATGTTGGTGAGGCCTCTTCTGGAGTACTGTGTGCAGTCTGGTGGCCCTGCTATAGGAAGGATATTATTAAATTGGAGAGGATTCAGAAAAAATTTACCAGGATGTTGCTGGGAATGGAGGGTTTGAGTTATAAAAATAGGCTGGGACTTTTTGCACTGGAGCATGGGGGGTTGAGGGGTGACCTTATAGAGGTTGATAAAATCATGAGGGGCACAGATAAGGTGAATAGCAAGGGTCTTTTCCCTGGGGTGGGTGAGTTCAAATCTAGGGGGCATATTTTTAAGGTGAGAGAAGAAAGTTTTAAAAAGTACATGAGGGGCAACTTTTTTACATAGAGTGATTCGTGTGTGGAATGAACTGCCAGAGGAAGTGGTGGATGCAGGTACAGTTACAATATATAAAAGATACCTGGATAACTACATGAATAGGAAAGGTTTGGAGGGATATGGGCCACATGCAGGCAATTGGGATTAGTTTAGTTTGGGAACAAGGTCAGCATGGACTAGTTGGACTGAAGGGTCTATTTCCATGTCGTGTGACTCTATCAGTCCATCTAAATATGGGTAAAATTACACAAGACGTTCTGTAAAAATGCTCTCATATTCACTTCAAGCCTTTAGAATGTAATAGCACATGATGCTAATTTTGTACTTTGCAGCCAAAGGCAAATAGTTCCAGAGGTTATTATTAATGCAACATTCAACTGACACATAGCAGTGGGTTAACTCTTCTTGATGAATTTCTCCACCATTGAAATTTTCAACAAGAACTACAGGTCAATCATGAGATTTCTGGAGGAACTGAGAAAAGGTGGGAAAAATTTGGGAATGCAGTTTGGAAAAATATGCAAAGTACTTCGGTCTCAAGCCAATATGGTTAACCTGTGGTAAATAAAGCAAATATAATAGCAGAATGTATTTTGGAATGAAGAATCAAATGACTTATATATGAAGCACACTTTGTAATTGATACAAGTGTAATTTTATGTATATGAAGGCTTCAGCATCATTAAGGAGGAACAATTTTAAACTTTTGTATTTTCTTCTAATGCTTCAGTAAAATTTGCTGCATTACAGAGATGAAAATAACTGCAATATGTTCTGGATGTAAAAGGATCATAATAAATATCAGAATTTGCATTTTGGATTGAGTAATGCCACCTAGCAATAGAAGATTGTCTGGTATTAGTTCATAGTTTTTAGTCATACATGCCTGATTTCTACCTTTACACTCTTGAAAAACTTGAAGCTATGGTTTCACAAGGATAATTAATGCAGCAACTTTCTTTTACAAAATTAACATTAGACCTTAACTAAAACAAACATCACTTTTTTTAAATTCCAAAGAACAAATCACAAAATGACCATTACCACAAAAGCTAAACTTGACAATTAAATGTGGAGAACGGCATGCAGATAGTGAAATGGAATTTTCTTAGATCTACATTCCTATAATTGAAAGTTTTAATAGCCCCAGATATTGACACTTTATATTGGAAAAATCTAAGCAGATCATTTCCTGCATTCATCATTTAATTGCTCAAGTAAAAAACCTGAGCCTTACTACCTTTCAATTAACCGCATTAAATGCCCTCTTTGAACTTTATGATTACATTTAAAATGCATATCTCACATTGTTTTTGTTACGGACATCACAAAGGATTTCCTTTTATGAATCAAATTCTTTTGAAAATCATTTGAAGGCTAGTTCATAGCCTTACTGCAAAAAATGCCATGAACCTGGGAACTCTGGCTGACTTCCCTTGTTAGTCTGAGGATGAGGCCAAATGTACACCATTCCTATGACAGAGGGATGTTAGCTCTGTGATTGAGCCTGGGATTTCCTGGTCTTCCTGGCTTGGTTCCAACTATTAAATATATCTGTTCATTCTAGATTATATTCTCTAAGATCTACTTTATCAAGAAAACACATCTTCCTTGGAAACTATTGAGGGGGTGCTAATTCCTCAATGTATTTCTATTCTTCACAATTTATTCAATTCAGTTAAAATCATTTTAAATTTACCTGTGAAAAGTTAAAAAGTGCCATTGTGAATAAAACATTATTAAATATAGTACAACTCAGCAAACAAAGAACAAAAACAACTGCTTAGGAAACACCTTTAAGTTGATTTCTATAGTTGTAAAGGTGAAAAATCACAGCATGATCCACATAGGAATTTTATACATTGTACAATATCACATCTGTGCAAAACAAATACAGAAGTCCATCAGGGACTGAGACAAGGGATAAGAGATACCTGGGTAAGATGTTGGACATCAGGATGGGCGAGGTACTAAAAATATACTGTATGTTGTAGTAGTGGGAGCTTATTTCTCAGTTTTAAAAAAATCATTTGAGGACTTAGACGTAGTGGGCAGCCGATCAAATCTTCAAGATGCAAATCCTTGCCCTTTACCCACTATGCTACATGGCAAGAAACAGGCAGACAGGTGGGCAGAGGAGTAAAGTCTGACAGGGATATGGGGGCACAGTTTGTCAGACACACTAACAGATATGGTGTTGGGGGGTAGGGTGAAGGATAGGCAGATGCATGGCACAGATAGGTAGATAGATGCAGAGAGAAGAAAGGTGGCGCAGACAAACAGGCACGAGATGGTACAATCAGACAGAGACAGGCGGATGCAAGGGAGGCATGATCAGACAGATAGGCAGACATGGGTGGAGGGAGGCACAGACAGGGAATTGGAAGCAGAGGGGTGGAGACAGGTAAGCAGGCATGGAGGGTGAGGGCCCAAACAGGCCCAATAGGGGTATCGATCGGTCATACAAGCAGTTTGAGGGGTTGCACAGTCAGACAAGCTGAAGTAAGGGGGTGGATCCAAACAGGTATTTAGGGGAGTAAGAGTGTGTTGGGGGACACAGACAGACTGGAAAGCACGCAGACAGGCAGACACAGGAGTGGACTGAGGGGAGAGGGGTCAGAAAGACAGGTGGACAGGGGAATGGGTTGGGAGGACAGAGACAGGCACGGGTGCACACAGAGAGACACGGAAGTGGGTACGGGGGTGGAACAGGCAGACAAACTTGTGAAACAAACAGACCAAGTGCAGAGAGCCCCTGACCTGCTGGTAGTTGCCATCCTGCGGGTTGAAGGTGCTATCCACTGGCTGCAAGCGGAGGTTGACATGCGGGAAATTGTGCAGCCAGTAAGTCCACCACGGAGCGATATAATCCACCCGGGAAGCCATCGGGAGCAGGAATGCTCTCCCCCCCGGGGAGGGGGAGTAAGAGTCCTACACACACACACACACACGGGCAGCGGCAGCAGCGCTGCTGTCTCACTCGGCACCGCTCAGAGACACCGGCCCGAGCGCAGCCCCGCTCCCCACAATGAGCCGGAATACGGGCACATCCCCGAGACACGGCCGGGCCGCGCTTCCGCCTCGGTGACGCGCACCAACCCCGCGTGGACGCGCCCTGTGAACATAAACCCGGCGCTCCCGGGAGCATTCTCCCACCGCCAGTTCCGGAAAGAGGGAACATTAATGAAGACATTTCCAGATGGGGTTCTCGGCGAGTTAACCACCTTAAACTGTTGGACATTTCAGGTCAATCTGAGATGCCCCCCCGGGGGTGGGGGTGACAGTACCCAGAGAGCTAGTTATTGACCCCCCGCCCAACCGGTGATGGTAACGGGTGCTAACTCTTTCAACCCACTCAGGTTGAATGGGGGGGGGGGGTGCCTGCCCCAGCCAAGCCCCCCCACCCACACTCAGGTTGAATGGGGGGGGG
>NC_063354.1:20545760-20556074 GCF_021869965.1 Rhincodon typus | reverse complement strand
CCATGCCCCCCACCCAGGTTGAATGGGGTGCGTCCCTGCTCCATGCCCCCCACCCAGGTTGAATGGGGTGCGTCCCTGCTCCATGCCACCCACTCAGGTTGAATGGCGGGGTCCCTGCTCCAGCCACCACCCCCCCAACTCAGGTTGAATGGGGAGGCGTTCCCTGCTCCAGGCCCCCCCACCCAAGTTGAATGGGGGGTCCCTGCTCCAGTCTACCCCCACTCAGGTTGAATGGGGGGGCGTCCCTGCTCCAGGCCCCCCACCCAGGTTGAATGGGGAGTGGTCTATGCTCCAGCCCCACCACTCAGGTTGAATGGGGAGGCGTTCCCTGCTCCAGCCCCCCACCCAGGTTGAATGGAGGGGTCCCTGCTCCAGCCTCTTCCCCCCCTACCCAGGTTGAATGGGGGGTAGGTCTCTGCACCGGGGGCGCCAGGTGAAGGGAGGTCAGAGTCATTCCGAAGCTGCAAGCCCACACACTACCATGGCGAAAATATGTGAGCCCTTTAATTAAAGTGAAAACAACAGGGGCTGCGTGTGAAATGAGATAACGCAATGTGGAGCTGGATGAACACAGCAGGCCAGGCAGCATCAGAGGAGCAGGAAAGTTGACCTTTCCGGCAGGGTCCCGACCTGAAACGTCGACTTTCTTGCCCCTCTGATTCTGCCTGGCCTGCTGTGTTCCATTAGCTCCACGCTGTGTTATCTCTGACTCCAGCATCGGCAGTTCTTACTATCTCTGCGTGTGAAATGTCCGGTTTTCTTTAAAATGCTGGAAACGTGCAAACATTAAACCGCAGATATCGATTGCAGATCAATTCGATAAGCTAATAAAGAGCAATGATACGATATTATTTGTCTTTCAAATGAGCAGAGGCTGCTAAGTGCAGAATAATGGAGCTCTATTCTGATGAGTTGGACCATCGTTGTCTTATTGGCAAGTTTTGCTGGCTTTTCCGGCTGGATAGTATGTTTTAGCAGTATAAGCGTGGTCTCCATGTATAACAAGTTCTGTTGATGAGGATTCAAGCAAGTGGCTTGTCTGTTCATGTCCTAGTGAGACAGGGCAGTGGTTTTATTCGATTCCCTCTATATCGAGTTTCCTCCCTTCTCCCGGTTCATATTTCTAATTGGCTTACTTTTCCACACTTATTCTCTGCAATAGCCAAATCACAGACGAGCTGTTTGTTTTTTACACTACTTGGTCAAAGAATGAGATCCCAGTGCAAGTCCCTGGCAAACAGCACTGGTAGCACCTTGCTAACCAGAGAAGGTTCCCAAATCTACCTGCAACCTCATAAAAACATTATCTTGAAACTAGAAGCTTAAGTGAAATACCAGAATCACAAACACATCAAAAATTGTCTGGGATCTATTTGTCATCTCTTGTTTTTGGTTTTCCAAAAATAAAAAAAATCCTTTTGAAGGGGTTCAAAGGGAAGTAGGCAATTAAATGTATTCTAAATTAAATTTGTCAGTCTTAAGGGGCTGTTATCCATTAAGTTTTACTTTGTTGTTCTATCAAACCATAAAATGATTCCCCAAGTATAAAACAGTGCATACAATCCATCTGGCAAGAATTTCACAAATGTCAGATGGTAATGGTCTTAATGACTAAGATTCGGTAAGTACTGCAGATGCTAGAAGCCAGGGTCAATAAGCGTGGAGCTGGACAAGTACAACAGGTCAGAATCAGAAGAGCAGGAAAGTCAACGTTTCAGCCCGAAACATTGACTTTCCTGCTTCTCTGATGCTGTCTGACCTGCTATGTTTGTCCAGCTCCACGAGTAATGGTCTTAGTATTGAGAGAGAGACATAGGATGGAGAATTCACCAGGTATCATCTCCATTTATTGTTTTCTGGAGCCAATACAGCTAATTCAGAAATCCTAGATATTTTTTAATTCTCATATTAAGGGCAACATAATTCAAATGTCTTTGTTTAACGTGTTTTAGAATTAGAATCAGAATTAGATTTTATTGTCACATTTACCCAAGTACAGAAGTACAAGTACAGTGAAAAGTGTACAAAGTCACCGTTCCCGGCATTATCTTAGGTATAAAGGAACCTAGGTACAAAATCTTAGGTATAAAGTAGAAAAATAAAGAAACAAGGTTAAAAGTTAAACATTACAATTCTTCTTAGTATTAAGTAGAAAAATAAAGTTAAAATTTCAAGTCTTTCTTAAGTGCTTACCCATGCTTGGCTTGCACTCCGGGAGTCTTCGGGCTACCTGCTGTTGTCACCACCGTAGATGCCAAGGAACTCCATCACCACCACATTGGGCTCACTCTTCCCACATTGGGCCCGATCTCCAACCGTCTAAGTCCCAAACCAATCCCCCAGCCACTTCCATGCTCTGGACCCAATGAAGTTGCAATGAACATCAACTTATTAAGTCCAGAAACAAACTGATTTCAATTAACATTTGTTGTTACATTATTAAGCATCGGGAGCATGAAATGTTTCAAAGTCAAAGACCACTGTATGCATTAAAAATGTGCCTAAATCTTTAAAGCAAGAGTACGATAGCTAGAAAAAGGCCTGATATAAATAATAATAACACTGGCTCCCCCATATGGACACATCAAGATATGATCTCACATCACGCTAAAAAGTTGCACAATTAACAGACCTATGTCTAGCAGATATTCAACCACACAAGTTAAAGAATCTGAAGGGGTTCTCTTTTGAAGTTATATGAAAAATGACCCAGACCAAGTCTTTGCCTTTATGTAGTGCCTTAAAAGATCGTTTAAGTGAAGGGTCGGTACCAATTTAAAGCAAAAATGATGTATGGGATAATGTCACAATAAAAGAGAAAAATTATGCTTTTGAAGGTGGAAAAGTAACAAATTAATGTTAAAAAAATCCATAGACCAAGTTCATTGCTGAAGCAAAGGAAAGGGGCAAGAATCAGTAACCCAGAGACTGGGAAACAAGATCACAGATGGAATATCATGTTACAATTGTGAAATTCACTTTGGTAAGAACATGAAAAAACAAATGTTCAAATGAAGATTGTAAATATTAGTACACAGAGGTTTTTTGGGGTTCTTGCATGTTAACTGCGATCCATTTACAAAGTAAATCAACTAAGGAAATTTATATATTCACCTTTACTGAAAAGAGGTTGTTGAAGAACATTAGGGAATTTTGCTTGATGAGGTAATTCTGGATTACCATGTCAGTTTAATTCTCTCACCCAATAATGGTATTACTGTCACTGTTGCTGTTGTCTAGCCCATTCCCTGATCCAGTGCCTTAGCAGTCACCCAAGTCATCTTCTACTTCATCTGGGAGGCAATAGCCTAGTGGTATTATTGCTGGACTGTTAACCCAGAGACCCAGATAATATTCTGGGGACCTGCGTTCGAATCCTGCCATGGCAGATGGTGGAATTTGACTTCAATAAAATATCTGGAATTAAGAATCTAGTGATGATCATGAATCCATTGTTGATTGTTGGAAAAGCCCATCTGATTCACTAATGCCCTTTAGGGAAGGAAACTGCCATCCTTAACTGGTCTGGCTGACATGTGACTCCAGACCCACAGCAATGTGGTTGACTCTGGACAATTAGGGATGGGCAATAAATGCTGCCTAGCCAGCGATGCCCTCATCCCGTTATAAAGGAATAAAGGAAAAAAAAATCTGGAGGTTAAAGATGGACCAGGTCTGCGGGGACAGCATGTAAAAAGCTCTGGATAAGGGGAGGGGGGAAGAAGGAAATACCCAACACTGCCCTCATCCTCTTAGCCTCCTTTGTCTGCAGCTGCATTAAGCTGTGCGTAGACCCTCAGTACACAAACATCAAGGGTCATGACATACAGAGGTCCTATCCAACCTGGTGCTGCAAACGTTGGAGTTGGCTTTGTTGCTGCAGAATGCTCCAAGTAGTTGGAACGTATCACATCACCTGTCTCTCATGGAAAAATTTGCAAATAAAAGCACCCTTGACCACATGTCTATCAGGCAGTGGTCAGTACATAGTGTCCTCGAGATCCTGCATAAACAGGAGAGGGTTGATCTTGTCGTGTGGTTGCCTGAGCAGGCTGTTAAAGTTATTTGGCAGAATGTTTGCAGATGACACCAAAATTGGTGTAGTGGACAGTGAAGATTATCTCAGAGTACAATGGGACCTTGATCAGATGGGCCAATGGGCCGATGAGTGGCAAATGGAGCTTAAATAAATGACGTGTTGCATTTTGGTAAGGCAAACCAGGGCAGCACTTATACAGTTAATGGTAGAGCCCTGGGGAGTATTGCCAAACAGAGATGTAGGGGTGCAGGTGCATAGTTCCTTGAAAGTGGAGTTGCAGGTTGAGAGGGTAGGGAAGAAGGCATTTGGCACACTTGCCTTCATTGGTCAGTACATTGAGTATAGGAGTTGGGATGTCATGTTGCAGCAGGACAGAACATTGGTGAGGCCACTTTTAGAATACTGCGTAAAATTCAGGTCACCCCTCAAGAGGAAGAACATTGTTAAACTTGAGAGGGCACAGAAAAGATTTACAAGGATGTTGCCAGGACTGGAAGGTTTGAGTTATTGGGAGAGGCTGAATAGGCTGGGGCTTTTTTACCTGCAGCATCAGAGGCTAAGGGGTGCCCTTATAGAGGTTTATAAAATCATGAAGGGCATGGATAGGGTAAATAGCCAAAATTTTTTTCTTCGGCTGGGACAGTCCAAAACTAGAGGGCTTAGGTTTAAGGTAAGAGAGGAAGGATTTAAAAAGGACCAGAGGAGTAACATTTTCACACAGAGGGTGGTGAGTGTATGGAATGAGCTGCCAGAGGAAGTGGTGGATGCGGGTACAATTACAACATTTAAAAGACATCTGAATGAGTATATGAATAGGAGGAGTTTTGAGGTGTAAGGGCCACATGCTGGCAAATGGGACTAGGTCAGATTGGGATGTCTGGTCGGCTTGGACCAGTTGGACCAAAGGGTCTGCTTCTGTGCTGTATGACTCTAAACTGTGCCTGGAGAACCATCAACTCTGTGAAAGACGCTCTTTGGTCTGCCCACAATTTGTCGGTCTTCCATCCAAAACATTGACCTCGACGAACTGTCATGGACTGGCACATTCCATGATCCAGGACGACATACTAAGTGATGTAGAAAAGCTTGAGGCAGCTGCCACCAAGGCGCAGTGGGGAAAGACCACCTTGTAAGATTTTTCTGTCAAAGTAAAGCAAGAGTCTTTTCAGGTGTCAGACCCTCTTGGTGCCTCAAAATGGACGTAAATAGTTTCCTGCGTAAGTAGGAAATGCCTTGGTTATTTGCAACTGCAGAGAAGCTCTCAGAAATGTCAAAATTCCAAGGTATTGTTCTTTTTCCTCTCTGCGAGGATTGTACAGAATTTATTAGGACCTTGTACGTACTGCTAGATGATTTTATGAAATACTTTTGAAATATAAAAGAAAGTGTACTAAACCAATAACTCAGTGAGACACTCTTTAGTCTGTCTGAATCCTGTAGAATTCAGCTGCAAGGAATTGTCCTTGACCAAATATTGCAGACTGACATATTCCAGGTGCCAGGACTATGCACTGAAGGATGCACTAAAGATCAGGGCAGTCGCTGCCAAGACACAAGAGCGAAAAGCGACCATCTAATGTCTTTTTGCCAGAACGTACCAAGAGGCCATTAACTTTGGAACTCCTCATGGCTTGTACCAAAATATATATAATTCCTGGTTATATTCAGTAAATCCTTCAATTTTGCATCTGGATTGAGGCACCTAAGAGTGTAATGTGTTCAAGGAAGAAATGTAATTTTTCATTCAATATTCTGCAACGTCCAACAGAATTTATTTTGTAATGTACCAATAGATAATTTATGAATAAAGTTTTTTTTGTGAAGAGGGGATACAAGAGGTGACACAACAAAGGTTTGTTCTATCAATTCCTGTTGGATGAGTTTTTGTAGAATGGGGTCTATATTCTCTCAGGTTTAGAGGAATGGGAGGTGATCTAATTGAAGTATTTAAATTTCTTTGACGGTGTGACTGGGCAGATGCTGAGGTTGGAGATGTAGGTTAGGGGTTGTAATCCCAGAATAATGCATTTACCATTTAGAACTAGACTGAAGAGAAATTTCTGCAGTCAGTGCTGTGATACTTCAGAATTCTCTATTCCCACAGACCTGTGGTCACTCATTCACGAAGTATGTTCAAGATGGAGATCAATTGATTTTTGGATATTAAGTGAAATGGAAGTAGGACGGGAAAGTGGAGCTGACGTAGGTGTCCAGTAATCCAGCTTTAGTACATAGACTACTTTTATTCCAATTTCAGTTCTTTAAATTTAATGTAATCGTTTGGATTTTATATCAAATTTTAGTTTCTAATGCAAGATGTTAAATCTTCAGTTCAGTTTATATATTTCAGTTTATATATATCAACACACTTTTGAAAATGATTATTTCTCTAAGCAAAGCATCAGTTAGCAAGGTCTCCCACAGCAAATTTTCAGCTGAAATGAAATGTTCACTGAGATGCCCACCAGGGTAGGTGGGACTCATACAGAAGGGGCAGGCTGTAGCTAAATTGGAGGGGCACCAATATCTGGCAGGGAGGTTCACTAGTGTCACTTGAGAGGGTTTAAGCTAGTGTGGCAGGGAGGTTGGAACCAGAGCAGCAGGTCAGCAAATGAGATGACCAAGGAACAGTTAGAGACTAAGGCCAGTAAGGTTAAGAGGAAAAAACAGACAGGAACAGGTTACTGAACATGGGTGGACAAGCATTCTCAGGTATATTTGTTTTAATGCGAGGAATATGAGAGGTTAGGTAGATGAACTGAGCTTGGATTAACGCATATAACTATGATGTTGCAACTATTACAGAGACTTGGTTGAAATACGGACAAAACTGGCAGCTTAACATTCCAGGATTTAAATGCTTCGGGTGTGATAGAGAAGGATGTAAAAGAGGTGGGGGAGTTGTGTTGCCGATTATGGAGAATATCTGAGCTGTACTGAGGGAGGAGACCTTGTACTCATCCAGCATACAGTAAATGACAGAACCTTTAGAAGCATTAACACACAGAGGAATCTAGGCATGCAGGCCCACAGTTCCCTGAACGTGACAACTGAAGTGGATAAGGTGGTCCAGAAGGCATCTTGCATGCTCACCTTCATTGGTTGGAGCATAGAGAATAAAAATTGTCAAGTTATGTTGCAGTCGTATTGAACTTTAGTTAGACCACAGAATTACACACAGTTCTGGTTGCTACACTACCAGAAGGATGTGAAGGCTTTAGAGAGGGTACAGAAAAACTTTACAAGGATGTTGCCTGGTTTGCAGGCTATTAACTAAGAGGAGAGTTTGGACAAATTTGGCCAGCTTTCACTTGAACTGAGGCGGAGGGTTAACCTGATACAAGTTTACAAAATTATGAGAGGTATGGATATAATGGACAGTAGCAGTCTTCTTCCCAGTGTAAAAAGGGCAATTACTAAGGGACATGGATGTAAGATAAAAGGGGAAAAAGTGTAAAGGAGATGTGAGGGGCAAGTATTTTTTACATAGAGGGTTGTAAGTACATGGAATGTGCTACCAGAGGAGATTGTGGAACTGGATACAATGTTTAAGAGGCATCTTGACAGATACATAAATAGGCAGGGAAGTGGGGGATACAGATCGTGTAAAATAAGGGTTTTAATTTTGAAAGACAGCATTTAATCAGGGCAGGCTTGGTTGGCTGAAGGGTATTTCCTGTGCTGTGCTGTTCTTTGCTAAAATTTACAGAACTGGTTTCCTTGGACTTGCCAACTTGGATTCAGATCTTAATTCCCTCCCAATAAATGACCAGACAAACATCACAAACAGAATTTAATTAGTTATAAAAGTAGGTTTAGAATGTCAATTTGTGATCACTTCAAGTATTAACAGCAACTATTTGCAAACAATTGAACACAACTGCTCTGGTGGGATAACAAGGTGTAGAGCTGGATGAACACAGCAGGCCAATCAGCATCAGAGGAGCAGGAAGGCTGACGTTTTGGGCCTAGACCCTTCTTCAGAAACTTGTTCTGGTGGGACCATGGCTCTTAGGTACAGAATTAGGTAACTAGACAGATATATAGAAGACACACAAATATACAGCAGGCTGGGTAACACTTGATTGAAGCTTTAAGATTTAAAACAGAAGACGAGTCATTTAGCTACACAAAGAGTATAATGATAATGTACGTAAAAGTACAAACGCATTAACATTACAGGGAGATACTGTCAATAGGAACCAGTTAGGATTTTCAAGAGACAGAGTCACTGTGTATAGGTACAGTGGGAGATTGATTAGCCTTACAATAGACAGTGTCTATCCTAACCAAGGACTGGTCCAGCCTTGTAATGAAACATGTATACTGTAAATGTCTCATACTCCTGTGGTCACATGACAAATGGAATATAAAAATGTAAAAAAATCTTAGTTCGTTGAACAGCCCCTCTCTCAAGCTGTATGAGCAGGATGGATGAGCAGGCCACTGAGGTCCAACATGGAGACAGTAGAGTAGAATAAGACAAAGGGGAGCATGGAGCCCAGAATCACCATATGAACTAACCCTGCAATGCACAATAGGCCAGAATCACCTGTAGGTAAATCAAGAATTAGTATGAGAAGGGTAAGAATCACCATGGGACAGGGGTGAATAAATAATCGTAGAGATGAGAAGCAACTTAAGGTGACGGTTGCTGTGGATGGCGACATGTTTGGAGACAACATCTGTAGTCAGTAGTCCAAGGAGGCAACAACTAAATTTTAGGTGGACAAGGGAACAAAGTTAAGTTAATCGATAAAAATCGGAATCCCAGGAACCCATCAGAGAAGCAAAAAGTCTGGTGGGATGCAAAGACCTACTTGGACAAGAGTCAGGGAAAGGTTAGAAAATACCTTGGAAGTATCACAGTAGTCTAAGAATGTTGTGGAAAATCAAAATAAAAAGGAAAACTAGTTTAAGTGTGCAAGTCTATATCAGTATTTAGTCTGGGTTTAGAAGCTGACAAATTGTAAATGTGAACGTGTGTGAACAAAGTTATATTAAATTGGTGTAAAGTAAAAGAAGAAGCAACCAGGAAAAGCCACAGTGAATGTTTAGGCTATTAGAAAGTATTGTTTTCTAACTTGCTTTGTTTGGAAGTAGTAGAATTTCTAGGCTGAGTCCAGCTTGTACAGATTTTGAATGACTCTGACAATGAGGAAGAACAGTGGATGACAGGGTCCACACACACAAACAGGTAAATGAAATAGTATGGCTGTTGGTCTATCAGGTTAAGGGTGAATAGCAGCAGCAGCAGATGTTTAGCCAGTTTTGTGTCTAAAGTTTTAGGAAGATAGGTGTGCTATTATTGACAGGACGAAGAGATAAATGAGGTGCTGAATAATGCAAAAATGTAAGACAGTTCAGTGGACTGAGGAAGTGAAATTCCTGACAGCATATTGTGTGGCATAACAAGGAGAGAAGATGGAAGCAGATGAGAGATGTTGAAACGGAGGTATAGTGAAGCTAAGCAGGAGAGACAAACGATATTAAAGCCACCTACCAGGTTTTGCAAAGTACAAGGCAGACCACTCATTATCTGACAGAATCACTGGTAGTTTTAAAAGGAAAGTTGCAGCAAAAAAGAGAGATAAGTTGAGCTCTGTGACTTGGAATAAAGGACTCTTGTGCCCAATATGTGACACGGCTAGGGGATTAGAGAAAAGGAATTTGTAGCCCCATTCAGTTGCAAGAACTGGTGAAGATAAACTTAGCAATGGAGAAACTGACAATGAGAGCAACAGCCATCTGGTCACTTCCCAGACTCCAAGCGTTGATGAAACAGAACAGAACAAGATGTTGCTGGCCACAGGGAATTCAGCCCAATCAAAGGAAAAGAGCTCGAGGTATCACGTGCATTGGGCCTCAAGAAAAGCCACATATCAGCAACTTAAGTACGCACGCCAAAAACTGACTGAAATGATGTTGCTGAATCTCTAACAGCGTTGAAAGAATTTCTTTGTTATTTCCTGTAGTGAAAAAGAAACCGGCTAGAAAAGCAGTCCTTGTAGTTCCACGGGTTTGCAGACAATGTCTACATTATTTAAGTGGGTTAACTCTTCATTGTCCAGTTTGAATGTGGTTTTAAAGCAGTTGCTGTTTAGTTTCATAATTGATATCTTTCTGTTCCTTAAGAGCACAGCTGTTAATTCCTCTCCGTGAGAAACAAATGGATTTTTTTGGGTAGAGCTGGATGAACACAGCAGGCCAAGCAGCATCAGAGGAGCAGGAAGGCTGACGTTTCGGGCCTAGACCCTTCTTCAGAAATTTTCAGA
>NC_063354.1:20498022-20530760 GCF_021869965.1 Rhincodon typus | reverse complement strand
CTCTCTCCAACAAGACTTCCTTACTTTTACATTCAAATCTCCCATTAAGAAGGTCACTATTCTATTTGCCTTCCTAATTCACTATTGTACCTGCATGCTAATTGTGATTCGTGTATCAAGTCCATTATACAAAATGTGATGCAGTTTCTCCATTTAAACAATGTTCTCTTGATCCCCTCAATACGCTCTGCCAAAATTTTGCCCACTTAATCTATATTCCTTTGCAGACTCTTTCTCACTTGTTTTCTGTCTTTTTTCACCTGTCAAACCTGGAACTACAAAACATTTGAGCGTGTTGGCTATGTCATATTCCCAACTTTAAAAAAAAACTTAACTATCCATGCTAAAAATACCTTATAAGTTACTCACATTTTGCATCCTTTCTTCTTGCAGTTAGCAAGAAGTCTTTGATTTCTGCGATCATTCGAGGCTGTTTGAATACAAATAAGAAAGTGAACATTAATTTAAAGTAAAACAAAAACCACCACAACTAGCTGGTTCCAAACAAAAATGTTGACACCTATAAGGTGTATGATTTATTCGGATTTCAAAACAGTGGCATATTGATGGTTAGTTTTTATTTTTAAAAAGCCTTTAAAACCAGGTCAGATAGTCCTCCTGGAACAGTGACCTTATCCAGTGTGTTTCAGACAGTAGCTGACAGAATCCTTGGAGCATTAATGGGAAAATTTTTAAATTGTGGCAGCTTATCACAGGTAGAATAAACATGGAAGGCCAATAGGATTTCAGTTCAGAATAATCAGAATAATTTTTAGTTTAGAAAACCAAGAGTGTGGAGCTTTTTTAGGGCAGCACAGAGGAGACCTGACTGGGGCCAGAAGTATGATCTCTATTCTATCAGTTTTCACGGCAGTTAAGGAATAAGTCTCCTCAGTAGAAAGGTTTTGTTGTGTAGCTTCCACACTGGATGAGTATGGTTAGACACGTGCAGTTTATTTGAAGCTGAGGAAGTCTGTGTTTGGAGTTTTACGAGCATTCATGAAAGAAAATTCTACAGTTCACAGGACAGAAACGGGAAGGATCAGTAAAATAGAACTTAAGATTGATATAGTATCTGGATTTTAGACTCTAATGGATAACGTTGGGTAATGGGTTGAAACTTTGCTTTGCTGGGTACTAAGATTTTTCTAAGCTGTAGCTTTTTTTTTAAAAATGTATCGATTTAGATAAATAAACTTTATTCTGTTGTTAAAGGAAACCTGCAGTCACATAAGATCATGTCCGTGAATAATACAGTAACTAAAAAAAAACAAAACCCATCATGCCAGGTTCCATTCTGGCATCTGGCTTGTCCAGTATTACCAGCAGCTGGAATCACCTTACAGCAGTATAGAATGAATTCATTCCACAAGAGAGAAGGCCTTTCCCGAGAGGATGGAACTGCATTCCAACTGAATCACTTTATGGTCTGATAATCTGAGTCACAGAAACTTTAGCACTAATTTTGGCTTCAGACATCAACTTGGAATAAATAGTGACACAGTTGAAAAAAAACTGAAAGCTACAATATACATCCCTATGAGAGGGCTGTTACATCACCTTCATATGTAGACCATCTTGACTGTTTTGACATCATATAGGCATCTCCTCAGTCATTTACAAGAAGCAACAATTTTAATTGTGTATCACTTCTAATGTGAAACATCCATAGTACCACACAAGACAAAGCAAAAAAAAAAGCCAACAGCAGTACAATTAGGACTTTCAACAAAGCTGAATTTTAGATCAAAGGAATGGGATGGGAAGCCTGACGTTTAAGGAAGAAAATTTGATGTATCAGATTAGATAGTGTAGCTAAAAATGTTGGAAGTCTACATCATGGACCTGGAATAATGCAAAGTTCCTGGAAAGTTTGGAGGTTACAGGGACCAGGAAATAACTGATGTAAACAGGGGATTGCTATTTTGGCTTATTTTTTAAAAAGTAAAGGTCTTGGTGGACTGGAAGTCAGCATGGATTGCTGAATGCAAGATTGCGTAAGCCAGGATAGTGTGTTTCGGCGAGCTTCATATTAACAAAGGGCGGAAGACAGTTGGCCTCAGTCAAAATTCAACAGACTGAAGGTCAGGGAAAAAACTGCAGTAAAAGATGAAGGGGGCTTGTTTAAAGACAGTCGTCATGTTTGATATCTAGACTCTGTACTGGTCCTGCCGGTAAGGGTCACAGATCAAGTGTCATCATGCAGTAGACAAAGATGGTGATTTTCTGAGCGCAGCCAAAGTTGAGAATTCCTCAAATTGTCATGATCAAGAAGGAAATAAGCTGAGTGTTTTTTTTTTAAATAAAAGCCTTATAGGACTGTTGGTGTTGCTCCCTGCTGCATGTTTCCTTTACTTGTTGCACAGTGAAGATTATATTTGCAGCACCCTTCAGTAAGGAAAGATGCACTTTGGTGGGCACAATTCTTTGGCCACTGAGAGGAAGCAATTGTGAAGGACCCTTGCAAAGACCTGCCCTACAGCAGACAGCACAAGATCTACCACTGCTTTCAATGTGCCAGCTCAGCCTTTGGTCAATGAAGTAAATTAGTATTCAAAGACTAGGAGCACAAATCTGGGTCTAATCTCGTGGTTTATAGGGTAGCAGTGATTCCTGCACTCCTACATGATTGTAGACTTGGGGAATAATCCACAGCAGGCAGCTCAAAGAATTGGAAATGCCACTAGCACTGTCTTCATGAAATTTTTCCAAGTTTGTTGGCAGGGTATGCAGTTTAATATCAACACTGCCTCCAAAGCCAACCATACCAATATTGAGGGATTAATGATCCGAAATGATCACAAGGACTGGGGTGCATACATGTCTTGTCAGGCATGTGAGCAACACCAGGGTCAAAACAATTGCTCTATTCTGTATTCAAATGCACAAAGACTCCCAAAAGAGCAAGGAAATGTTTGGGAAAGATCTCAAAGCATCCCCGAAGAAACTTAGATTTCTAGCCATTTTGATACAAAATTGACTCAAAAGATAGGAGTCAGAGGGTGGTGGTGGAAGGTTGCTTTTCTGACAGGAGTCCTGTGACCAGCAGTGAGCTGCAAGGACTGGTGCTGGGTCCACTGCTTTTTGTTATTTATATAAATGATTTGGATGTGAATATAGGAGATATAGTTATTAAGTTTACACAGGACACTAAAATTGGAGGCGTACTGGACAGCAAAGTCTGTTACCTCAGGGTACAGCGGAATCTTGATCAGGTAGGCAAATGGGTCGAGGAGTGGCAGATGGGAGTTTAATTTAGATAAAATGTGAGGTGCGGCATTTTGGAAAGGTAAATCAGAGCAGGACTTATACACTGAATGGCAAGGTCCTGGGGAGTGCTGCCAAGCAATGAGACCTTGGAGTGCAGGCTATTAGCTCCTCGAAAGCAAGGTTGCTGGTAGTCAGGGTAGTGAAGATGGCATTTGGTATGCTTGCCTTTATTGGTCAGTGCATAAAGTAGGAAGTCCACAAAGGCAGAGCAACAAAGACCTTACTCAACAGGAGCACCTCTGCGCTCTGCCACATCCAGTTATCATTGTGATGTGCAATTAAGAAAAAACTGATAGGATGAGGAACTTGCATGAACTTCTTAAACATAAGTGATGGAGGAAGCATATTTCAGCACAAAAGTCAAACCTGAATATTTTTTAGCTAGCCAAGTCAATCATCTATTACAGCCTCCTCCAGAGCCCCTTACCATCATAAGACCAGCCTTTGGACAATTGAAAACATTCCATGTGCCAAACTGCTGAATATACTGAAGGGTGTAGACCCCAGTATAATCATAGCTATAGTAATGATGATGTGTGCTCCAGCACTATCTTGACCTCTGGCTAAGTTATTACAATGCCACCATTTACCAGACAACTGGGAAAGTACACAAGTTCTGTTTCCAAAAGAAAAAAAGGACAGGGCAAACCCAGTCCAATCTATTACCATCCCATCTGTCTACCCTTAATTTTCAGCAAAGTGATCCAAGGTGTTATCAACGTGCCACTTGCCCAACATGCTCTACCAAAATTACCTGGATCTCATTACAGTTTTGGTCTAAACATGTATGGCAGAAGCGAGAACGAGTGCCCTTACATCAACACAGTGAACCGATTGCAGAATTAAGAAATTTTCACCGAATTGAAATCATGACATCCTGGAGGCAGAACTTCCCAATGCATAAAAGGAAAACTTGAGATTGTCAAAGGTCAATCCCTTCAACTCAAAGCACTAACGGGACATTCCCAGAGCTTAACCACCTTCAGCTGCATTATGAATGAAGTTCCTTCCCTCCTAGTCACGATCGAATGGGCAAAAATCTCTCAGACGGAGCATAATGTGTGAAAATGTGAAGTTGTTTCCTTTGGAAGGGAGAATAAAAAAGCAATTCCCAAGGTGTAGAGGGTCATTCAGGTGTTCTCGTGCACAAGTCACGAAATTATGTTATAGGTACAACACATAACCAAGGCATCTAATTGGATAGCATTCTTTAGGACCGGAATGGAGCTTCACAGTTAAGATGCTATGTTTCAGTTATACAGGACATTGATGAGATCACATCTTGAACACTGTGCCATTTCTGTCTCCTCATTTAAGGAAGGACGCAAGTGCATTGGAGATGGTTCAGAGTAACTTTACTAGATTATTACATAGAATGAGCAGATTGTCTTATAATGATAGGCTGGACAGGTTGGGTTTGTTCCCAGTGGAGTTTAGATAAGTGAAAAGGTGACTTAATTGAAAGATCCTGAAAGATCTTGACAAGGCGAACACAAAAACGACGTTTCCTCATGGATCAGTGCAGAGCTGGCGGTCACTGCTTTAAATGGAACTTGCCTTTTTAGGTCTAAAGTGGAGAATTTTTCTCTTTCAGAATTTTGGAACTCGGGTTGTGGCGGAAGCAGGGTCACTGAATATTTTAAAGTCAGATTCTTTTAGATTCTTGTCAGGCAGGGGAAATCAAGGGTTATCAGGAATCAATAAGAATGTGGACTTCGAAGTACATGGTGTTTTTTTATATGGTGGAAGAAGGGCAAAGGTCAAATGGTCTACTTCTCCTATTCTGAATGTTGATTAATGATTGAAATTGAAACACTCTGTAAGTCCTCATATACCCTAATATCAGACAAATGTGAGAACACAGCAAAAACACCATGGTGGGGGCGGGGGTTTAAACTAGCAACGTGTCTTTAATTGATGTCACCCAGATGGAGTACAAATGTGAAATGAGGGGTCATTGGGGTTAACACAGGTAACTTCAGCAGGTTCAGTACGGGGCAAAAGTCATATATTCAAATAATACATTTCAAACTTAATGAAGAAGTAGATACATTTGCAGCAACTTAAACAAGATCATTCATTGCTGAATTTCTAATATTTAAAGCAGGTTGGAGTAGGCGTCAGTAAAACGTTATATCAGTTTTACTCAATTCAGTTCTTAACAGGAAAACAGGATTAAAAATCTAATGCTCTACAGTGATGACACCAACATCCAAGGCAAGGCCAAGATAGATTCTTGACCAGTTGGGAATTAAAGTTTTATAGGGAAAGGGCAGGAAAGCAGACATGAGGAATGGCGGATCAACCCCACGACACCACTGAATGGGGGAGCCGGCTGGAGGGACCGAACAACCTACTGCCGTTCCTGGAGATTTCTCACGATCCCAGACAATCAAACCGCAAACCTGACATTATAAGAGGGAGGGTGACCAGCTCCCAGCCCCAGGTTGTGGGTCGCCTGTTTTAGACAATGTTTTAGCCGGCCCGGTATAAAAACACCACCCCTAAAGCCCCAGGCTTACCATGGCTGGCCGAGAGTCAGGCGGAGTAGAGATGAACCGCACTCTGTAAAACACAAGACAGGAGATGAATAAAACAGAGCCGGGCGGGGGGGGGGGGGGGGGGGGCACACCGCTTTAAATATAAAGTTTCCGCACTCGGGATCTGTCCCATACACAGAAGATCGAAACGCTCGACCCTTCCCTTTCCGCCCAAGCTCGGTTCTAAGCCAATTCCGTGCGATTCGAGTGAGGATGGAGAGGGATTGAAGCCGCTACCGCAGCCATTCGGTTACCTGCAGTTCCGCCGCCGAGAGGAAAGAGAGAGCAGGCCTGGTCAACATCCGGGAATTAAAACAACGCCCCGCCCCCGGGCTCCGCGAAGGGACGAGATACACCGAACGACGAGACAACAAGGTGCAGGGTTGGATGAACACAGCAGGCCAAGCACACCGAACGACAATCGCAATGAAAAAGTCGATACGAGGAAGTAGCTGACGAACAAGAATTACATACACAAAAAGATGTTGCAGGAAAAAACAACAGCTCCGCAGGTTCTGGGGACAGAAAGCAGAATTAACGTTTCAGCTTCATTGACCTTTATTGTTGCTGTGTTTTTCGATCAATGTTTTTGTTTCTGATTTCCAGCATCTGCAATTCTTTATTTTTTTGATTTCACAAAAATTATATCCCTGCATACTGAGGGGCTCTCCTGGGTACAGTGGCAGTGTCCCTACATCTGAGCCAGGGGTCCTGGGCTCAAGTCGATTTACCTTCTTGAACCACTGCAGCCCTTGAAGCGTAGATATTGTACATAGGTCTGAAAAGGTTAATACCTGACTGCATGCAGTAGGCACCACCCACTGTGAAGATGTCATTACGGATGCAGGACACACAATATGATGGCAGTCGTGGGATATGAAGTTTTAATTCAGTAGCAGTAGTCCCAATGAGGCAAAGATGGTAACACAGAAGACTTGAAAGAAAACAGATATAGCTGATTGTTGAGGACAGCAAATCACAAGACAAAACCTTGTTGCAACACTCAGCACTGAAGAATACTTTAACAAACAAAAGAAAACTTCCAGGTCTGATAAGAAATGCAATGGAACAGAAGAAATCTGCAGCTCCAAGGCAGAGACAGAGGGTACACCATGAGATAGAGATAGTAGGAACTGCCGATGCTGGAGTCTGAGATAACAAGGTGTAGAGCTGGATGAACACAGCATCGCCTCCGCCCCTCTCTATTTATTTCAGAGTCCCCTTCCCCTCCCCCATTTCCGAAGAAGGGTCCAGACCTGAAACGTCAGCTTTCCTGCCCCTCTGGTACTGCCTGGCCTGCTGTGTTCATCCAGCTCTACACCTTGTTATCTACACCATGAGATAGTAAGTAGTCTTTTGAAGCAGTCCCAGGTCAGAATTCAGCAATGAGTGAACATATAACGGAAATTATGTCAGTCAAATTAAAGTTCCCTGGTAGAAATTCAGGCTGGAAGGTATTTAAGCAATAAGTTGGGCCAAATAGAAATCAAAATTGAACACCCTGGAGAAAACAATTCTTGATTTACAGAATAGCTTGTATTACCTGTATTTTTGTACAATTGCACAGTTACAAGTGATAAGGTACCATAAAGATAACTACTTAAAAAGACAAGATGCCGTGGTGTTGGGGTTAGTATATTAGCATGGGTAAAGAATTAGCTAGCTAATAGAAGACAGAGAGTTTGGATAAGGGGCAGGGTGGCATTTCAAGATGGCAGCCTATAAGGCATAGAGTTTCACAAGGATCAATGCTGGGGCCACAAATATTTACATTATATATGAATGACTTGGATGAGGAAAGTGAATTCCTATCACCAAGTTTGCAGATGACACAAACCAAAGTGTCTTTGTGTCATTTGTGCATAGTAAGGATGACACAAGATATAGATAGGTTAAGTGAGTGGGCAAGAACCTGGCAGATAGAATATAATGTGTGGAAAGTTGAAGTTACGCACTTTAGCAGGAATAGAGGAGCTGAGTATTATTTAAATGGAGAGAGAAACAGATTTGGGGGATCCCCAAGCAGAAATGACAAAAAGCTATTGTACAAGTTCAGCAGATAGTAAGTGGAATGTAGGACTTTACTTCAGAGGGATGAAGTGTAAAAATAATGCAACACACTAATCAGAACAAACCCAGAACACTATGAACCAGTTCATTCCCTTATATAAAGAAAGGTATCCTGGCACTGGAGGTAATCAAGAGAAGGTTCTCTAGTTAGATCCCAATTATGGAGCGATTTTCTTAAGGAGAGACTGAGTGGGTTGGGCCTGTTGGAGTTAGTAGAATGAGAGGTGACCTTATTGAAAGATATAAGAGTTTTGGAGGTTTGACAGGGTCAATGCTGAAAAGATTGTTCTCCTTGTGGGACGGTCTAGGAATCGTAGAGCATAATCTCTGAGTAGAGGGTTACTTAGTTAGGATTGAGGTGAAGAGGAATTTCTTCTCCCCAGAGGGCAATGAATGTCTGGATTTCTTTATGGCAGAGAGCTTTAGAGGCTGGGTTATTAAGTATATTCAAGGCTGAGATAGGCATAATTTTAATCAGTAAAGGAATCTAAGATAGTGGAGAAAAGGCAGGAAAGTGGAGCTGTGTATTATCAGATCAATCATGATCTCATTGAACAGCAAAGTTTAATTGCTTCTAAACTTTATGTTAAGTCAGAAATAAGTACATTTCTATATACAATTGGAAGTGCACCTGATGATGTTCTTGCTCACAAATGGTTAAAAGAAACAACAGACATACTCAAAACATTCGACTATTATTTCAACCTCAGAACAAACAAAATATTTGAAAGAATATAATTTACTCGAACTATACAGTATCAAGGAGAATCTATAGATGAATTCATTAATGATCTCTACCGATTAGTGACAAAATGCAACTATGGTGACTTAAAACCAAAATTCACAAAACTCCTGTTTGTTATAAACAGTACAGATACATATTTGTCAGATTTATTACAGTCTGAAGAAGACATGAGTCTTGAGGAAGCCATTCTGATGGTGAGTGAAGCAGAGATTTGGATCTTAAGGGGAGAAGATCAAAGTTGGTACAGGAGATCTTCTCCATTGAATTCTGAAGGTGCAGAATCATAATGGATACTTGGATAAGACAGACACCAGACACTAAAGTCCTTGCCAATGTACTGGAGCTAAGAAGCCCTCCCCTCACCACCCACACCACCCACACTCCCCCCAAGGTGCTAACCATGTCCAACTATTAAAATCAAATGTTTTATTATAATTAGGTCACTTTCAGAAATATGTGACAGCAGACTGTCACAGAAAGGCAAAAGAACAAGAAGTACATGAAGTAGAACAATTTCCAGTACAAGACCAACCTAAGGGTTTCCAAGGGAACATTGTTGACAAAGAAAACAAAAATTTGTCAAGCAAATATGTATGTCAAGAAGCATCTCACGTATTTCAAGTTAGTCACAGAAGCAGCTGACACAATATTATCAGGTGTGAGCATTGATTTGTAGAACACTGCTCACAGCTGGCAAGTTTCTACAATAACTCTCCAACATAGGGAACACCAAATACAAGAAAATCTATATGTATTTCAGATTCAGAAATTCTTATTCCTGAGTAAAAAGGCATGTATTGTTCTCAATGGCATGCTAAAGCAGGAAGAGATTAAACAACAAACCATAAAGGAATAGTCAGTCAAGGAACAGCCAATGGAAGATCCTAGGAACTGTATAAACTCATGGCAGAATGTGAACTGAAACCAGAATCCCTTGAGGTTCATTACATTTGAACAAAAAATTTATTCCATACCATCAATGAAATAGAAAAATGTGACTATACTAGCTTGACTGAAATGTTTCCTCTGCTACCAACACTGAAGAGAATTATTATTCCAAGTGCCAACAAATTCCAAGAAGAAAGGCCAACGAAGATGCAGCAACTGAACAATATGTCTCACTTGGAATAAGTGAAGCATCTCAACTGAATGCAGTCAGATTGCAACATGACACAGTAAATAGCTAGTAATGGCAATTTCAAGACACACATTAGATGCTGTGATGACTAGGAGGGTACAAGTTCAAATAGCATATCTGATCTCCCTACGTTCCAAAGAAGAATTCTCAACAACCATAATGGATATGAAATTAAGCAAGGAATCTTTGGGGAACATAATTGAGGAAGTGAACAAGTTGCTTCCACGAATAGTTCAGTTGCTAAGAGCAAACGAGCATGTCCAAACTTATCGACAAGTTGAAGTAATAATATCTACTTATCACATATATCAGTTAGTTTATGAACAAAATTTCACTAACACAGATTAAAGATAATCATCATCATCAGCAGTCCCTCACAGACGAGGATGACTCCCTTCCACTCTCAGGGTAACTCTGTAGGTGGCTGTACAGACTGATGCAGCTACTACAGGATCTGTTACACTTGGGGCAGGTGGTAGTCACGGGAAGGGCTGGGAGGGCAATTGGTGTGGCAGCACACTCCTTTCATTGTTTTCATCCGGCTTCCATTGTTTCCTGATGGCAAGTCTTGAGGTGCTCCTCCTCCACTTTGGACAGTCTTGGGCCAGTATTCCCAGGTATCTGTGGGAATGCTGCACTTCGTCAGTGGAATCACTGAAGCACTTCCTCTGTTCACCTGGGGCTTGTGTGCCATTTCGAAGCTGGGAGTAGTGCACCTGCTTGGGGAGTCTCGTGTTGGTCGTGTGCTCAGCCCATCGTACCTGATTAAGGATGGACAATGCCTCAATGCTGCTGTTAGCCTGGTTGAGGTGTGTCTTTCTTCCCAGCAGATGCGCAGGATCTTGCGCATGCAGCGTTAGTGGTACTGCTCCAGTGCCTCGAGTTATTTGCTGTTGACAGTCCATATCTCAGAGCCATACAGGAGGGCAGGAACCACCACAGCTCTGTATACCATGACCTTGGTGTTGGATCTTATGTTGTTGGTCTTCAAACACCCTTTTCCTTAGACAGCCAAAGGCTGCGCTAGCACACCGGAGGCAATGCTGCATCTCTTCATTAATAGCTGCTTTGGCCGACAGGGCACTCGCGAGGTATTTTTTCTTTGCATTTCTCCTGCAGTTGTCGCATGGTGAAAATCATGTCTGTTATGTCCCTCCATGATCGAAAGCCACACTGGGACTCTGGGAGGACTTCCTCAGCCACAGGGAGGAGACGTTGAGAAGGACCTTGGCGATAACTTTTCCAATGGTTGATAGCAGGGAGATTCCCCGGTAGTTACCACACTCAGACTTGTTCCCTCTTTTGAAATACTCATGACTGTGACATCTCAGAGCTCTCCTGGGATGCTGGCCTCCTTCCAGATAAGGCAGACCAGGATGTGTAGCTGCAGCAGGAGCTCTTTGCCTCTGGACTTCAGTACTCAGCGGAGATTCCGTCTGCTCCAGCAGCCTTGTTGTTCTTAAGCTGATGGACGGCCTTCTCTACTTTGTGCTGGGCTGGGCGTTGCTAAGAAAATGGTGTGTAGTGTGCTGCGGGATGCATTCAAGGGCACTCAGATCAATGACAGAGCCCTGGTTGTTGTGGTCTCTGAAGTGCTCCCCCAGCATTTTTTGATGGGGATAGATGGAATAGTGGTAAATGTAATTATATAAACAATAATAGCTATCAGAAACATGCTTGGCGGGCGACAGTGGAACAAGATGTTCTATATTTGGTTGAGTGCATGAGCACTACCCACTGTGATAATGTCATAAGGACTGGATGGAAAGAAAAGTAGGATCTCATGGGAGACAGACCTAAGGCTAAGTCCTCCCAGCAATGTAGTGAGGTGGAGCCTATTTCATAGAATCCCTACAGTGTGGAAGTAGGCCCTTCGGCCCAACAAGTCCACACCAACCCTCAGATCATCCAACCCAGACCCATCCCCCTATAACCCACCTAATTTACACATCCCTGAACACTATGGACAATTTAGCATGGTCAATCCGCCTAGCCTGCCCATCTTTGGACTGTGGGAGGAATCTGGAGGAAACCCACGCAGACACGGGGAGAATATGCAAACTCCACACAGACAGTTGCCCGAGGATGGAATCAAACCCAGATCCCTGGCACTGTGAGGCAACAGTGCTAACCACTGAGCCACCTTGCCGCCCCCAGTGTATTGTTGCAGAGATGTGAAAGAAAAGCTACATCATGTTTCCAGTACAAGACAAGACGAAAAACCACATCATGTTTCCAGTGCAAGACAGCCCTCACACATACTAGATCATTTAAGCCACAACCCACACACTTAGAAGATATAGATAGCAGCACAAACAGTAGTAGGTACAGCCACACTGCTGGTAGGAAAGGAGCTACAGGATTTTGACCCAGTAACAGTGAAGGAATGTCAATGATTTAGTTCCAAACTGGGATGATGGCTGGCTTGGAGAAGAACTTGCAGGTTGTGGTGGTTCCATGCAATTGCTGCCCTTGTCATAGGTAGATGAGGTTGCGAGTTTGGAAAGTGCTGTGAAAGGAGCCTGGGTGAGTTGCTGCAGTGCATTTTGTAGATAGTACCCGCTGCTGCTAGTGTGCGGTGGTGGTGAAAGCAGTGAATATCAAAGATGGTGGATCGTGTGCCAATCATTCAGGCTGCTTTGTCAAGGATGGTGTCAAGCTTCTTGAATGTTATTGGAGTTGCACCCGGCCAGGCAAGTGGGGAGAATTCCATTTCAATTGTGGATCGTGCTTTGCAGATGGTGGGCAGTCATCGGATGTGAGTTACTCACCACACAATTCCGAGCCTTTGATCTGCTAATGAAGTCACGGTATTTATATGGCTTTCCCAGTTCAGTTCCGGTCAATGATAACCCACAGATGTTGATAATGAAGGATTAAATGATGGTAATATAATTAAATGTTGAAGGGAGATTGTTTTGATTATCTTTTGTCTGATTAATGTGCTTGCTTGGAAGCTGTGTGATGGAGTTGTTATTTGCTGCTTATCAGACTAAGACTAGATTTTGTCCATATTCAGCAAGATCTGGACATGGGCTACTTCAGTATTTGAAGTGTAATGAATGGCACTGAATATTATGCATTCATCAGTGAACGTCATCACTTCTGAACTTATGATGGAGCGAAGGTGGAAGTTGAAGCAGCTGAAGATTTTTGGGCCTTAGACCCTATACTAAGAAACTCCAATAGTGATGTCTCACATTGAACCACCTTGTCCCACTTCAGATACGTACTTTGTGCGCTAAATCTGATCATAACAGTAGGACTAATACATTTGCTATAACTGGTATATCAACTTCAGTTGAGAGACAAATGCACATTTAAATACCAATATCCAAAATCTATTGTTCAAGATGTGCCACTGCACCCTGTCTTTCCAAAAATGACATCTTACCCATCAGCCTCATCATCGATTTCATAAAATCCCTACAGTGTGGAAGCAGGCCATTCGGCCCATCGAACCCACACCCTGTGAAGACCATCCCACCCGTCCCATTCCTCTACTCTATCCCTGTAACCCTGCATTTCCCATGGCTAATCCAGCTAGCCTACAAATCCCTGGACACTATGAGCAGTTTAATATGACTAATGCACCTAAGCTGCACACCTTTGGACTGTGGTAGAAGACTTGACCACTGGCGGAAACCCACGCAGACATGGGGAGAACGTGCAAAGTGGACACCGACAGTCGCCAAAGGGTGGAATCAAACCTGGGTCCCTGGCGCCGTGAGCCACCGTGCCGCCCCAAGATATATTTTTTAAAACAAAACTTATAAGAAACATCTTAAAATGTTTCAACTTGAATATTACAATATTTGCAAGAAAGTTCAACTTGTCATCACACAGCATGCTCCACTCAATGAAATTATAATTGTCTTGACCTTTACAAAATATTTTCAATGTCAAGTATACTGCCTGAAGGCAAAACGTTTCAGATTGGAAATGAAAGTGGAATAGGTCTTTTTCTTTTCAACATAAACCATGTTCCACTCTCAGGTGCCTTTGTAGATTTTAAATGGGCCATCTCTGACTGGACATACTCTGGGAGATATCATCACATGAATGTCCACCATCAACGGCTCTGCTCTCAAACAAGGTGTCCTGCCTTCTCCAGTCTTTTCACCATATCCTGGTTTTGACTTTTGAAATCCTGGTCACTTCATTTTAATGGCATAATAACCATTCATTACTGCCAGTCAAACATTTCAATAACTAAAAAGTAACTATTAGATGTGTGTGTCAATCTTTCAGGTTTCATCAGTTGAACAAAAATGGCAAATTTAAAATGCTAATCTTATATATTACCTTTCTTTCACTTTCTGTACCCAATTTGACACTGACTTCACCTAAAGTGAAAGCAAAGTACTGCAGATACTGCAGACCTAAACTAAAAAGAGAAAGTAATGGAGAAACTCAACAGATCTGGCAGCATCTGCTGGATGAACATAAAATGTGGAAAATTGGACAAAACTCCTGTTTGTGATTTCTGTCTAGTGAATTCTGCTTGAAATGCCTATGAAAAATGTCAGGACAGAGGAATTATCTTCTGTCATTTGTTTCTGTGGAACATGTCTCATTGTGACATGTTATTTTTCTGAAGAAGGGTCTAGGCCCGAAACGTCAGCTTTCCTGCTCCTCTGATGCTACTTGGCCTGTTGTGTTCATCCAGCTCTGCACCTTGACGACTCCTTGTGATAATTCTTTAGTTTAGCACCCCCTGGTGGCAATAACTTTTATTGGCCCCTATTTAATTTTCTTTGCTTTTCCAAAAGTAAGTACGCGTCTTCATTGCTTTTCTAAAAACTTAAAATTGCATCATTGACAAACAGCATTCAAATCTTGGCAGCCAGAAGCCCTATCAAAAAACACTGCTTATTTTTCACAATTAAATCATTTGAAGTATACATTAAAAATTTCCTGCAATTAATTTCCATTCATAATTGATAATTATCAGTTTATAGAAAATCATGGATTAGAATAGTTACAGTACAGATGGTGGCAATTTCTCTGAAGGAACAACTCACTTAAATCCCTGCCTTCTCGCTATAATCCTGCACATTCTTCCTTTGCAAATAATCCAATTTCTTCTTGCACGTTTCAACCGACCCTGCTTCCACTACACTCTCACGCGGTGCATGCCAGTTCTTCACCACGCTCCACAATAATCATCACATTGCCACTGCTTCTTTTACCAAATACTTTAAAACTGTACTCCCCATTTCTCAAACCTTCCACCAATGAACATTATTTCATCGTATGTAATTTGTGCACATAGCTTATAATTGTTTAATACCTTATCAAATCTCCTCAGCGTATCTTTTCAAGGAGTACAGTACCAGCTGCTCCAACAGAGGTGTTGCTCAGCTAACAAGGCATTTAAGATATAATTTAAATTAATTAAACCAAGTGATTTGTGAGCAGAAAAATAAGCTGTCCTGAACATTTTTTAGTTAGCCATGGTTTCCTTCTTGTGAAAGCAAGGCAATTTCATAACTACCTGGTCGGCTTATACATCAGTGCCTATTATTCACATTTGAACTCATACAGTAAATGTTTTTTGCAATGCAACATCATTTTTCATAACAAAGTTGTGCTCAATCAGGTTATTTCAGTGTTTCTACATTTTAGGAGCACATTATCATCAAGCCTTAACATTTCAAATATTTGATTACAGTCATTCCATCCCCTGCAGCACAATCATTCAGTGGTTAGCACTGCAGCCTCACACTGTGCCAGGGACCAGAGTTTGATTCCACCCTCACGCGACTGTCTGCGCAAAATTTGCACATTCTCCCCGTGTCTGCATGGGTTTCCTCCGTGTGCTCTGGTTTCCTTCCACAGTCTAAAGATGTGCAGCTTAGGTGGATTGGCCAGGCTAAATTGCCCTTAGTGTTCAGGAATGTGCAGGCTAGATGAATTAGTCATGGGAAATGCATCGTTACAGGGATGTGGTGGGTCTGGGTGGGACGCTCTTTGGAGAGTCAGTGTGGACTCAAATGCCTGCTTCCACGCTGGGGGGGATTCTATGTGTCTAGTTCTATTTTAAGCAATTCTTTTGACTTTTTAGGAATAATTAGCCTCTTAGAACAGTCTGTATTCAATATTTAATATACAGTCCCAGCCAAAATCAGTGGATATACAAAATTAATTTGAGTGAAATCAATAGTGAGTTTTATGATAGGTATGAATAATTTATTCAGTTTGAGTATGACATTTATATGACAGGATGCCTTTGGTTAAGGTTCAAATCAGAAAATTTAGTCTCAAATTTCATTAGAGAGAATCAGAGATCACAGTTTCAATACTTGTGGTCTTGTACTTAAAAAACGGTATCAGTAGGTATTAGTTCATATTACCAAAACATGCTTTTAATATTTGAGTTTTAATATTTCTCTCCTGACTAAGTACAATTGCAAAGATGCTACCAGCTTTCTATACCTCAGCAAAATGTCCAAAGTTGCATTACTGTCAAACTGCAGGGCAATCATACGTCTGATTCCATTAAACAAAAATAAAATTCACACATTGGATCATGTAAAGACAAAAGTTATACATGAAATGCACTGCACAGTTTAAGTGATTTACAGTTAATTTATAATGTTTAGAGTGATCAATTTTATTGGTAAAGAATGATTGATAATCTAGTTGTGTGAGGTCCCTTGAGGATGAGTGACCATATTATGATAGAATACTTCAAGATGGAGAATGATATAGTTGATTCTGAGACTAGGGTCCTGAAACTAAATCGAGAAACTTAAAATGGTGAGGTTTGATTTGGCAATGATAGATTGGGGAATGTTACTTAAAAAGATGACAGTGGAAAAGCAATGCAAACATTCAAAGAGTGCATGGGTGTACTGTAACAATTCCTGTCATTCCTGTCTGGCACAAAAGTAAAACAGGGAAGGCCAAACCATGGCTTGCAAGGGAAATTAGACATAGTATTTAGATGCAAGGAAGAAGTACACAAATTAGCCAGACAAAGCAACAGACCAAAATGGGAGCAATTTAGAATTCAGCAAAGGACAAAGGAATTGATTAAGAAAGGGAAAATAAGGTATAAGAGTAAGCTTGGGGAACATAAAAACTGACTGTAAAAGTTTCTAAAGGTATATGAAGAGAAAAAAAAAAGGTGAAAACTGTCTGACAATTAGAAACAGGGGAATTTATGATGAGGAACAAAGAAATGACTGACCAACTAAGTATATACTTTGGTTCTGTGTTCACAAAGTGGGACACAAATAACATACCAGTAATTTTCGAAAACATAGGATTTAGTTAGAAGGAGGAACTGAAGGACTTCAGTATTAGTCAGGAAATAGTGTCAGAGGAATTGTTGGGTTTGAAGGCTGATAAATCCGCAGGACCTGATAATATACATTTCAGAGTACTTAAGGAATCGGCCTTGGAAATAGTGGATGCATTGGTGATCACCTTCCAAGATTCTATAGACTTTGGAACAGTTCCTCCAGACTGGAGGGTAGCTAAAGCAAACCAGTGTAACTTAGAAAAGGAAACAAGGCAGAGTGAGTTCAGCCATATGGTGTCTCAAGTGAATAAGGCAAGACTGGATGGCCAGTATTTTAATGTCAGGAGTAATAAAGGTAAGACAGATGAATTAACGGTATGGATTGACACAAGGAACTGCGATGTCGTTGCTATCACAGAGACATGTTTGAGGGAGAGATAAGTTTGGCAAGTTAACATTCTGGAGTATAGGAACTTCATGCAGGACAAGGGAGGTTGCAAAAGTGGATGTGGTATTGCATTATCAGTTGGGCAGTCAGTTACTGCAGTAAGGAGGGTTGATGTCTTGGGAGGGTCATTCAAAGAGGCTTTGCAGGTAGAACTTAGGAATTTTAAAAAAGGGGCAATCACACTGTTAGGTGTATACTATAGGTCCCCAAACAGTCAGCAGACAATTGAAGAGGAGATTTCTGTAAAAATAATGGTAATGTAATTATATTAGAGGATTTCAATTACCCCAGTATTAATTGGGATAATCATATAAAGAGCTTAGAAGGGTCATATTCCTTGTAATGCAACAGGAGAGCTTTTTATGTCAAAATGTAGAGATGGTCCTACAAGGGGCAGTGCAACACTGGACCCAATTCTGGAGAACAAATTCTCACAGGTATTCGAGGTGGGGGAGCATTTCAGTAATAGTGACCACATCAATGTACATTTTAAGTTCATTATGGAAAAGGAGGAAGATGATCTGTAAGAAAAGATTTTAGATTCGGGTATGGGCATACTTTATTACAAGACAGCAGAATTTGGTCTAAATAGATTGGGGACAGCTACTTGAGGATAAAGCTACAGCAGAATAGTGGGAGGTTTTCAAAAAGATACTGGGGGTGTATAGGCCCAACATGTTCCCTCTAGGTTGAAATGTAGGAGCAACAAGGAGCCAGAGAACTGTGAATGTCTAGGAATACTCACAATTGGATAAAAAGGATTAAAAGGGTGTAAAACAGTTAGAAATGGAGCAAAATAATGGAGGTCTTAGAGGAGTATGGAAAGCGAAGAGGGATTTTAAGAAAGCAATTAGGAGACAAAGAGCGGGGAAGGGAAAATGTTGACAGCAAGATAACAGAAACCCCCCAGATATTCTATATGTATATCCGGGAGAAGAGAACAAGGGAAAAAAGTAGGGCCTATTAGGGACCATATGTGAAGCTAGAGGACATTGGTTGAGGGTCAAATGAGTATTTCACATCAGTTCTTTACTTGGGAGAAGGAGGATGCAATTGCAGAATTCGAGAAGATGAACTGTGAAGTTCTTGAGCAAATTGATATAAAAAGCAAAAAGTATTGAAGGTTTTGGCCAATTTAAAAGTGGACAAATCCTCAGTTCCAGATGCTGCGGAGATGAGGGAGGAAATTATAGAGGCCCTGACCCAAATTTTTAAATCATCTCTAGCCACAGGGGAGGTGTCAGAGGATCGGAGGACAGCTAATGTGGCTCCATTTTACAAGAAGGCTGACAGAGATAGACCAGGAAACTATAGACCAGTGAGTCTAACATCAATGATAGGAAACTATCGGAGGAAATACCAAAGGAGAAAATTAATCTTCATTTTGAGAGGCAAGGGATAGGAATTTGATCAGAGATAGTTTTGTCAGAGGGAGGTTATGCCTAACAAATTTTCAAGGAGGTGACCAAGTGCTTAAATGAGAGTAAGGCAGTTTATATCGACTTCAGCAGGTCTTTGACAAGGTTCTACGTGGAACCTGGTAAAGGTGATGAACACTCATCAGATCCATGGTAACTTGGCAAGTTGGATCCAAAATTGGTTGAGCGACAGGAGAGAAGGTGTTGATAGAAGACTGTTTGTAGAACTGGAGCTGAGTGTGCAGTGATGCTCTACAGGGATAAGTGCTGGAACCCTCATTTGTGCTATCTATAACTAATGGAGGCGAGGATTTGGGGAGGATGATAAGTTAGTGGATGTCACAAAAATTGGCAAGGTGGCGGACAGTGAGAAGGAATGCGTTAGGTTACAGAAGGATATAAATGGATTCAGCACATGGGAAGATGGAATTTGTTCCCCTTGGTCAAAGGGCTAACAAGGAGGCATAATTGTAAAGTGAAAGGTTTTAGAAGGGATTTGAAGAAATATATTTTCAACCAGAGGGTAGTGTGGGTCTGGAATGCACTGGAGGGTAGTTGAGGCAGGAAACCTCACCACCTTTAAAAAAGTACTTGGATGAGCAAGTGTTACAACATTCAAGGCTATAGACCTAGCAGAAACGTGGGTCCAGTATAGGTGGCACTATATTTTTAGTGGTATTTGAGCTGAAGGGCCTCTTCTGAACTGTATGATTCTATCATTCTAATGTAACTTTTCTATTTAAAAAAAAGTAGTAGAAAGAAAGCTGCGTATTATAGACCAATCAGCTTGACATTGGTAGTGATGAAAGGCTAGAATGGATTATAAAATAAAATTAATAACAAGCCACTTGGAAACAGTGGCAGGATTGGACAGTCAGCATGGGTTTATGAAAAGACAAATCACGCTTGACCAATCTAATGGAATTCTGAGAGACTGTAACTAGTGGCGTTGAAGAGGGGTAGAAGCCAGTGGATATGGCTTATTTTGATAAAAGCCTTCTGCAAGTTAAAGTCTCACGTTAGAGATTGTATGTTTAAAGTATTCAGTTTGATAGGAAACCGGAGATAACAAGGATTGTAGATGCTGAAAGCCAGAGTCTATAGGTGAGACACTGGGAAAGCACAGCAGGTCAGATAGCATCCGAGGAGCAGGAAAGTCAATGTTTCGGGCTGAAACCATTTCATCAGAACTAGGGGATGGGGAGGGGAGCCCAGAAATAAATAGAGGGAGGGGTGTGGGGCTGGGGGAAGGGTACAAGAGATAGTGATAGGTGGATGTAGGTTGGGGGTTATTAGTATGTAGGAAGGGTGGAACAGATAGATGAATAGGAAAATGGACAAGTTAGGTCAAACAGGGAGGTGAGGAAGGACTGGACATGGGATAAGGCTAGGGCTGGAGGGATTTTGAAACTGGTGAAGTCAATGTTGAGGCCATTGAGGTGTAAGCTCCCAAGACGAAATATCGTGTGTTGCTCGTCCAGTTTACATTTGGCCCCACTATCACAGTGGAGGAGACCAAGGATGGACATTTTGCCAGGGGAGTGGGAGGGGGAATTAAAGTGGATGGCAACTGGAAGATCAGGTTGGTTGACGTGTGCAGAGCACAGATGCCCTGCAAAGCAGCCCCCGAGTCTGCATTTGGTCTCCCCGATAGAGGAGACCACATCAGGAGCAACAGATACAATAGATCAGGTTGGATGAGATGTAGGTGAATCTCTACCGGATCTGGAAGGATTGTTTGGGGCCTTGCACGGAGGTAAGAGGGGAGGTTTAGGGGCAAGTGTTGTACCTCTTGCAGTTGCAGGGAAAGGTAGCAGGTGTGGTGGAGAGTGTAGAGCTGATGAACGAGTCGTGGAATGACCGGTCCCTGCGAAAAGCCAAACAGGAGTGGATGGGGAAATATCTTTTTGGTGGTGGGGTCCGATAGTAGGTGGCAGAAATGTCAGAGGATGATGCATTGGATTCGGAGGTTGGTGGGATCATATGAGGACTAAGGGGACTCTATCCTTATTGTTGTTTTGTTGGGGGGGGGGGGGGCTGGTTTGAGCAGAAGTGCAGGAAATGGAGATGTGGTTGAGGGTATCCTTAATTACTGAGGAGGGGAAATTACAGTCCCTAAAGTAGGATATCTGGGATGTCTTGGAGTAGAACACCTCATCCTGGGAACAGATGCAGCAGAGGCAGAGGAATTGGGAGTATTGTATTGCATTTTTGTAGAAGGGTGGATAAGGGGAGACGTAGTCGTGGGAGTTGGTGGGCTTGAAATGGATGTCGGTGGTGAGTTGGTTTCTGGAGATGGAGACAGGGAGGTCCAGGAAGGGGAGGGAGGTGTCAGAAATAGTCCAGGTTAATTTGAGGGCAGAGTGGAAGGTGTTGGCAAAGTTGATGAACTGCTCGATCTCCTTGCAGGAGCACAAGGCTGTACCGCTGCAGTCATTAATATAGCGGAGAAAGAGGTGAAGGATGGCGCTAGTGTAGTTGCGGAAGAGGGACTGTTACACAAATCCTACAAAGCAGGCATAGCTCAGGCCTAGGCAGGTGCCTATGGCCACTCCTTTGGTTTGCAGGAAGTGGGAGGAGTTGAAGGAAAAATTGTTGAGTACCAGTTCAGCCAAGCAAGCGAGAGTATGTCAGAGGAGGACTGGTTGGATCTACGGGAGAGGAAGCAGCAGAGGGCTTTTAAGCCCCGTGTGGGGTGTACAGGTGTATAGGGACTGTAGGTCCATGGTGAACATGAGGTGTTAGGGGCTGGGGAATTGAAAGTTTTGGAAAAGGTGGCGGGCATGTGTTGTGTCCTGTACATAGGTTTCTGGACCAAGGGGAAGAGAATGGAGTCGAGGTAGGAGATGAGCTCAGCGGGGCAGGAGCAGGCAGAGACAATGTGTCAACTGGAGCAGTCAGGTTTATGGATTTTGGCTCATTTCTATCAGATGAGAGGCTGTGGATGGGAGATCTCCTGAAGTGATAAGGTTGTTGATGGTCTGGGAGATGATGGCTTGGTGCTCAGATGGGGAGATGATGAGGTGGGATCATGATCAAGGGGACAGTAGGTGTTAGAAAATTGGTATCTGGAAATGAAGAGTAAGAATAAAATGGTCTTTTTCTGAAAGGCAGGTACTGACTGGTGATGTTCCAGCGTGATTTGGACAGGCTGAATAAGCGAGCAAATGCATGGCCGACAAAGTATAGTATAGATAAATGCGAGGTAGCAAAATCAGGAAAGCAGATTATTATTTGAATGGTTCCAAATTGAGAGGGGGTGAATGTGCATTGAGACCTTGGTGTCTTTGCATACTAGTTGCTGAAGGTAAGTATGCAGGTGTAGCAGATAGTAAAGGCAGCAAGTAGTATATTAGCCTTCACAGCAAGAACATTCGAGAACAGGAGCAAGGACATCTTGCTGAAATTTTACAGGGCTTTTGTGACACTACACCTCAAATGTGGTGTAGTTTTGCTGGGAGTCCAGCAAATGTTTACCAGACTGATTCCCAAGATGGTGGCTTATACAAGGACAGGTTCAAATCAGTTCGGATTATTATTTGCTGGAGTTCAGAAGAGTGAGGGAGATCTCAGAAACCTATAAAATTCTAACAAGACTAGACAGTGTAGATACAGGAATGATGTACCCTATGGCAGAGGAGTCTAGAAGCAGGGTCAGTTTAAGGATATGGGGCAAGCCATTTTGGATTGGAAGGAGGAGAAATTTCTTCACCTAGAGATTGGAGAGGCTGAGGGATTTGTTACTACAGAAAACAGCTGAGGCCAAAACATTGTATGATTTAAAGGAGTTGAACATAACAGTTGAGGGGCTAAAGGGATCAATGGATATTGATGTTTGGTTTCGGGGTTGGGGGGGGGGGGGGGGGGGGGGGGGAGAATGCTGGTAGTGGTACAGAAAGAATGGAAACATACTAGGTGTGTTGTATGATCATAACAGATGGCAGAGCAGGCTTGAAAAGCAAAATGGCCTACTCCTATTTTCTATGTATCTAAAACAGCAAACACGTGCCTCACTGGTGTGTTGACCTTGCAATGCACATGTCCAATTTATATTTATTTTTGGCAGTGGAGGCAGAAGTCTTGGCAAGATACCATCAGACATGCAGGTGGTGTATTGGATTGTACTGTCTTCTGGAAAGATTAAAGTAAGGACCTTCAGTGCAATCAACAGCCTAGATCAGGTACGTAATCCGGTTTTGAGAGTTGAGATTAGTTTCAAACAGTCAAATTTGAGAGGTACAAGTATTACCAACTAACAAAAAAGAGTTGAATTATTAACAGGAGTAAGAACTTCAAGTGATTTTTCTCATTGGATCCAAATTTTGCCCTTAGACAGACAAAATAATTTTGCACTAACAAAAACAAACTGAAGGTGGGATCTTCTAGTGTGTATGATGCAGACTTCATTGGTTTCTGTGCAGTGATGCATTTAAGCAGTCCCATTTACTCAAAAGCACACAACAGCTACAAAATAGCTGTTTATCAACTATTGACAGAGTTGCTGACTGAAGCAATAGTCATATGCCTAGAATGAGGTGGAAAATATTAGCAAAAACACACAAGAAACAAACAGTTGTCTGCATACAGTTTATTAATCAATCCCCCCAAAAAAACAATAAACTATTATTGTTTACTACTGATATGACAAAGCATTTTAAAATAATAGGTTGTCAGTGAAATCAGTGATAGTACCAAATAGGTTTTAGTACTTATAAATTCAAAAATAGAACATTAAAGTAAGACTTGTCAGTTTATTTCATTCTTTTCATTAAAAAAATTACACAATAAAAAGTGAACCCAATACCTATACACAAAATGTAGTACCTCTGTGGTTAAATGTGTTTAGGAAAAGCAGAGAAGAGAGCACTTCACAGCTGGAGTATATTTTAGTAACACAAATTCTTTAAATATTTGGCACAATTGGATTTATTAAAAGATTCCTAGCAAAATAGGTCATGTGCAAACAAAATCACTTTAGTGGTAAGTTTCAATTTATTTCTTTGCGCATTACATTCAAGGACTAGTTTAAACAGGGAACTTTTAGTTTGTTTTTTGAATATTTAAGTTTCTGCTCAATTCTCCCACCTCCAGATTATCCACATCAGTTCAATTTACAGAAAAACACCTATCCCACGTTCTCAGTGGTTTTCTGTATCAGCAGCGACTATACCTACAAGTACTGCAGTTAGTGCGAAAGAACACAAATGAAATGAAACAAGGGTTCAAATGTCCTTTAACCATGCACTACATTACAGTACATTACATCACCCAAAGATACCAATTTGCTCAATGTTTCTAACATTTTATTTCAAACCTTCACCTTTTGCAGGTTTTCTTTGATTTCAACAATGGCCGTCAATTGAAGTTAGGTCAGAGATAGTTCTACACAAGATGAAGAAAAATATTTTGTTGCAATTTTCTGCTGGGATGCCCTGGTAAGTTTCTTTCAACTAACCTACCTCCATTCAGCAAGCCAATTTTGAAGGTTTTTTTTTAAAAAATACTTCACTTAATATGTTCTGCAGCTTACATCATGGGATAGAAACTTATTTACAATGATTTCTCTTGATAAAACACATGGGAATTAATTTAGTGTTGAAGCTATATTACATACATAACGTACAGCACTGTCCTCTAATCTCACCTCAAGTCTTGTCTAGAAAACACTTACATCAACATGTGAACAACTCCCCAAAATAAGGGAGTATTAGCTTTCACATTTCCTATTAAACATGCCATTAATGCAGTGCACTGGACTGTGCGCACAGCTGTCATCCTGAACATGAGCAGTGTTCAACACGCTGAACAGAAGCACTCTTAGACTAGACCAATATTTCACAATAACACTCAAAACATTTAAGTAGCACGAAGATGTACATGGATTACAATGTTGAAGAAAAATACTGTCCTGCACAAAAGAGAAAGTGTTTTATGGCAACTTGCCTCATATTCCAGCATTCATGGTAGGAACCATGACCAATCACCACATAATAGATTAAATATTCAAACAAAAAAATTTAGGCTATAAAGCAACACATTGTGCAACATCAGCAACAGGAAGACATTCCTGAAAAATGCAATTCTTTGTCCAATTTTAAAAAGGATCAAAGAAAATTGTTCTTTATCCATACTGTATTGATCTGTAATATGAAAGATTGGAAAAGAAAACTTAATATCACAAGGCACTACTGATTCTTACCTTTTGAAAAGTATTCAACTCTGGGGTGCTTTTTAAATTAATACTGCACTAGAAAATTAAGAAAACAAGGCAATAAAAGATTGAAATCATTTAAGGATATCAAAACATTTAATTGTACACTGAAGCAAGAACTTAAACTTTGCATCAACAAAAAGAAAGTTTAGTTACTAGCATGGTCTATGGTGAATGAGGCCAAATCATCCACCACCACAAATATGGTTAGGAAACTGGATGTCATCTATCAAAAAATTTGTGTAATTCCATAACATGCTCCTTCATGAACACTTTATTGCTCCTTAATAGTCCATTGCATTTAAATTAGCAATTTAGTGGCTTATTATTCAACAAAAATGCTAATTTGCATTCTAGATGGAAAATAGGTAAAAGTTGTGCGTTACGATTGGGCTGCCTTCTTGGTAATTCATTACTAGGTAACTGGCCTAAACCATTTCCAGCAAATGGCACAAGGAGCTGCACCAGTGAGACACATAATAAAGTGGAATGGTGGTGCTAAGAAAGTACAAGCAGCAGGATTAAGTGGGATGATTGTGGGCCGGAAGCATTAACACACTTCTAATAAAGGCATAAAATTGTTAAAAGCAACATACCCAATGTCTTCGTAAGCAGTTTCCAGCAGATACTGTGGACATTGCCAGTTAAGCTGCTTGAGGTGCAGTGCTGCACCATGCCAGTGGAAGCTCAAAATTGTGCATCATAGGACCCAGTTTGTACATGTTTAACAAGATGCCTGGATGTTTCAAAATGTGAAGTGTTGCCTTCCAATTTTCAAATGCTTTCACTCGGAGGGGACAAAGGGGCAAAAGAAAAGCTCCAGTGTGTTCATAAAGGTGTTGGTGCAAAATATGACTAGGTTATTAGAATGGGACAATTTGAAATTATTCTTTATTAGTTTCCTTTTCTGCAGAGGGGTTGCTTTAATTTCAAGTATTTTAAACTGACAGTCAGTTGAATAAAAGGGTCTTAGGAGAAAACCTGCTTTACTTTTGCATTGCAGGATTGTTACTACTGTCACTGCGATTTTGCATGTGGTTTTCATTCCAAAACATGCATTTATAGATGTAATGCAATGGGTGTATTATTAATTATCTGTTGCATATTGGACCTTAAGCTTTTACGTTAATAGTGGAAAGTCTCAAAATAATGTAACCAAGAATTATTTTTATATTACAATGTCAGAATCAAAGGCTGAATATGAAAAGATTCATCATGCAATTAAGAATGCACAATAAATCAAGGCATTGCTTAATTTTCAAAGTTTCCCAAGCAGTATGATTTTATTCTATGCATATATGGAGCAGTACAAGCACCCTTCATAAAAATCTTTAAGGAGGATACATTTTTTTGTTCACAGGATACTGAGCTGAAGCAAGTAGCAGGCATGCCCATACAATCCTAATTGGCACACTTGTCTTGCAAAGACAAGTTAAAGCCTTATTGGAAGTGTGTGCTTCAGCAAAAAAGGGGGTTACAAATTCTCTCTCTCTAAACCTCAGATGTTAAGTTTCAGAATCAGCCGGTTGGCTGAGTGGCTGTTCTGTGACTCGAGACTGGACTGTACCCCTCCTTCAAATATACTATGCTTATGGAATACTTACATATGAAATACATGCAATGTGGCTTGAAAAAGTTATTTCCCTTTTTGGGGGGTGTTGCAGGGGAAAAGATGGCAACTGTAGACTTGTAACAAAAATTTGTAATGGAAAAATCAGTTAAAACTTAGAAAGACGGCATAGTTTAAATGTAGTTGGAAAATGCTACAGAACCTGGCTCCCACTGTCATGAACTTGAATTTGGGTAGCACTTTCCATGACTTCAAAATGCCCCAAATTGCTTTGCAGCCAACTAAATACTTTTGAAGTATAATTACTCTGGTAATTTAGGGACATGACACTTGTTGGATTTGCAGTAATGCTTATCCCTGTAACATTGTCACATGTGCTATATTGAGGTCATTTCAAAATCAGCCCCTAATTAAATGAAGTGAAAGTGGATTAACAGGTGATAACTACGGATGGCAGATTTCAGTGACAGATAGAAACACATCAATTCTAGATTATGTATCAAAGACATTGTGCTATGGTCATAACTACATTTCATTTAAATATATGAACATTTAGGAAGCATAATGTGTATTAGTGTTCCACAGTGAGCAATGTACAGTTTATTTTAATGTTCAGGATTAGCACAATATTAACAAGTTCAGATATTCCACACTTCCTTGCAGAATGTTACAGAAATAGTGAAGCGAAAATTAACTGCTATTCATGTGAGAAAATAATTTAGCACCCGAATAGTTGGTGAAACCCAGCTCACTCAGGTAAAGGTTGAAAGCATCACAGCAACTACATGAATTACACAGAAAAATTATGTTTGAATTTTCCAAACCAAAATCCTAAACAGCAGCACCCCAGGGAGGATAGAGGAGGAAGGAAGGTGACCGAAGGAATGGAGCACCTTAAACCAGAGATTCCAACTAAGGCCGAGTAGTGATATAGGAAGCAGACAAGCCACTTTTCTAAGGAGAGTCCTTTGGGTCGCAGTGAATTGTCAAATATTAAAATGAGATTGGTACCATATAAAAAGGTAGCACAAACATAGCATTTGCACCGTTTAGGAATGTGCATAATATATGGTTAATTCTGGTTGAATAAAACATAAGCAGTGAGCCACCATGAGTAGTTGCAGATGTTGCTGGCCTATGTGGATTAAAGAATTTTGGTTACAGCCTTTATTACAGAATATATTTTGAGTCTGTGGTGTAAGAGTCTAGTGCAATCCTGCCATAATTCATTAATGCTGTAAATTCTAGGACAGATAGTCATCCTGTTCTCCAAATCCTTAATAAAAAAGCAAATATGCCAATCCAAATAGGCCAATTCTACACACGGATTTCATCCTCTTCATCCATGAAGGTAAAATCCTCATCTCCTTCATGCATAGATTCCTCTTTGAAGGCATCTCTGGATTCAGCTACATTTTTCATACTGTCTACATCTCCATGACTAACTCCCTCATAAACTGACCGCCTCTCTTCTGTAGTCCCAGATGCCAAACTGGACATGGAGCCACTATCTTGTGATAAGTGGCTCCCAGATGCTGTGCTGTACACAACACTATTAATGTTATTTTGCACGGCCATTGCTGATACTGCAGGTTCCTCTACAAACTTCTCTTTGGCCACATTTTGTGAATTAGAAAACGGTCCTTGTTTGTCATCGCCAAAACCAAGATCAGCACTTTCCCAAGTATCTTTTTCCATAACACTTAAAATTTCACCAAGCATTGAAGGACCAAGATCAACATGAAAGGACATGATGGATTCAGCATGCTTTAGTGGAAAGCCACCACTGGAAAGAGAAGTAGGAAGATCTGTAATATCTCCAAAATCTCGCTCATCTTGATATTCTGTACATTTACTTTCAACAGTGCTGGCAGCCCCATTGACAGGTACATCTTCCATTTGTTCACTTGCAAGCTTTTTTATTGGACTTGATGAAAGGCTCTTTGCCATCTGATTAGTTGGCTCCACAGTCTTATCATTGAGTTGAGGCAGAGACACTGCATTTTTCACAAATATTGCTGAATCACTCTGTGTCAACGTGTCTCGCTTATCAACACGTGTTACTGACTGAGACCGTTTGCTGCTGCTTCTGAATTTCCGAGACAGAAGCCCTGGCTTGGGTGTTGTTTCAGCAGGAGCAGTAGCAGCTGCAGCTCCAAACTTACTAGAAAGGAATGAAGTGTCTCCAAAGACGTCACCCCCACGACCTACATGCATCGTGTGCCTGAAATCACCAAGAGGAGCACTGATCATATCTGCAGTCAAGTCTATGCGAGAGCGCCGTTTGGACTGATTGGAGCTTGCCACAAGCTGTTTCAGGATCGGCATTTTCCAGATTTGAAAGGGGCACAAGTATGCTGGAATTCTGAAACTTAAAAGCCTCAATGATCAGGTTTTGGTCTTCAAATATAATCCAAAAAAATCTGACTCAATTCTTTATGCAGATAAAAGCTGATGCTCAATCGTTGATCCAACCACAACGCAGAATTGGTAAAACCAATTTGTCACAAAATTATACTTCATGAAATTTTACATTATCTTCCATTACAGCTGTTCTTTGTGCCAATAAATGCTTTAATATTCCAATGTACTTGATGCACCTAAATGCAAAAATAAATGAAAAATGTATTTAAAAACGTTAAAAACAAAATCACAATTTTAACTTTAGACAGGAAAATTTTTTTTTAAACAAAACCAGGATTAAACAATCATCCTCAAACTGACAATTGAAGGTCCTGATGAAATTTTAAATTCTTGAATTTCCTAAGAAAGACTTGTTAACAACACTTCAGAAAAACTGACTGGCAGAACCATTGAAGCTGTCAGTCAACAAGTTGAAAAGGCAATCATATAATCTCTAGCTTTATAAATGAAAATGTGAAATTGTGATATCATCTTGAAAAGTGCCTATATTACAGAGGTGCTGGATGTCTTAAAACGCACAAAGATTGACAAATTCCCAGGACCTGATCAGGTGTACCCTAGAACGTTTTGGTAAGCTAGGGAAGCGTTTGCTGGGCCCCTTGCTGAGATATTTGGATCACTGATAGTCACTGGTGAGGTGCCAAAAGACTGGCATTTGGCTAACAGTGTCATTATTTAAGAAGTGTGGTAAGGAAAAGCCAGGGAACTCAACTGGTGAGCCCGACATCAGTGGTGGGTAAATTTTGAGGGGATTCTGAGGGACAGGATTTACATCTATGTGGAAAGGCAACGACTGTTTTGGGATAAAAACAGAAGTTACTGCAAAAGCTCAGCAGGTCTGGCAGCATCTGTGAAGAAAAAGAAAAAAAAAAAAAATCAGTTAACATTTTGGGTTTGGTGACCCTTCCTCAAAGCTAGAGATAGTCTAGCATTAGGGCATTATCAGATTAAGGATAAGTCAACATGGCTTTGAGTGGGAAATTGTGTCTCACAAAATTGATTGAGTTTTTTGAAGAAGTGACAAAGATTGATGAAGGCAGAGCGGTAGACATTGTCTTTCTACACTTCAGCAAAGTTAGACAAGGATCTGCATGGTAGACTAATTAGATCACACAGAATATAGGGACAACTAGCCATTTAGACACAAAATTGGCTTGAAGGTAGGAGACAAAACGTGAAAGTGGAGGATTACTTTTGGAGGCCTGTGACCAGCAGTGTGCCGCAAGGAGCAGTGCTGGGTCCACTGATTTGGATGCAAATATCAGAGCTGTGGTTAGTAAGTTTGCAGATGACACCAAAATTGGTGTTGTAGAGGACAACGAAGGAGGTTAACTCAGAATACAACAGGACCCTGATCAGATGGACCAAAGTGGCAGACGGAGTATAATTTAGATAAATGTGAGGTGCTGCATTTTGGTAGGACAAATCAGGGCATTATACTCTGAATGGTAAGGTCCTGGGGGAGTGCTGACAAACAAAGAGACCTTGGGCGAAGGTTCATAGTTCCTTGAAAGCATAGTTGCAGATAGACAGGGTAGTAAGGCGGCATTTGGTATGCTTAGCTTTTTGGATCAGTGCATTGAATATTGGAGTTGGGAGGTCATGTTGTGGTTGTAAAGTATATTGGTTAGGCCAGTTTTAGAATACTACATTCAATTCTGGTCTCCCTGCTATAGGAAGGATGTTGTGAAACTGGAGACGATTCAGAAAATGATTTACAAGGATGTTGCCAGAGTTGGAGGTTTTGAGGTATAGGGAGAGGCTGAATAGGCTGGGCTATTTTCCCTGGAGCATTGGAGGCTGAGGGGTGCCCTCATTAGAAGTTTATAAAATCAGAAGCACGGTGAGGGTGAACAGCTAAGGTTTTTACCCAAGATAGGATAGTCCAAAATTAGAGGGTTTAAGGCAAGAGGGGAAAGATTTAACACTAAAGGTGGTGTGTGTATGGAATGAGCTGCCAGAAGTGGAGGAGGAGGCTGGTACAACCACAACATTTAAAAGGTATCTGTGCGAGTATGAATAGGAAGTGTTTAAGAGGGATATGGGCGAAATGCTGGCAAATGGGACTACATTAATTTAGAATATCTGGTCAGCATGGATGAGTTGCACCGAAGGCTCTGTTTCCATGCTGTAAATCTAAGACTCTATGAAAAGCAGGGATGTTATGCAAATAAGGACAAATCAACTTGGGGAAACTCAGCAATTCAAGAGAATATTTCAGGTCAATGACCTCCGATGAAAGGTCAACCTAAAATATTAACTCGGTCCCCACAGACGGTTCCTGGCCTTGTGTTTTCCAGCATTTTTGTCCACATTTCAGATTTCCAGCACTTTCAGTAATTACTTAGGTGTTATGCAAAACTTATGAACCACTGGCTAGGCCTAAGCCGAAATATCACATTCATTTCTGGGTACTGCACTTTAGGAAGAGTATAAAGCTTTTGTTTTTAAAAAGACCGTAGAGGAGATTTTCTGAAAGGACATAAATGGCAGAGGAAATTCAGTTTTGTAGAGAAACTACAATTGGTCTCCCTAGAACTACAAAGCTTCTTTCTGGTCTGTGCCACCGCCAAGCAACAAAGCAGCACTGCCCAAAGATGGCACTGCATAACAGTTACAGGGCAGAAACAAACTCCTGAAATGTTTCTCATAACACAAAAGTGTGACATTGAGAGTAAAGCTGAGAATCAAATCCATTGATACTGCTTACAATGTGGAATTTATAATTTGAGCAGAATGTGAAGGATATTCCTTTATCAATATGGCAAATAAAAATTAATATGGGTTTGATGAGAACAGTAATCATGCAATTTACCAATGAGTATAATGATCTATGAAACTAAAGGAAACTCACTGCTGCAAATCGTCAATGGTTCCTTGGAATGACCACTGTTCTGATTCAGAGGAATTTTCAAAATGATTGTTATAATGAACAAATGCTTCAGAGAAATCCATGTGAAGCGAAGCTGGTATTCGTGCTGACATCAACAAGCATCACCAGTGTGACATCACTGCACACATGCAGAGACATACTGGCACAACAGGGCCCTGATGTCATAGCTGACTGATGTCACAAGGTTATTTGTGCATACTAAAATGGCACTCACCAGCCCGTGTTTGGAACATGTGATGAATCTGACCTGCAAAGGGCAAAGGCAGCGGAAGCAGATTCAATTCCAACTTTTGAAAGAAAACAGGACAGAGTTGAAAGAGAAATATTTTGCAGGGCTACAGCTGCAGAACAGGGAGTGGAAACTATTGGATAACTTTCAAAGGATCAGCACTGGCAAGGTGTGTTAAAAGCCTTCTGTGCTGGACAATTTTAAGGAACCAAAAGTTTAAATTGGTGAATGCTTGTGCAAAAAAAAAAAAAAAAACACCAAATAGAAAATAATCTCACTTAACCTTTGAAAGATGGCAAGTTGGGATTGTAAACAAGGCTAATGTTATATTTATCTTACAGTACAGTCCTGGCAACTACAATAATCTATCTAGCAATTCTCCAGCAAAAGGAGGCCATTAAGCCCATTGTGTCTGTACCAGCCAAAGACCTACAGTATGTGCCTTGTTTCTTTGATTTTTTTTTAAACAAACTTCTGCCCATATGGGACAACAAGGTGCAAGGCTGGATGAACACAGCAGGCCAAGCAGCATC
>NC_063354.1:20478671-20497622 GCF_021869965.1 Rhincodon typus | reverse complement strand
GATGCTGCTTGGCCTGCTGTGTTCATCCAGCCTTGCACCTTGTTGTCTCGGATTCTCCAGCATCTGCAGTTCCTACTATCTCTGATTCGATTCTGCCCATATGGCCTCATTTAATGATCCAAAATATCCTACCACATTCCTACAAGTGATTCCTTGTTCAATATTCCAATGCTTACCGTATCCTCTTCTAACCCCTTTCTGCCTCATCTAAATACCCTTTAACCAGCTGCCAATTGTGCCCAACTTTCAGCCAACTCAGTCAAAGCTGTTAGTCATAATTAAAGTCGTACTACTATGTGCCTGTGCCCTCAGCTCATCTACCTTATTCTCAAGGCTCCATGCATTAAAATATATTTCATTTAGTTTGGCATATTCGCTCCTTGCTTCTCCAGTCTATGTTTCCTCTGCCTTCCACACTCACTCACTTGCATTTTGACTTGAATTCACCATCAGCTTCCCACCTCTCTAATCCCACTGCTGATTTAATGCACCCCAACAGCTCTGGAAAAGCCGCCAGTGAGAATGTTGGCCCTGTTCCCGTTCAGACGTAACCATCCAACATGTAGTTTCCCCCTCGTCCAGAAAATGTTCCTGATACCTCAGGAATCTAAAGCGCTCACTCCTGCAGCATCTCTCCAGGCATTCATTCATCTGCTCTATCTTTATATTCACTACAACATGGCACCAGGAGTAATTTGGAGATTACTCCTTTTGAAGGTCTGCTTTTCAATTTGCTATCCAAACTCCCTGAAGTTTGCTTGCAGGACCTTACTTCACTTCCTTCTTGTGTCACTGCTGTCCATGCTAGGACCAATCTGACTGCTTTCCTGAGAATATCTGGCAGCAGTTCCACGACATCCTGAACTTTGACACTCAGGAGACAACGTACATTCTGGAATCACATCTACAGCTACTGAAGTGTCCGTCTATTCTCCTCACTAATGCAGCTACCATTTCTGCTCTTCCACACATTTTTGTACTACATTCAAATGGCAAAGGTAGTTAATACAAAACTAAAACTGACAAGGAGACAAAATCTCTTCCCTTACAGAACTCTATTAGAAAATCAACAGAGATAGAGGAGATGGAACACATCTTAAAATTAACCCAGAAATGTCACTTGTAATGCAGACAAAAGGGCTGGAAAAAGAAAAATGAATACAACGCTTGTAATAGGTATAGTTTAGAATTTGAAACATTGTGACATTACAACACCCTAAGTGGGGACTTACTCTTAACTAAGACGCTCACTGTCAACATTTGGGCAATAGAAATGGCAAAAAAAGTATCCATTCAAAAGGTGTAACTACACAGACTTGGGGAAAAAAATCCATATGTAATTCAATTTCAAACTTATTAACAAAGGCCATGGCTTCAGAAATTTTAGATCATACAATTGGTTCTCAACTAAAACTGATTTTCCTTAGTTTGGGATACTGCAGTCAAATTCAATACTACATTTAGAATCCTATGGGAGATTAGCTAACAGGACAGGAGGGCTATTGAACATGGATGTTTTGTCTGCACCTGGAAGTTTATTGACTAAGTTTTCCTGCAAAGGCCCCTTTAGGAAATGAAACAAAAAGAAATGAGAACAGATGCAATTAGGACTCTTGTTTATGCCATATTTTTAAAATCACGCAGCTACTTAGTTAATTTGAGGGGATCGTGTACGCTAGCTAAAAAAAAATGGCTACATTGGGTTTCAGATGAATACCTCATCTGCAGAGAAAAAACTTCAGAACAGCAATATTTTACCCTTATTGCTATATACTTAACATGCAGTGGCAGACCAAAAGAAACTAAAATTATGCATTGCTCTCTTACCAATAGAATCTAAGCAAAGCATTCAAAAAGTGAAAAAGACAATAATTTGAGGCAAACAACTTGTATTCAACTCTGAACAGCTCTGATCAACTTAAAGCTGATTACAGCCCACTGATTTTAGATGAATGGGAAATAAAATTGCTCTTCAATTAGCCACAGTCATGGTTTCAGTCAAAAGCCATAGCAGACTTCACTCATGGATGAGACACAGGCTGCTTTATAATCCAGGCAAGAATTTGGTTATCCTGGCAAATTTATAACTCAAAATTGCACCATTGCTTTGAAGTTGTCTGACAATTTTGCTCCTCGAGAGTTAATCTGGTCACAATTTTCTTCAAGGGGAAGAAGATCACTTTGATTAACTAAACTCAGGCTATGAACACATCGATGACTGTGTCATTTTATACTTCAGATATTATGTTTTTTCTGATGTTGACCAGCTAACAAATGGATGTGTAAAACCTGTATGCTTTCTTCTTTCAGACTGTCAAAATTGTAAATAATCTGTATAGAAAGGGCAATTAAAACATAGCCATAACATTATTCACTTTCAAAAAGGCCTGCAGGATATAAGCTAGTTTGATAAACTTGCATTACCCTTTCCTTTTCTCTGGCTTCCTCATGTAATACAAGATGGAGATGGAGAATTCTGCTATGTCTATCCACAAATAAACTGGGGAGGGGTTCCAGTTTTATATACCGAGAATGAATTGTGCCTGTAGAACATGGGCGGGTGTAATATAAATCAGGGACGTTGGGGGTTGGGGGGGGGAAGAGGAGACAGGAAAGCAAAGGAGCACAGACCATAGCCCACTACTAATATGGCATAGTATCACCAAGTAGAATTTGGTTGTATTTTACCAGATGTGACACCTTAGGAGAACTGACGAACATCTATGCAGGCAGAATGGTTGCTGTGCAATAGGAAAGTCAATCCAAGGCACTGAGCACCATCGCTAGCAATACAGATCAGAAGAGTATTCGATACCAGGCCTTTCAGAAACATAGGAAAAAAGGTCTTCGATTCTACTGCCACGTGAAATTCCAGATTACTGCTTGTGCTACCCAAGACTCTTCCTCCAGTCAAGTGATTTAATGCCTAATTTACAGGTCATCAGAAACAAGTGCTCACAAATAACCAATTTGGTCATAGTTCCATGCCAAGTTATCTGGTTTTGGATGAAGTGATAGCGGAGTACCACAATGGTCATTGTCTCTTATTTGGGCAGGATAAATTGCAGGCCTCTGATCACTATTCAACACCCTCAATTGTGAGAGAGATTGCAGTTAATGCTCTCCAGATGTATTCTTGAGATGGTAGCCAGTTGCACAAAGACAGATGGGGTTGACTGCATTGACAGGAGTTGAGAAGAATGAGAAGGGACCCAATTGAAACATTAAATTCCAACAGACTAGATACAGGGATGATGCATCCCGTGGCCAGGCAGGGCAGACCAAAGGCTCAAATCTCAGGATACATACTAGGCCATTGTGGATGGAAAAGTGGAGATATTTCACTCAGTGGGCAGCAAACCTCTTGAATTCTCTACTAGGAAGGCTATGGAGGCCAAGTTACTGAATATACTTGTATTGAAGAGAGAAATAGATGGATCAATGCTAGAAGTGTTAAGGGATATGGGGAGAGCATCATGGCATTGTGATAGAGGATCAGCTGTATTCATGCTGAGTGGCACAGCAGTTTAAAAAAAATTAACCTATTTTTTCTAATCAACCTGTTCAGAGATATTTTTACACACCTCTGGATGAAGTGGGACTTAGGCTTAATGCACCATGTGCATACTCCCATCTCTAATTTTCTACATTTTTAATGTTTGGAAACACAGATTTATGATGCTTGGTGGATTTTTTGGTGTTTGCTGGGCAGGTGATAGTGAGAAGAGAGGTGACAGTCCAAAACATGGCATGCACAGTGCATGATCACATGATGTGATGGGTGAATATATGCAAGGTTTGCAACAAAGAATCTGTAAGCAGTTTAGCAAGTTACATTTAGATCACAAATGTGATAAGCATAATTTTTATCCTGCAAGCTTATGAAATTAATGGTGTGGATAATACACAAGGACCACAGTAGATACAGTTTTATTTAACCTGATTCGGTTACCTCTACAACACCCATGCATGCTACTATTCAAATGAACCACAAAACATTTAAAGAAACCTGGTCTACAGGAGATGTTGCACATGACAGTACATAATGTGTTGTTCTTCAACTGTTAGGACACTTGTTTTTGCTTGAAAATTAGTTGGAGCTATTAGGAAATCTATAGTATAACTATAATCCAAAAGCCACACAAGTAGATTGGCTTTGACATTGAAACATCCACATTTTAAAAATCCTGTTGTTTTGGAGAAGAGATGCAACGTTGTTGTCTTGTTTTAATGCAGGTTGTTGAAAGTTGATCTCTCTAGGTATGCCTGTCTTCTTTATTTGGAAGCCACCCACCAACCACTTGCCAATGTTCACTAACAGTTTACTGAATAAGAAATAGGAATAGGAGTAGGCCATTTGTGTCCCCCTTCCCCCGCCAGCTTATTTCACCAAGTAATAAGATTAGGGCTGATCGGTCCCTGGTCTCAGCTCCTTTCTTGAGCAAGTTCCTCAGAGATCAACTCCAAAACCCTAACTATCTTCTCTTTAAATACTTTGTGATTAAGCCTTTTCAACTCTCTGGGTTGGAAAATTCCAGATGATATAGTCACTACCCTTGGAAGAAGTTCATTCACGAGTGCCCCCTTATTATCCTAAACTCTAATGACTAAGTCCTAACCTGTTTAGGAGTTCCTGATAAGCCAATGCCTTCATTCTGGAAATCAGCTCAATGAATCGCTTTTGAATTGCCTCCAATACTAACCTATCCTTTCTTAAATACAAGGAACAGCATTTAAGGCAAGTGAAAGAAACATTAAGGTCTATCAGCTGCAACCCTTCAATTAATGCTCTTTCAACAAAAGTAGAAGGATATTGGACGAGTTTTACTACACCACTTTGGTACTGTATTACTGCATTGGTTGTTTTTAGGCTAGGGCCAAGATTAAAAAAGTGTCTAGGAGAATTTTCTTGATTGCAAGTAGCATACCAATGTTATAGCAGGCTGCCTTTCAAAGGAGCAGTTTAGATAGAGTCAAGGTATATTCCAATAAGGTGGGGGAGAGAAATCAAAGTCAGAGCTCCCTGGTTAACAAGAACAGAAAGAAGAAACAGAAAAAAAGTGGACATAAAGGGTACATGGATAAAATCTAAGTCAATCCATTTAACTTCAGCAGTAGTAAAACTCTGAGATGATAACCCAATACAAGAACATTAACTTGGATAAGCATGACTAATAAGGTAAAGCAAACATGTTCAAAAGCATACTTCTAACTAAATTGATGGAATTTTTCAATAACAGATATGAGGATAATGGGAGTTGATGTGTCCTGCACACTTCCAAACAGCATTTAAAGTGCTGCAAAATAGGTCTCCCAACAAAGCACAAGGGAAAGCAGCCACATGGATTCCAAATGGATTGAGTAACAGGAAACAAAGTGGTGGCGAATGGTTGCCTTTCAGACTTTAGGAAAAGACACAATGATGTTCCCTAAGGGTCAGCATTAGGACAACTGCTTCTCGATTTTTTTTGTTGTTTTTCTCTTGGATTTATGCTAAGTGGCTCACTAATGAGTGAAACAGCTGTGACTGGTGAAGCAGCAAACAGCTGGGAAGTAGCAGGGCAAGTGAGTTGCCAGGGTCAGAGGGGAAAGGTGGCTGCAAAAGGGATGACAAGGAAACGAGGAGGGGGAGAAAGGGAACAGTTTAATCTAAATCAAAGAATACCCAGCTAATTGGGAGCCAGGAAATCTAAGTCTGAGATGATAAATTCCTTGAAAAATTAATGTGATTCTTTAGCTTAAGGACACATAAATCCTTAAGAAGCCAGTATATGGGGAAAACAATGGTTGGTATTGTAACAAACACTGCAAGTAAATCTCAGGAAGAGCCTCTCCAAAAGGCTGTACCCTGCTGAGGATAAGCAATGCATTGCAGTCAGTTTTGTAATTTTTTTTGTTATTTATGAGCACATTTCACCAGTTATAAGCACTTCCTTTCACTGATTATCTTGTGTCATGCATCAGTGGATGAGTTTCTCTTGCTTCACCAAGCTTCTCTGAACTGCGACAGGCAAGTACCAATTTTCTTTGCCCTACACAAAGTGCTGCACATTTTGGATGGCACATCTAAAATGCCAAAACAATGGGGGTCAAAGGATTTTCATGTGATTAAATTTAGCAACACTCGCATTTTTTTTGAAAAAAGAAAGAATCTTAATACAGCAATGGATGATTAACTGCAGGATGTTAGATGATTCAGTAATAAGACTGGTATCAATTACACGTGTATATGGATACTGAGAACAGCCTATTCAAATCTCATTTTCATCCTTAACTGTGCTGAGTAATGGCCTTATTTAAAGTATGGAATGTATACCAAACACAAGATGGAGCATTAAAAACAAGAAAATTGGTATAATCAGATAGGTATGAATATTGCCTTGAGCTTAAAATATAGTCAGAAACACATGTTGCTAAACTTCTCAGGCTTACAACTTTTCTGGTTGCCTTCAAAAGAATAAGAGGGGGATAGTTCCCCCCCCACTGTAGTGAATTTTTGGAATTCTTTAACCACACAGGGGTTGTGGAAGCTCAATCTTTCAGCATGTTCGAGGCAGAAATAAAGGGATTTCTGCAGAGTGATGAAAATCAAGGGATATGGAGAGAGCACAATTAAATGGAATTGAGATAGTTGCTCAGCCATTACCTGATTGTGTGTCAAAGCAGGCTGCAGGGGCTCAATCGACTACTGCAGTTTTCAATGTATCTTCAGAAAACAAAATATTTAGTCATCTTGACCTAGAATTATATTGAAAATTTTCCAATTTAGTTTCATGCTGTACAGGTCTTTGAGCGATTCAACTAAACGATTTTGTTCGCTCCCAAACGTTTTCACATTTATAGTAGGAACTGCAGATGCTGGAGAATCCGAGACAACAAGGTGCAGGGCTGGATGAACACAGCAGGCCAAGCAGCTTCTGTTGGGGCTGTGACGTAGGGACAAAAATAAATGACTAATCCAAGCTATCAATAGCAATTGTTAATTCATGAAGACGGGGTGAAAGTATGGTTCAGTTCAACCATTCCTAATTACAACTCCGACTGTTTATTCGAATTCTTTCCCTTTACATTTTTGGCTCTGAATGCCAAAATGCAGCAGGCGTTTCTAAAGCTGTCCATCACCGTGCCGAAATACAACAAAATGCCCCACTGAGCAAAATCTTTCTAACGCATACTTCTTTTTGGAGGGGAGGCAGGGGAAGAGACAATTAGTTGGTGGTTAAAATAAGTCCTTGTATTATAAAAAAAACCAAGAGATGAATTGCAGCTGAACATTGCGGAGAATTGACTTACATCATCTCTCTATTCGGACAGGGGGCGGTAAACCATCGAAGCTCCAGCGCTCGCCTAAACTAACACGAACAGTGACATGCTCGAAGTCGCAATACCCGGTCCAAAGTGTTCGAGTATCGCACAGAATCCGAAATAAAATTCTAAGGCTCACCCAGTTAATGAAGTCGATAGTCCTCAACATTTGTAATCTCAACACTTCAAATGGCAAGAACTGTAAGACGACCCAATCGATCGCCGCTCCAAAACACTAATTCGATCCCTTCGTTTTTAACGGAGGTGATTTTTTTTTTAAAAAAGGGTAAAGCAGCCGACACCGATTATTGCGAAGCTGGGATCCCGATTTCTTAAAAAGTGTAAAAGTTCCCGCAGCTGAAGATGCGGCTCTGGAAATTTCTCCGTAGACTAACTGGAAGAGTTAGTGGGCTGTGTCTCGTTGAAAAAAAACTTTAACTGGTATAGGTGGCGCAGTTTGAGCAAGTACCGTACACCATCTCCTCCCCTTTAACTCTCACGTACCAGGAAAATTTCCTACCAGGACACAGCTTACTCAATAGAATGCGTCAGGATGCACGAAACGGGTCGTTTTATTTGTTAAAGGGGGAACAATGAAACAGCCGAATTCCAGATGGTCACCTGGCAGACCAAAAGTGAATCTCTCAGATTGGGTCGATCTCAGGTTTAATATCAAGGATCTTCCGAGTTAAACAACTAAACTTACTTATTCATAACCACTTAGTAGATAGCAGGGCCCAAGAATTTCTAAAGTACTTTCTCCACCATATTTCAAATCACAGCTCAAATAGCTGCTTGACCTCAAGCCAGTTGAGTGGGTCAGTGCAGACTCGATGTGCCGAATGGCCTCTTCCCGCAGCGTACGGATTCCATGACAAGAAACCATAGGAATTCGAATACCTGAAGCAAGCGGGAATAGGGCAAATTGGAGATTGCCAAACGCAAATCATTTCAGTACAAGGATATCATTCTGTAGGTGGTCTCCCTGGCTGCTCGGGAATGTTATGATAAACCTCTCGAGTATTTGGGATTTGAACTCGGGCCTCCTGGCTCGGAAATCGGGACATTACCACTGCACCACAACAGCCATTTGATACTCATGGTAATTTCCGTGGTCCATCAATCAGCTGCTTCGTCATTAATAGGTGCAGTCGACAGGTCATATCAATTGTCAGGTGAGGTGCAGGAAGAAATCGGCAAATTAAGGCAATCAGTTAAAAAAACTACTAATATTAATATAATTTACACACGAGATACATAAAGACAAGGGAGCAATCTTCCTTCATTTTATACAAAAAAGTGTTCCTCAAAATTTTTTCCCATAGTCATCCTATTTTAACACTGGAAAATTGGCACGATGCCAGACAAGGAGGGAATGGTGTGGGTTAAGCAAGGGAAATTGTTGACCAGGGTCAGGTGCATAGATCTCTTTTTAACATCTGGCTTGTAAGAAGTTCCGTAATGGGAGATTTAGATGTAGTATTGACAAATGAACCATAGATAAGAGAAAACCATGGATGTCTACTCTTCAGTCCAGGGATTCTGGCTGAGAGATTGACAGGGACACTGGGGTGAAGGAACGAGGTCAGTTAAGTTCCAGTGTGAAAACTGAAATATCTTAGTGATTAGTGCTGGACAGAAATTTAGCAGGTAAGCTTTTTTCAGCCTTTACTTTGGCATCTCAATTATGGACCGGCTGTGGGGCAGCACAGCAGCTCAGTGGTTAGCACTGCTGCCTCACAGCGCCAGGGATGCGGGTTCGATTGCACCCTCAGATTGGGGCCGGTCAAGGACAGTAGTGGGGAAGTTGTGCGTGGAGTCCGAAGAGATAGGACAGGTGCTAAATGAATATTTTTCGTCAGTATTCACACAGGAAAAAGACAATGTAGTCGAGGAGAATACTGAGATACAGTCTATTAGACTAGATGGGATTGAGGTTCATAAGGAGGTGGTGTTAGCAATTCTGGAAGGTGTGAAAATAGATATGTCCCCTGGGCCGGATGGGATTTATCCTAGGATTCTCTGGGAAGCTAGAGAGGAGATTGCAGAGCCTTTGGCTTTGATCTTTATGTCGTCATTGTCTTCAGGAATAGTGCCAGAAGACTGGAGACTAGCAAATGTTGTCCCCTTGTTCAAGAAGGGGAGTAGAGACAACCCTGGTAATTATAGACCAGTGAGCCTTACTTCGGTTGTGGGTAAAGTGTTGGAAAGGATTATAAGAGATAGGATTTATAATCATCTAGAAAGGAATAATTTGATTAGGGATAGTCAACACAGTTTTGTGAAGGGTAGGTCGTGCCTCACAAACCTTATTGAGTTCTTCGAGAAGGTGACCAAACAGGTGGATGAGGGTAAAGCGGTTGATGTGGTGTATTTGGATTTCAGTAAAGCATTTGATAAGGTTTCCCATGGTAGGCTATTGCAGAAAATACGGAGGCATGGGATTGAGGGTGATTTAGCGGTTTGGATCGGAAATTGGCTAGCTGTAAGAAGACAGAGGGTGGTGGTTGATGGGAAGTGTTCATCCTGGAGTTCAGTTACTAGTGGTGTACCTCAAGGATCTGTTTTGGGGCCACTGCTGTTTGTCATTTTTATAAATGACCTGGATGAGGGCGTAGAAGGATGGGTTAGTAAATTTGCGGATGACACCAAAGTCGGTGGAGTTGTGGATAGTGCAGAAGGACGTTGTAGGTTACAGAGGGACATAGATAAGCTGCAGAGCTGGGCTGAGAGGTGGCAAATGGAGTTTAATGCGGAAAAGTGTGAGATGATTCACTTTGGAAGGAGTAACAGGAATACAGAGTACTGGGCTAATGGTAAGATTCTTGGTAGTGTGGATGAGCAGAAAGATCGGTGTCCATGTGCATAGATCACTGAAAGTTGCCACCCAGGTTGATAGCGTTGTTAAGAAGGCGTACAGTATGTTAGGTTTTATTGGTAGAGGGATTGAGTTTCGGAGCCATGAGGTCATGTTGCAGTTGTACAAAACTCTGGTGCGGCCGCACTTGGAGTATTGCGTACAGTTCTGGTCACCGCATTATAGGAAGGATGTGGAAGCATTGGAAAGGGTGCAGAGGAGATTTACCAGGATGTTGCCTGGTATGGAGGGAAGGTCTTATGAGGAAAGGCTGAGGGTCTTGAGGCTGTTTTCGTTAGAGAGAAGGTTAAGAGGTGACTTAATAGAGACATACAGGATGATCAGAGGATTAGATAGGGTGGACAGTGGGAGCCTTTTTCCTCGGATGGTGATGGCTAGCACGAGGGGACATAGCTTTAAATTGAGGGGTGATAGATATAGGACAGATGTCAGCGGTAGGTTCTTTACTCAGAGTAGTAAGGGCGTGGAATGCCCTGCCTGCAAAAATAGTAGACTCGCCCACTTTAAGGGCATTTAAATGGTCATTGGATAAACATATGGATGATAATGGAATAGTTTAGGTTAGATGGGCTTCAGATTGTTGCGCCGACCTGTGAAACCATCGAGGGCCGAAGGGCCTGTACTGCGCTGTAATGTTCTATGTTCAGGCGACTGTGCAAATTCCACACACATTCTCCCCGCATCTGCGTGGGCTTGCTCCAGGTGCTCCGGTTTCCTCCCACAATCCAAAGATGTGCGGGCTAGGTGGATTGGCCATGCTAAATTGCCCATAGTGTTCAGGGATGTGTAGCTTAGGTGGGATGCTCCAAGGGTTGGTGTGTACTTGTTGGGCTGAAGGGCCTGTTTCCACACTGTAGGGATCCTATGAATCTATAAAACTAGGCAATAGTGACGATAATATAATATGTTTGGTATTTTAAAAGAAGGGCTTAGAGGATTGAAGAAAAGCAGAAACAAAAAAAAACAGAAGTTGCTGAAAGAGTTCAGCAGGTCTGGCAGCACTTGTGGAAAGACCCTTCCGAGGAAGGGTCATTTGACCTGAAACGTTAACTTTGATTTCACTCCACTGATGCTGCCTGACCTAAGCTTTTCCAGCAATTTCTCGGTTTTTGTTGCTGATTTACAGCATCTGTAGTTCTCTTGGTTTTTTTTTAATAAAAGAAGAGCGTTAGTTTTGACAGGCTGAGATTAGAACTTGGGAAAGTAAAATATTGTTTGTTAATATTTCTCCCCAAAGTAGAATAACAACTAATTTGCCTCATGCTTGGGACTTGAGACAAAAAGAAATATTGCTTGTTCATTCATAGCTACCTGAAGTTCATTTTGGATGTTGGAGTTTCTCAAGTTGATTTGGTAAGTTTTTATGTTTGTTGCTCAGATGTGGAATTGTGTGGCTTTATTCTATAGTACGGATTTGTGATTGCCAAACTTTATTGCGTCAGACATTCACAGTCCCTAACTGGTTCATAAGCAAATACTGGTGTCTATTCCAGGAGTGTAAACGGAACAATTGAGGGTTTGAAAAGAGGCACACACTTAAGTACACAGACAGTGGGAGGAGTCATGATGAGAGGCCAGAAGTAGATTAGAAGAGTTCAAAATCAATTTGGATGGTAAAAAGGAACAATAAATTGACTAATTTCTTACTTTACAGGCATGTCAATTAAAAAACACAAGTAAAACAAGGGAGAGATAGGTATCACAGGTAATGATAGAGACACTGGCAGAAACATTAAGACATTATTTTACTTTCATATTTATGGGAGATAGAGGTAAACACGATAGTAAATGCGATGAGTAACAAGTACATTTTGAAAAAGGGAATGTTTTGAGTAACCTACAATTTAGAAGAAGTGAAGTCCCAAGTCCAAATGGATAGATGTATCCATGCATTTTAAAATATAGAAGGAAATAAAGTGTTACTACATGTGTAATAATTCATTTAAAAAAGTTATGTAATGCTTGAAGACTGACAGGTGACTAATGTAATTCCTATATTACCATAACTGAATTCCCCCACTAGTGACATTCTGGGATTGCCATCAAGCAGATATCGAAGTTGACCAGCCTTATAAATACTGTGGTTACAGGAAATCAAGAGGCTGGGAATAACACTTCCTGACGCCAAAACATACCCCATATCTACAAATCATGAGTGCAGCAGTATAATCCTCCATTTGCCTGAATGAGTGCAGGCCAAAAATCCTCATGATCCTCGATACCATCAAGGACAAAACAAGCCCACTTGATCGGTAGCAGCCCTCCACCAGCATGCACCAAGTCAGGACTGTACACCATTTACAAGATGCTTGGCAGCAACTTGCCTATAATTCTTCAACAACAACTTTTAAACCTATTTATTCTACTACCTGGAAAAGACAGGCGCAACAGGACACACAGGAACACCACGAGTTCTGAGCAAGAGAGCGAGAGCACATTTCCTCTTTTGGGGAAAAGCATAACTAAATATCAAGGCAAGATAGTCACCAAGAAAGTCAACAAGAAACACAACAAGGAATTTAGAAGAAACTTCTTTACCCAAAGAGTGGTGAGAATGTGGAAATCATTATCAGAGGGAATGATGGAAATGAAGAAAAGTATAGGTGCACTTGAAGGAAACTAGATAAGTATATAGAGCCACAAGGGAAGAGAGGGTTATGATGGCAGATTTAAATCAGACGGGAGGGAACAAGAGAAGCAGAAGTGACAGCATGGACCACCTGGTGCCCTAATTCTGTGGTTACAACATGAGAAACAACCTGTTTAGAGATATTACACAGCTAAGGAGCAGGTGGGACCTGAATCCAGGTCTCCTGGCTCAGAGGTAGGGACACAACCACTCCAACGGCCATGTTGTATGTCCCATGTAATGACCTTCACTTTATCACAAGGCCTTAAATGGAACTACTCACTAATGACTGCACAACATTCAGCTCCCTTTACAAAATAATTACAATAACGACATGGATCATGCCTGCATGAAGCAAGATCTGTACAACTTGCAGACTTGGGCCAAGAGCATACAATATTTCTGCTGCAGAATAGAGTCATAGGGTCTGTTTCTGTGCTGTATGACCCTTCAGCCCAACTTGTCCCTGCTGACTCGTACCCTAAATTGAATTCCAATTGCCTGCGTTTGGCCCATATCTCAACTTTTCCTATTCATGTACTTGTCCTTTTAAATGCCTCTTAAAATGATGTAATTGTACACGCCTCTACCACTTCCTCTGGCAGCTCATTCCATACCCATAACACCACCTGTGGGAAAAAGTTGCCCCTCAGGTCCCTTTTAAATCTTTCCCTTCTCACTTAAAACCTATACCTTCTAGTTTTAGACTCCTCTACCCTTGGAGGAAAAAAAAAGACCTTGCCTATTCACCTTATCTGTGCCCCTTATGATTTTGTGAACTTAAAGTCACTCCCTGGATCCCACGTGATCTAACTCTACTAACAAGTCTACCATGCATGATCTTGTTGAAGGCCTTGCTAGAGTCTACGTGGACAACACCTACCTCATTTATCTCCTTGATAACCTCTTAAAGGAAAAAACCAACCACCTCCAAGAAGAGATCCATCACACATCCTCACCAATGTTTTAGGGGATACATTGACTGTTCAGCGTCTAGCCAAATGTTAGAGATATTAAAGCAAGTCAGAGGCTAGGTATTTCACAGCAGGTGACCCACCAATTACCAAGCTATTTGGAGTGTGATGGAATACTGCCCGTTTGTCTAGATAAGGTAGCTGCTGTAATAGTCATAAAGCTTGACACTATCCAGCAGGTTTTATTTGATTGACATCCCATCCAAACATCCACTTTTTCTAGCACTGGCCTATCAGGGTTGCAAGTTTGCAAGCTTTGAAATTAGTAAAACTGTAAAAAATTCTCTGGCAGCACATTCCAAACTGATTACTTCCACTGCTCATATGGACTTGGGGCAGCAACTCTAACTTGATATCCACATAGGAATAGAGGTAGCCAACTAAGTTGGAAGATTTTAACGTAAGTGGTAAAACTTTAGACTAGTATAGGAATAGGGTAGGTCAGTACAAATAATGGTACAGAAAGCCTTTGTTCTAGTCCCCCATTTCCATAATGTATATGGACCTTTTTATTGCTTGTCCTGAGATAGGATGGGATGGAATAGGATAGGATAGCACAGCAGGGCTACCTGTTGAAATCCTCAAACTATGGCAAGGAGCAGATTAAGCTAACCAGCGGCCACTTAAAGCCATCTGAACAAGGGCAATTAGGATCTTCAACAGTCCATTTTTAAGCTTAAAAAAAAAAGAACTGTGGATGCTGTGAATCAGGAACAAAAACAAAGTTGCTGGAAAAGCTCAGCAGGTCTGGCAGCATCTGTGGAGGAGAAAACAGTTAACGTTTTGGGTCAGGTTCTGAAGAAGGGTCACCGGACCCGAAACGTTAACTCTGCTTCCTCCTCCACAGATGCTGCCAGACCTGCTGAGCTTTTTCAGCAACTTTGTTTTTGTCCATTTTAGCTGCCAGGAGGACACATCCCAGAACCACAGTATGTTGGGCTTTGGGCCAGCACTTCAGCCAAACTTATAATCTCTCCTTGTTTGTCCCAATAAACGATTCCCTTACCCAAAGTGGGCATCCTATGCTGGAAAAGTCACTTTTACTTTTTAAAAAACTTTGAAAAGAAGTTTCTACTTCACTCCCACTTGCCTGCCATGGAAACCTGCTATTGCTGGTCTCAGATAACAGTGTAGAGCTGGATGAACACAGCAGGCCAAGCAGCAAAGGAGAGGAAAGCTGACGTTTCGGGTCGAGACCCAACTAGAATGACTACAGTTGGTGCTGCAGTTTAGAATCCTGCCCATTATTCTTAATTGGATGACAAAGTTCACTGATTGCTCAGGTGAAAATCACATTGGTTCTCTCAACGCAAATCTCTGATCCCTACTGCAGCCTTACGGACGTGCTCAGAACTCACTGTAAATTCTGAAGAACCCATTCAACATGGTACTATCACAATCAACATGACTGCTGCAAATTAAGGCAAAAGCACCTTCTCAGAAGCAACTGAGGAGGGGTCATTAATCAGTTATTTACAAAATTGCCAGAAATGCACATATTCCAAAACTGGATTTTCTTTTTAATTCACTTGTGGAACAAGTGTTGCTGGCTGTCCAGTTATTGATTGTTTCTAGTTGCCCTTGAGAAGCTGATTGGGAGTGATCTTCTGAACCACTGCAGTCCATATGCTGTAGGTAGACCCATAGTGCAATTAGGGAGGGAATTCCAAGATCTTGACCCAGTGACACTGAAGGAAGTGATGTAGTTCCAAGTCAGGACAGTGAGAGTGGGGCTCCCATGTATCTGCTGCCCTTGTCCTTCTCGAAGGAGTCGATTATGGGTTGGGAAGTACGGTCAAAAAATTTTTGGTGAATTTCTGCAGTGTGTGCTATCTACGTGAGCGTGGAGGAGAGATTGAATGTTTGTGGATGTGGTGTCAATCAAGTGGACTGCTTTGTCCTGGATGATATTGAGCTGCACTCATCCAGGCAACTGGGGAGTATTCCATTATATTCCTGATCTGTGCCTTGCTGATGGTGGACAGGCTTTGGGGAGTGGGATGGGGAGGGTGGGTTTACTTACTGCAGTATTCCTAGGGTCCAACCTTCTCTTGTATTCACTGTATTTATATGGTGAGTCCAATTCAGTTCCTGCCAATGGAAAACTCCAGGATGTTGCCGGGTGGTGGGGTGGGGTTGGAATTCAGTGATAGCAAGCTAAGGGTAGCAAAATCAATATGGCTCCTTCTAGCCTACAACAACAATTAAAGCCCTGGCAAAACAGCTGCTTGTTGCTTTTAAGGCTACTTATATGGACTAACTGTGGTCTCAGTAAACCAAATAGGTGGAGCTTTGGCAATATGCATATTATCAAACATTGGTCCTTGGAACAAAGACTCAGTCGTTAGCTAATTTTGTATTCAGCAGTGCAATTAAATTCAAGTTGAAACTCCAAGTTGATATTGCAAAAAAAAACCATGGATGAAGCGAAGTCATATACAACGGCAGTAAGACGTATAAATACGGGTCTTGACACTTTGATCTCAAACACCAAAACATCAAATGTCATGAAAGTTATTATTTTTAGAGCATGTTTTACAGCAATGTGTATGGGGTCAATTCTATTAATCAGTTACAAATTCAACTGGTTTTGTAATTCAGCAGCTTTTCATAAAATTTTGTTCTTGCCTTAATATTGACTAAGCTATCCAGTAAGTATTTAATTGTAAAATGCTATAGCTAAAATGCTGTATATTTCAGATAACAACAAAACATATGCTGTAAACTTCAGATACTAGCTTCATAATTTCTGCAGTGTCTGGACAACAATCACAAGCAGTCATTCTACATACTTACTGTATAAATAAGTCTTTTGCATCTATAACAATTATTGCATAGCCATTCACTTCTAAATCCAAAGGTTTGGACTCATCTTTCACTTGGTAGCACAATAGCACTTGGTAAACTGAGGGTAATGAGAAAACTGTATACCTGTGTCATTAGCAGTTAGGTCATATCAAAAGCATAAACAGATCTATGACTTAATATAGTCATATTTTAAGACAATGGTGTCAGAATGCAAAGGATATGCCATAATACTCAAATCTGATTTCTAGGATGGGAGTATAATTTACAAATACCCTCTTAAAATGACAGATTAAAATCAAACAGACTTAAACCGCTCAAGTTATTAAATTTCACTACAGGAAATAGAAGCAGAAAGAGGGTCTATATTTTCTTTTCACAAATCTACAGTCCACATCTGCTATTCATTTGCATTTCAATAAAGGAACGTTTAAAAACCCAGTTTTGAAACAGCACCCCGCCAGTGCCACTCAAGACTAACATTACTAGAAATGAATGCTTTTTATGTCACCAAAAGAAACTGAAACCTGATGGGAGAAAAAGCAAAGATTTAAAAAAAACCACCAAGTTGGACAGTCTTGATTGAAACGGCTTAATCGGCATTATGAAATCACACATTTGGACGGAATGAGAACCTCCAGGCCCTTGAAAAAGTCAAACAGCCTAATGGCACTCAAGGTTATCTATCAACACATTAAGAAAGAATAGCTGGGTATCCCTATTGAACAGATACCTTATCCGTAGAATTAAACCTCTCAGCACATGGTAACTTCAAAAGGCCAATCAGTCCACACACTTGTTTACATTGTTCACTCCAGCAGTCGTCCAAATCCCATGTTTCCACTTCATTTCCATATCGGTTTGTCCCCTTTCCAGTAATTACCTATTCTAAAAGCCACCAACACAAGTACAGTGCAGGGTCTGTAAAATAAACCCCTGCTTCTCTGAAGAGAACATAATATGCTTTGTAATTTGACTAACAGTAGGTACTAGCCACGACGCTATAAAAGGGAACCAGAATTATATGTCGGCGGAGATTAAAGCAGACAATTCACTTCACGAATGAATACAGTGAACACTCGACTAGGGCAGGCAGAAGGTATATTCTCCCGGCTAACTTTCCTAAAGTGCCACTTTGGAACATTAGCACTGACCTGTCTTCCTAATGGAAGAGGGGAAAAAGAAACAAGTGAAAAGGATAGCGGTAGCTGGATAAACGGTGGGACAACAAAGGTTCTTAGCGGATTAGGACAAAGGTTACAACAGAGTCCATATCACGATCAAAGTCCGTGATGGGAATACGCGGGCAGGCGCAATAGGGGTTGGGTGGGAGAGGACCCCTCCCCGTCCCAGGCGGCTCGCGTCTTGTCCCAGGAAGAGAAACGGCCGTTAACGGTCGCCGCTCGCGGCCCGAACATTCCCAATCCCAGCGGGAATTCGAGCGCCTGACCTGCGCAGCTGGCGCCCGCCCACCCCCCGCTGTGAGGGGAACACGCTACCGCTGCCGCCGCCTCTCCCATCCTCACGAACCGCCGTAAATCCCCGTGGAAGGTGAAAACGTGCTGAATATAGAGAAAGACGACGGGAGGGGCAGGGGGTCAGGGAAACGGGCTCCGACAGAACAGGACAAACAACGCCGGATGGTTATAAGCCTGCACACGGCGGTGAACGCCCCGACAGGACAACATCAACGGTAACGATGTATGCTAAAACTGGGGGGGGGGGGTCGCACCATACTACACCACCACCCGCCAAAAAAAATGAGAATTCTAAATGCCTCCTACCTCAGATTCCGTGGTTGTAATGCTCACTCCCTTTTTTTTCCCCCTAACCTCTGTTGTTCTCTCTACATTTACTCATCGTGTGGAATCGCTCCAGGCTGTTCAACACCGTCCAATCATCGCTCGCAACGTCATTGAATGCGTCATTCGAGACAAGAACCAATGAGCAGCTCCACAAGGTTCAGTAATACCTCAGCAGCGTCATTCAAAAAAAGTTGCAGCAATGCGCGGGTATGTTGCTGGGTAAATTGGATAGCTTATTTTGATGTTTTTTTTGTTAAGAATAATACACAGCAGTAATAAATTTGGTATTGAGCTTTGGTTTGACAGAGCAAGATGTTAAGAGAGATTCGACATTGACCGACAGTGTGTTAAGTCAGCAGACTCAGCTGACAGAGATAGTAGGAACTGCAGATGCTGGAGAATCCGAGACAACAAGGTGCAGGGCTGGATGAACACAGCAGGCCTAGGAGCAGAGAGGATGACGTTTCGGGCCTAGACCCTTCATCAGAAAAGGGGGAGGGGAAGGGGGTTTTGAAATAAATAGGGAGAGAGTGGGACCTCTTCATCTCCAACTGC
>NC_063354.1:20473487-20478271 GCF_021869965.1 Rhincodon typus | reverse complement strand
GGCCCGAAACGTCAGCCTCTCTGCTCCTATGATGCTGCTTGGCCTGCTGTGTTCATCCAGCCCTGCACCTTGTAGATTCAGCTGACAACCTCCTTTGCACACAGGATGACTTCTCAGGAGTTGGGTAGGGGTGATTAAAAAACACAATTAAAAAAAATAAATAAATGAATGCTTGGAAATTAACGCACTGGAGCTCTACTTCGAAGTATACAAAAGGAGTCTGTGCAGTTTGTGTCATTTGCCCGTTTCTTCCCTCCCCGACTGTATTTATGTTATTTTTGACATGTATCTCCGGCTGCCGAAGGCCATACTAGTGCGTATGATTTTTAGGTGCTAGCAACCTTGGTCACAAGAGTACGGGCCCTGTCAACACAAAATCTGGATGTGTTTCGCCTGTGGCTTTAGTAGCGCAAAATGGTATTCGTTTCGTTCTGCACACACGTGGTGGGGGCATTTGTCTCCGTCTGAAGTGTCTAGAATGGATCATCATGGCAATGATTCCAATTCCCCTTGAGAGTATGTCCGCAGGGCATCCTAACCCCATGTCTTTTGTGGGTAGACCACGTTGATCCTTTGACCAAGGCTTCTAAAGTAAAGTCAGAACATCACCTTCATACCCACTTTTACCCATGTTATAGAGTCACACAGCATGGAAACAGATCCTTCGGTCCAACTAATCCACGCTGACTGTGTTCCCAAACTAAACTAGTTCTACTTGCCTGTACTTGATCCATACCTTTCCAAACTTTTCATATTCGTGTACTTATCCAAGTGTCTTTTAAATGTTATAAATATATCTGCATTCACCAGTTCCTCTGGCAGTTCATTCCATGTACCAACCACTCTCTGCATAAAAAAATGCCCCTTATGTCCTTTTTAAAACTTTCTCCTCTCGCGTTAAAAATATGTTCCTTAGTTTTGAACTCCTCCATTCTAGAGAAAAGATCCCTGCCATTCAGCTTATCAATGCCCCTCGTGATTTTGTAAACTTCAAGAAGGTAAAACCTCAATTCTTCTAGCTAATAACAGAAAAAGACATGGTAGATGAAGACGGACTATTTTCCTCAGGCTGGGCATTCTAGAACAACCGGCCATAGTCTGAGAATTCGGGCTAGACCATTTGGGAGTGATATTAGGAAGCACTTTTATACAAAAGGGTGGTAGATATTTGGAACTCTCTTCCACAATGGCAGTAGATGCTGGATCCGTTGTTAATTTTATATCTGAGATAGATGCATTTTTGTTAAGCAAAGGTATTAAAGGACATGGGACAAAGGCAGGTATATGGCATTAGGTTCAGCTGGTCTGGCAGCATATGCGAAGGAAAATACAGAGTTAACGTTTCGGGTCCGGTGACCCTTCCTCGGAACTGATGGTGGCTGGGAAAACGTCCGTTTATATGCAGAAAATAGGGAGGTGGGTGGGGTAGGGAGTAAACGATAGGGCCCTAAGGGTTATTAAAAATAAGCCGAATATCTCTCTCTTTCTAATGAGTGAGCAGCCCAGTGGTCCTCTGGGACTATGGCGACTTTGCTTTTGTAAATATAGAAAAGTATTTTTCTTGGACAAATGGTTGTATTTATGGGCGTGCATAACCTGGTTTTTCCACATTTAGAAACTGGCGTTACAATTTTAAACCCAGTGGTATTATATTACATGTATGTAGTAGGTTGAATGGAGAAAAGAGGGAGATAAACTTCCCCAATGGGCCAATGAGTATATCCAGGTAAGCCACAGACAAGATCTTCTCTATTTCAATACATAGTGTCTGCTCAGTTAGGATAGTAGCAACTTGTAGGAATACAACAACTGAGCTCAGTATGACTGAGTTAGAGACCAGAAATTAGAAAGACTTTCATGTCCTTGTTGGAAGAAGACAAGATATTCGGCTTATTTTTAATAACCCTTAGGGCCCTTTATGAAGTTCTGCTGGTACTGCCAAGGCTTACTTATGAATCATGATCATTTGAGGAAGATACTAGTATCTGTGGAACTGTACATAGCAAAGTGTCCCAGTTCAATTGAGATAGGTGCAAAGTACATTTCTGATTGGATTATTTTGACAAGTAGCTTCTAAGCCTGAGGAACTTGCGTCTTGGTCCCCTCATAAAACTGTTAAAAGAATACCTTCAAATGCATATATATTGAGATGTATTTTTTATTTGAAAAGACTGCCAAAAATAGATAAAATCCAGATGCTCCTGTTGGAAATTATCCTCTATATCGTGAATCAGGATGAAATTAATCCTTGTTTGAAGATTCACCAATGTACTGTACTTCTTTAAAAATACACTCACTATCAGGATGCAAGTTCCAAACTACTTTTCTTCTTCTTTGGCAGCCCCTCAGGGTCGAGGATAACTTGCTTTCACCCCGAGGGTTGGGTTCTGCAGTGGCTAAATAGTCGAGTTCTGGAGCTACAGACTGTGCCATAGATAGGGCGTGAGATATTTGAAGAGGCAAGTGGGTGGGATGCTCTAGATTCTGCATGCTGTTTCTGCTGCTTGTGTTTGGCCTCCACGTGCTCCACTCAGTGATGCTCAAAGTGATTGGTGCTGTTGCGGATGCGCCTTCTGTAGTTTCAGTGTTCTAGGCCAAGCAATTCCCAGGTTTTTGTAGGAATGTTCTTTTGTTTATGGAGGGTGTCCCTGTAGCATTTACTTTTCCCTCCTAGCGATCACTTGCTATTGCAGAGCTTAGAGTAGAACACTTGTTTATGGAGTCTTGTGTCAGGCTCCAATGTGGACAATGTGGCTCGCCCATTGCATGCTCGTTACCAGGGATATTGGTCTGGAAGTATTCTACCAGTAGATTTGTAGGATTTTGCGAAGGCATTGCTGATGATAACTCTCCAGGGATTTGAGGTACAAGCTGTCCATGGTCCATCTTCCTGAGGGTGGGTCCACGGCTCCACTGTAGACCATGAGCTTGGTGCTGAGCTTGAGGTGTTGGACTTTGAACACACGGTTTCTTAGGCGTCTGAAAGCTGCACTGGCACACTGAAGTCAATGTTGGATTTCAATGACAATGTCTGCTTGCATTGAGAGGAGCCTCCTGAAATATGAGAAATGATTCACGTTGTTCAGGGGCTCACCGTTTGATGGTTGAGGGCAGTGTTGTGCAACAGGGATGGTTAAGGGCTGGTAGAGAACCTTTGTTTGTTAGATGTTTAGTCAGAGGCCCAATCTCTCACAGGCCTTGGTGAATGTGCCAACGATGGTTTGTAGCTTGGCCTCTGAGTGTGTGTGCACGTGGGCATTATCTATGTAATGCAGCTCAATGATACAAGTTGGGATGGCCTTGGTTCTGGCCAGGAGGCGAAGGTTGAACGGCTTTCCACACGTCTTGTGGGTTTGCTCCACTCTGGCAGGGAGCTTCATGGAGATGTGGTGGATTGTTGAGAACAGGAAAATGGAGGAGTGTTGGTGCAGTGATAGATTCCTGCTTGACCCCAGGTTGCTCTTCAGTTGGGTCTATGATAGACCTGTTGGTGAGAATCACGACTTGCACGCCATCATGAAGTAGGCAGAATATGGTGACAAATTTCTGCAGGTATATGAATTAAAGGATGATATTCCATGGAGCTCTGATTACCTCTTGTACTTTGGAGAAGTAGCATTTATTGTTGAAAGCCTTTGTGAGAATCATTCATAATGTAATTTGAAAACATGTTTATTGGCAATCTTTTCCCACAATGTTAAAATGAAATGTGAGTAGCTCATCTTAGCAAGTGATACTTGAATTAGTTTACTTTTGCAAAATTTACAGTCAGGTTCACTTTTCTGTATTGGCATCAGAAACCCCCTACCTCCACACCCACCACCATGATGGCCAATTCATCGTCGAGATGTATTAACCAATTATAGTCCTGTTAGGGATGGCAAAAGGGGCTTTGGAGTGGTTGTCAGTATCCCTAAGTTAGGGAGAAGGATACCATTCTAGGTACTCACATCTAGTCATTATCCATTTATACCAAGTGAAAAAGCAGGCACATGTATGCCTTTTGCCCATCAGAGTTGAATAGACTGCTGATAAATACTGCAGGACTCCTATGAATAAATGCTACTTTTCCAAAGTACAAGAGGTAATCTGAGCTCCATTGAACTATGCTCACTACAATTATACACTTCAGCAAAGAGAGAGCAGAGAAAAAGTGCCAGAGAAAATGAAGAGAATTGAACTGTACTATTACTGTCATGGTCACGGGTCAGAATTACAAAGTACTATGGACGTTTTTAACCTGTAATTCCAAAATGTGATTTTTAAAAGAGGGCTGATAGAAATAAAAAGAAGGTAACAGACTGGGAACGAGATCCACAGAATGTCACATCTAAATATGTGAAGGGAACTTCAAACACTAACCCTACAAAGGAAGAAAAAGCAAATCAAAACAGACTGAATGGTGATCTCTTGCAGCTGAAAAGATAACAAGGGGCTGGGGGCTCCCTGCTCAACAGCAAGACAACCCTTGTGGATTATGTCCCAAACTGCAGATATATTTTATGTTTTCCCCTTGAAGGAGTTAAATGACAGGAGTTAAAATGCCAGTCTCAATTCTACTGAAGTGTGCTACGGGCCAAAAGTACCCATGTGTACTAGCCTGGGTTCAAGCATTAATGTACTGTGAACACAGCTATTCCTTAGTCACCCCTGTATCAGAAGTAAAAGGAATCTCTCAGTCTAAGTGCTAGCAGCCAACTAGCTATCTTTTAGGATTCACCTGTTATTTCTAATCTCTGTGTGTGTGTGTGTGTGTGTGTGTGTGTGTGTGTGTGTGTGTGTGT